>NC_086302.1:5685603-5987256 GCF_963924245.1 Chroicocephalus ridibundus
GCATTCACTCCAGAAAAAAAAAAACAAAACAACCAACCAACCAACCCTCCTTGAGCAAAAACGACTGCTTCTCAATGAAACCATGAAAGAGCAGTTAGAGAAACCTCAACCATCTTCAAGGCTGCGTCAGCGAGCAATCGAGGAGGTCAAACTGCTGCTGAAAGAAAGACCAAGTCACTTCCTCCGTGCCGGATGTCGCAGGGCAGGGGCCCTGAGCATGCAACAAAGAGTGAGTCAATGGTAAAAAGCAAACACCAACTGTATATCCGCAAGGCTCCCTTCCTTGCCGATGAATTCCAGAGACATATGACTAAGTTCCCTTTCAAAGAATAAACGTTTTCCTAATCAACCACTTCTGCACTGGGGTGCCGCGCTGAACCGACTGGAACATCGTTTCGAAGGGAGGCGCTGGCGCTCTGAACACCCCTCAGCTGCCGGCTCTGCTCCCGACCCTCGTACGCCAGCACCTCCCAAAGACATCACAGAAAGCAGGGGAGGAGACTTCAAAACGCAATTGGAAAGGTGAGTGAAGATGGTTTATAGTTTTAAGGAAACCGCTCAGCCACATTTTTAATACCGATTTTCAGACATGACAAACAACTTGCACGCACCGCAGCCTTCCAGCAGAAGAGACCATCGGTCTGTCCACTTTTTCCCCAGCCTTCCCCACTCTCTCACTCTTCCTGCCGTTCGCCACCTGCTTACGTTTACCCAGAATTAACTCTTCTCATCCATCTAACCCCCACCTGCCCGCCGGCAACATTTCCCCCTCTCCCTGCATTCTCACACTGTGCCGAGGTCTGTCCCTCGCACACTGTTGCTCCCTAAAGTCACATCTGGGGCATAGAAGAAGTCCCGAGACATCCCGCACAGCGTAGATTTCTGATTGCATTAAAACCTCAGTCAGTAAAAGAGAAATCACCACTTCAGTACAGGCTGGATACCAAGAGGAACAATTTTAGGATGTGAAGTCAAGCGAAACATTCAGGTTCTCACAAAAATCAAGTTTACACCTCCACATCTTGCAGCGTATTCCTCCCTTACAGATTTCCTTCCAGCACCGTAAGTGCTAGGCTATCAGTTGCAAAACACGACCACCTTTGTGTATGGATGATGCTATTTATACAGACAACGCTCTAAGTAAAATATATTTAAAAAAAAAAATTTAAAACTGCATTCAGCTGCAGTTGCAGCTCCCAATTCAGTTCTTCGACTGTTGGGTGGAAAATTCCCCATCGCTGAAACTAGAGAGATCATCAGAAAACTTGGCAAACTACCAGAAAGCTGTGCTAACACTAATTTGTAATTACTATTTTGATCAAACACAAGCAAGACCCCTATTGCGGGGAAGGTCGGCCACAGGTGACTTCAACACAGCTGTACCCAAGCAAGATACGAGGCCCACTGGTCACTGAATTTTGGACAGAATTTTCCATTAGCGATCCTCCCGTTAACGAGTCAACGATGACAGCAGGCTCCGAGCGTGGCTCACGTGCCAGGCTGCCGGGCAGTGCCCATGCAGGCGACAGCCCACCGGCTTCAAATACAGCCGAGCTCGCTGCCAAGGGGAACAGAACAACCCGCTCCGCATCCACCGGAGAGAGGACAAGTAGTCACGGACTGAAACTGCAGCGGGGGAGATTGAGGTTGGGCATTAGACAAAGCCTTCTAACAGGAAGGATAATTAAGCGTAGGAATAGATTGCCTGGGGAGGGACAGGAACTGCCATTCCTGAAGGTTTTACAAGCGGTGGGAAACATCTGTCACGCTGACCCCACTTTGAGCAGGGGGTGGATTAGGCGGCCCTTCAAAGACCGGGCTCTGTTTTCTAACAACTCCCCAAACCCCCCGTCGATCTCTTGCCTACTTTAAACTGTCCCGACCCACGAACGGACAATAGCACAGAAATAAATTTTGTGTAGAATACAGCACTGGGGAAAGGCTGAGATTTAGAGCAACCAGAGGGCAGTCGATGGCAGGCAGGGGCTGGGCAAACCTCCTCCCACCGCTCTGCTGGGGTGCTGGCACCCATTTCCACCCCAAACAGGGGCTGCCATTCGGGTGGCGGGTTCCATGTGCAAGCTAGCCAAAACGCAGACTGATGCCCACCAAGCTTGCTCACAAGCCCACGCTTTCGGGCCCTGGACTTACTCCAACGCAAGGCAGCCCTCCTCCATCTCCTGCCCCACAGGACTCCACCAAGACAGACAAACAAGTTACCTTTTTAACATTTTCCTCCTCCTCTTGGCGTTTCTCATAGTGTGAGAAGTCATCAAAGATGGAGGTGGTGTGCTTGTAGGTGGCAATGATTTTCAACACCTGCTTAGCCTTTTCCAGAGGCACCTCCTGAGTGTCCCTGGAGTTGGTCACTGGTTTATTCTCGTTGTTCTCTAGGCGGATGTGCCGCAGCTGGCTGTTGGGAACGTCCTTCACAAAAATCCACCTGACATCAAAACGTCCCTTCCACTTGTCCTGGGACCACACCCCCGCACACGTGTTATAGTCCACAGCAGATTTCATTTCTGCTACTCCGCAGAAGTGACCACTACCGTTGACACTGAACAGTAAGTAAACGGGGCCCTTCCCGTTCATGGAGCGATAGGCGGCATCCAGTCTCTTGTTGCCGTGCTCTGTACTGCACCAGATGTTATATTTAATGGAACGGTGGATATCGTCCTCAGAGTAACTCTTAATGATGAAAACCCGGCCGTGTTTTGGGTTCCAGTCAAAATCCTTGGGGTTGTAGTTGTTGATGGATCTCAACTTCTCCAAGACCGGGTGCGGCTCCGAAGGAGCAGAACCAGAACTGGCCTGAGACTGTCCCACTCCGTTACCGTCCACTCCGTTTTGACCGAACCCGTTGCCTCGATTACGAGGGGCAACCCAGCGGGTGGGCTGAGCCGCCTGCTGCGGCACAGGCAGCTGGGCCGGCTGCGGCGGCGGCGGGGGCAGCGGCTGGGGCTGCTGCCCGCTTGAAGCCTGTGCCACCGGTGGGCTGTTATTGATCTGCTGGCCCACGGGCTGGGGGGACACCTGGGCTGGCTGCTGACCGATATTCTGAACTAAGGCCTGCGACGGGGCTTTCGCCACCGGCCCTTTGTTATCCCAAGTTCCGATATCCATGTTGTGTTTTATCGGAGGCGGTGGAAGACTTGAACCTGCAATGCCATTCTTGGTCTTCAGCTTGGGCTGCTGCTTAGCCGGTTTGCTAGCGATGTCAGCCCAGGAGGTCGGCTTTGGAGGAGCGATAGTAGCCGGAGGCAAACTGTTAGATGCCACGATATTACTGGTAATGGATCCGCTACCGACAGCCGAACCAACGACTTTCGGGACGCTGCTTGCAACGTCTGTGCTGCCCAGCTTCAGAGCTGCCATCCCTTGGTCGATGGTGTTCATGCCAGGAGCCTTGTTCAGAGTCTCGTTAGCAAAGGCAGATTGCCCATCAATCATCGCTCCACCCAGCGAGCTAGGGGCATAGGCGTAATTGCTACTATAGCCAGAGCTTTGAGTGGATTGTCCCTGAGAACTGTTATTCCCCCAAGCCGAAAAGTCAATCCCACTTGGAAAGAAGTTAAAGCCATGCTGCCCGAGAAATGGAGTGCTGCCAAGGGCCCCTGGCTGCCCAAACATGGCGTCTGGGAGAAAGTGAGGCTCCCCGTTGCTCAGCTGTCCGTAGGAGGTTAGGTAGGGCATGGGGGGGTCACCCCCCGTAGACCAGGCAGCTTCGCCTAAGGAGTAGGAGAATCCGATGGAGGGACTGTAGTAGTTTGGTAAGTAGGAATCGGACATTGCGGTGTATGCATTATTCTGAAAAGAAAAAAAACAACCAAAAAATAAGCACTGAATAGTTAGAACACGCTGAACAAATTTCAAGGGACCAGGAATAAAAGCCATCTTAGACTTCCCGTGCTCCACCCTTCCCTACCTTAGGGCTGGGCAGATAAACAGGCCCAGCCTTGAACACCTCCTTTGTTAGAAGTGCTCTAAAAACTGTTTCATTGCCAGAAAGATTAAACACAAAGGCTTTAGCAAGCTTCCCATGCTCAGACGGGAGCACACTGCGCTCCTGATGCATGGTGTGGGACTGGACACCGCACTGCCCCGGAGCTCCTGCTCTGGCCACAAAAACAGTATCTTACCCAGCATCCAAATATTACCTTCTACTTTTTGTAGCTACTTCCAAAGAGGGCTTTTCTTGCTCGGGTAACGTAGACATCTGCCTTTATTTTGTTGTTTGTTTGAGGGAATGTTTGGGGAAAGGATCAAGAGAGAAGTGGAATATGGAAGAAAAAGATCCAGTGGAAGCGCGCTGCCAAAATCACTAACTGCCTTTTGCACAAGTCCCTTCCTTAAACTTATTACCCATAAAACCAGCTTTATCACTACAATTTAAAGTTTCAGAGCTCAAAACATTCCAAGAACCTGCAAACGAACAGGGATTTAAAGTTTCATCCTCAAAACACGAACTGTTCCAGTGCTGCAGGCACATACTAAAAAATACCTGAAAATGGGGAGTAATTGATAAGGTTTCAATAGGAGCCTCTTATAACATGGTGACAGCAGCAGCACAAAAAAGCAGGCTTCAGATCCGGAGAGTTAAAAAAAAAAAAAAAAAAAAGCTGCTCCATGCCTTGGTCTCTCTTTTAAAATCCAAGTAGCCTTTAGGTTACGAAAACAAATGCCTAATTTTACAATTAGGGAACTCTCAGACATCACCAAGATTTGCTTACATGAAAAACATCTGTCATTTTGCATTCAAACTAATGGCCCCTCCGGGGAGCGGTTAAAGCCGCACTAATGGACATTATCATCCCGTAATTTGAACCTGTGCGCAGCCAGCCTCCTGCTATACAGCCGCTGACATGCCAACCCAACGCAGATGAGATGAAAAGTCAGGTTCAGTTCCAATTTAAAAGCTTGGCTTGCAGCAGGCTCTACTCCATTTTTCGTTGAATCATGTTTTCACGTGCCAAGTGCAGCTCCCGAAGGACTTCACGCCACGCTGAAATCTATGGAGGCTCTTAAGATGGCTCTGGCACGCCGCAGAAATAGCTGGTTTGCCTCTCCACCTTGCACTGAGTTAAAGGAAAGCAACAGGTTTGGGGCAAACCGGGTTAGCCGCAACTTTACAAAAACTAGCAGGAATTGTTAAACATAACATGTTCAGAGACAAGGTTTGCTGTGTTGTATAAAACACTAAAAAGCTTTCTGTGGTACTTCACGGTGTGAACGCATGAAAATTCAGAGACAACCTCTCCAGCCTTTCCGTTTTCCCAAAAAAGGGAAAATTAATAACAAAACTAGCTCTTTGTGAGGGTGCAGCTTTACTAATTGCGGCACTCAGTCCTGCTACGAACAGTCTTTAGGGTTTAATCTGTTGAAGAGCAGGAACATTGACACCGACTAATTTGTAAGGCAAACGAAGGAACTTAAAAAAAAAATATTATTTTGAACCAGCAAAGTCTCTTCAAAAGATAACCCCCTCAGTTATAAGAGTAACAATACACTCTCCTGAAAAATAGCTTTAACAGAACAGAAATATGCCGGCCCATACCTAAAACCTGAGCCCAGCAGGCAGAGCAGCCGCTTCCTCTCCGCAGGCTTCTCCCTCGAAGCACATCACTGTCAGAGGAAAACCTGTCCCCTTGTCACCTCAAAATATTTTCTTACGTGCCATCGCATGTTTAACTTCATGAGGTATTTTAACACAGCCTGTACTAAGCTGTTACCGGCAGAGCACTCACCAGCTGCACTCAGGTAGCAAGGAGGGAGCGCAGGAGTTAAGCAACAGTTGAGCAGTGCCAGCACAGAGCAGATTTAAGCCAGGCTCGCTGCTGTGCGCTACCTGAATGTCTAGAGCCACCAAAAACGCCACCTCGCTCTGCTACCCTGCACTCGCACAACTGACACAGTTGCTGATTAGCATGCAAATAAAACTTCACCGGCTTTTAATTCTCTCCCATGACTAAGACCTTTTTGTAGAGTTATTTCCTCAAATTCACTATTCCTCTTCACCTCAGACTACAGCCACAGTTTAAGCTTTCTTATTGTTGCCGTCGAGCTTTTGGTTTTTTAAACTGTTGGAGAATCACTTGCTGTGTATCTGAGCTTTAAAATACACAGGAAGTGAACTGACTAGGCTGACAAGCTAGTAACAGTCGCACCTGAAATAGCAGCTCTTGAATGAAGAGCCACCAAACTTTACAACTCAGTTACCTCACACCCATGTGGAGAGCTCCGAAAGTTTCAGAAACCGCTCGTGTTACTCCGCGGCAGTGGGCTGCATCCGATTCATTTTTCAGAGCTGTCTGTAACTCCTTTTCCCATCTTCAGGAAACAGGTGCACGCTCTGAGACCTTTGTATTTTTGAGCCTGGCTGGTTGGCTCAGCAGAAACACAGCCCCCTCTAGACTGAATCCTTGGGTTTTGTTTTCTATTCTATTGAGCAGCAAAACATGGATGAGAGCTGACAAGCAACACGGCATGGTGAGAAACCGAGACAAAGTCGCCCTAAAGTTTCATCCAAAGTTAACATGGTGGTTTCACCTCACTCCCGCTGAATTTCTAAAGCAACACGCTCTGCTCCCCCTCCCGGGGCGCACTCCTATCACTTCCCTATTTTTAAAATGTATTTTTACCAGTGTGACACATGCAAAAACAAACTAAATTCAGAAGTTCTTCATCAAACATGCAAAAGAGGGTAAAATACCATGGTGCTTCTAGCATCATACTAACCTTTACTTACTCTCTTACTTACTCTTTTTAGGGGATTTAAATAAAACTTAACTTTGCAGGAAATAAATCCACATTCAGAAGGAAGCTGGAATTGGTGATGTTAATTTCAAGGACAGAAAAAAACCACCATTAAATGACAGCTACTAGGGAAGTAGCTCGTTTTATTCAAGACTTGAGAAAATAATCACACTCTCTTGCCCTATGCAGGTCAAATTCAGGCTTGTAACTTTTTAGGGAGCTGAATGCAGTTAATTATCTTAATGGACAGGCTGAATTATGAAGATGATGAACAGCTGAGAGGACCTTAAAGAATATTTAGCCTGATCTCTTTAGCACAGACTACGAAAATACTTGTTGAAAACTTAACTGAGACAGAAACCTGTTCTTGTGTTCCAATAAAACATGCATCACTTATCTGAAAAAAAAGACACTGTCTAGTAAAAATTTAAAAAACACACAAAAAAAAGAGAACAGCTTATTTGTACTGATCACAACTGGAGAGGGAAGGGAAGCCAAGAGAATGAACTAACTGCTCCAGTGCTACTACAGATGTTTATCTATAATGCTTACTTGTAACACCTAATCAGCTGAACTCCATCTGTTATGTGTCATTCTCCTACCACTCATGAAGAAAAACAAACAAAAAACAGTTAACAGTGGAGCTAATCTTAAATAGAAAGTTAAGAGGAAAAAGCATCTGGAAGTCTGAGTTTCAGGAGCTGATCACAAGCTCTCCAGCTCGAATTCTAACTGAAGTTCTCAAAAAGTCTTAACAGCCTTTATCACATGTCTGTTCTGTGGGTTTTTCTGGTGCAAAAGAGAGAAAACCCCATGACACACATTTTACTTGGCGGAGAGATAAGAACATTGATAGTATCCTCCAAAAGCCCTCAGAGCATAACTGCACCACATAAAGCAATTTCACAATGCAACACAGCGCATCTCCTCGTGCAGTGTAAAGAGCCAGAAACCAGCAAGGAAACAAGGTCAAAACAGTAAAACTGAAATAGCAGAAATGGTAACTTCAAGGCAGTTACGTTGAAAAAAAAAAAAAAAGAGGAAAAAAAGAGCTGAACACCAACTATAGGAAGTCCTTACACTCTCAAAAAGTTGCTAAAACCTTTACACCTCACCCACCACAATTTCATGGCATTTGGTATTTTCTGCCTGGATAAACGCATGTATAAAATAGCATGTTAGGGTAAGAAAGCCGGCAAACATCAAAACGCAACCAGTGGAGATGGGGATGCCAAATTCGCCTTTGCTAGCAAGCAGTGGGAAGCCCCCGGGCTATTCCTGCCCCTCAGCGGGTACTCTTACTCACCGGCCGGGCCTGGGGACTCAGGTACGGTTCAAAGTCATCGTCATTTAACCCATCCTTCTGGTGCACAGATCCGTTTTGCACTGAGGAAAAGATTTCGAGCGTTAGAAAGAACCCTGCCGAAAAAGTCGAACGTTTACCAACTTCAAGTGTTTAAAGACGGGCCTTACAATACAACTACAGCTCATTAGTTTAGAATAAGCCACGCTCAGCGCGGCGGAGAGCAGAAAGCCGCTTCACCACCGCACAAACGCTCTCTTCACTGCAAACTTTCCCCAGCCCCGGCAGGACGACGGGCTCCACAGCCCACCGGTGGTGTTTTTCCCCACCCCGCCCGGCAGCGTAAGGCCAGGCGGACCCGAGGCCGTGCCGGGCCGTCCTCCCCATCCCTCCCCCGCGGCCACGCTCCCCGCAGCCGCCACTTCCCCGCGGGATTCCCCCCTCCACACCGCTCCGTTTCCCGGCCTCTCACCTTTGTTGCCTTGGCCCTTGGGTCTCTGAGGAAAGAGAGAGGGAGAGCGGTCAGTCGGGGAAGGGAAGAAGCGGGAGGCCCGGCCCGGCCTCGCCGCAGCACAATGGAGGCGCGGCCCTGAGGAGGGGAAGGCCGCGGCCGCCGCCCGCCCCGCCGCTAGGCCCCGAGCCGCGGCCTCGCCTAGCGGGCCAGGCCCCGGGCGCGGCGGATAAAAGGAAGCGGGG
Organism: Chroicocephalus ridibundus; assembly: GCF_963924245.1. Classification (NCBI taxonomy): domain Eukaryota; kingdom Metazoa; phylum Chordata; class Aves; order Charadriiformes; family Laridae; genus Chroicocephalus; species Chroicocephalus ridibundus. Next base: position 5,694,356 of record NC_086302.1, read on the forward strand.
GGGGGGGGGTTGAGGTAGAGGGGAGGGGGGGAAGGAAGGCCGGGAGCGCCGGCGGCGGGGTCCTTACCTGCTCCAGGAGGCTGCTGGCCGACATGGCTCCGCGGCGGGGGCTGCGGGCGGGGCGGGGCGGCGGCTTTGTCCGGGCGCGGCGCGGGGGCCTGGCGGACTGGGGCTGGCCGGCGGCGGATGGGGGCGACGCTCTAGCCAACCCACCCCCCTCCCCCCCCGCCCCAACTCGCCTCTCCTTTCCTCTCTCTCTCTCTCTCCTCTCTCTCTCCTCTTCCGGCCCCGCGTCTATGGCCCCGGCCCGCCGCCGCCTCGCGCCCACACGCGCGCGCGCGCTTCACCCGGGCGTCACGCGGCTCCACGCGCGCGCGCCCCGCGCTCCCAAGCACAATGGCGGGGGGGGGCGGGGGGGAGGAGGAGGAAAGGGGGGGGGGGGGGAGCGCGGTGCATGCCGGGCAGGAGGAGGACCGGCGGGGGTAGCACCCCCTACCGGTGGGATGGGGGGGGTGCGGTCTTAAAGGGCCAGGAGCCCCCGCTGCCCGGGTGGGGTTTTTCGGCAAAAAGTAGCAAATCTGAGGCCCGGCTGCAGAGCGTGTGTGTGTGTGTACCTTACAGATCACCCAGTGCCACCCCCTGCCCTGGGCAGGGACACCTCCCACCAGCCCAGGTTGCTCCAAGCCCCGGCCAACCTGGCCTTGAACCCCTCCAGGGATGGGGCAGCCACAGCTTCTCTGGGCAACCTGGGCCAGGGGCTCACCGCCCTCACAGCCAAGAATTTCTTCCCAAGATCTCATCTAAATCTCCCCCCTTTCAGTGTAAAACCATTCCCCCTCGTCCCATGGCTCCCCTCCCTGCTCCAGAGTCCCTCCCCAGCTTTCCTGGAGCCCCTTTAGGGCCTGGAAGGGGCTCCAAGGTCTCCCCGGAGCCTTCTCTTCTCCAGGCTGAACCCCCCCAGCTCTCTCAGCCTGTCCCCACAGCAGAGGGGCTCCAGCCCTCCCAGCATCTCCGGGGCCTCCTCTGGCCCCGCTCCAACAGCTCCGTGTCCTTCTGCTGTTGGTGCCCCAGCGCTGGAGGCAGCGCTGCAGGGGGGTCTCCCCCGAGCGGAGCAGAGGGGCAGGATCCCCCCCCTCGCCCTGCTGCCCACGCTGCTGGGGATGCAGCCCAGGCTGCGGGGGGGTTTCTGGGCTGTGAACGCGCGTTGCCGGCTCCTGTGGAGCTTCTCACCCCCCAACACCCCCGGGCCCCTCTCCCCGGGGCTGCTCTCCAGCCATTCCCCCTCCAGCCGGGGTTGGTGCTGGGGTTGCCCCGACCCCCCTGCAGGACCCTGCGCTTGAACCTCATGGGGTTGGCTCGGACCCACCTCTCCAGCCTGTCCCGCTCCTTCTGGTGTCCCCATGCTCAGGGCACAGCCCCAGCCCAGCACCCCCGGGGCCACGGCAGGCCCTTGGGACCCCCCGGCCATGGGGCTCCCTGGGCGCCCACCCCGGCCTGTCCCAGCCAAGAGAGGGACACAGGGAGAAGGACGTGGTGTGTCCCCAAAAGGACACCATCCCTCCCCAGCACATGGGGGGAGCCGGAGCGGCACAAGGGGAGGTGGATCCCTGATCCCAAATCCATGGGATCTCCCTCCCGGGAGCCAGCAGAAGGTTCCCCGCCAAGACAGGGGGGTCCCGGCAGCCGCCACCCCCTGCTCCTGGAGCGGGCAGAGGGATCCCTGCCCGCCCCCGCGGTGACGGAGCTGCCGCCACAAATAAACCATTCCAGCCTCATTAAATTTTTTTTCCTTTTAATGCAAAAAAATAGCCAAACACATCTTCCTTCCCCCTCCCCCCCCGCCCCCCCGGTGTGTTTCCTTTGCTGTTGTTTTGCTTAATATTTCCAGCCAAGCAGCTTCACCCCCCCACCCCACCCCAGCCCCCCAAAACTCCGCAGCACCCGGCGCTTCCCCCCTCTTTCCATCTTCCCACCACACTGGAGCCCAAAGGGACCCCCGGCCCAGCATTACCGAAAAAAAAAAAAAAAGAAAAAAAAAAGACAGAAAGAGGGGAAAAAGAGCAGAGCGCGCGTTATTTCAGCGACGTGCCGGTTCTAATCCTGCCAAGAGATTATAGGAAGAAAGAAGAAACAAAAAAATTAATAAAATAAAATACAAAAATAAAACCACCAAACGAGTAGCGACAAGCAGGGAGCAGCCCCAGCACACAGTGTAAACAGAAGCTGCCCCGATCCGGAGTCCAGCTCTCCCGGAAAGCAAGAGCACAACATGCTTTTTACACCCCGAAAGGTCCCTGCGGCGCCGAGGTTTTAAGCTGGAGTTGCTATTTATTTATATATATATTTTTTTATTATTATTATTCTTATTATTTTTGCCTTTCTGCAAAAAAGTTGAAGTGATCTCGGAGTCTCCAAGCGGCGTTTGCAGCACCGAGCCTGGCCAGGCGGGGAAAGGGATGGGGGAAAAGTGCCACAGGAAGAGGAGGGATTGGGATACAGGGAACCCCCGAGACCGGCGAGAGTAGGTCCTGGGGGCTTTGCAGGTGGGAAATCCGGAGAAGGGAAGGGAAAGCAAACAAATACAAAAAAAATATAGATATAAAAACAACTTGTGTGGAGGAGGAGAATATGGACAGTAAAGGCAGAGTTACTGTCGCCTTCCCCGAAGAATAATAATTAAAAAAATTCCAGCTGAGGTGACAGTGAAGAGTCCGACAGAATTCCCTTCCCTGGGGGAAAATAAAAATACAAATGAGGTACCTGTTCCACCCCAAAGCCGTCACCCCTTCCCACTGTCACATCAATGCTCCAGCCGCTGGTTTTTGTCCCTCTGAAATAAAACCATCGGGCCCGGAGCGGCAGCACCACGGGTGCGGCTGGGCCACGGCGCGCTGGGCGCCGGGAGCCCACGTCCAGTTCCTCCCGGCTGGGTTGTTCAGCAGAGATCCAGTCTCTCCTTGACCCTGCAAACAGGCGATATTGTTCAGTGCTCCACGGAGACAGAGCCGTTTCCATGTCTCCTGTGTTTCTCCAGCTTTTTTGTTTTTGAAAAAAAAAAAAAAAATTTTATATATATATATATATATATAAAATACACAGTACAATGAAAATATCCATGGAAACAAATGGGGTGGCTGGAAAAGATGCTTAACAGAAAAGCCCAAAATAAAAAAAATTCCCAACTCTTCCCCAAACTGACGCTCGCCTTGTCCCACTAGTCCTCCAAGACCACAATCTCCACGTTATGGACCTGGTGCTGATGGTCCTCCACATCTCCCACCACTTTCTCCTCAGTCCTCAGCTCTGTCTCCAGGATCACAGCTTTGCCCTCCGCCTCCTCCGTGTCCGCTTCGGGATCCGGCGCCGGATCGATCTCTATGATGGTTTGCCCGTCGTCCGAGGTGCCCTCCACGGCTTGGATGGTGGAAGTGAGGCCGGATTCCATGGCCACCAGTTCCACGGGGTTGACCACGGCCGCCACGTTGGCCAGGGCACCGCTGTCCTGCATGGCCGCCGAGCTCAGCAGCGCCAGGCTGGAGGACGGGTGGAGGGTGACCGTGTCGGAGGAGCTGGTCTTGGAGGAGGACACCACAGTGGCGTAGCGGAAGAGCTGGGAGCCAGACGGCAAGGTATGAACAGTCACTGGGCTGGAGCCTTGGCTAATAGTTGCCACCGGGATGTTGCCCACGGAGAACTGTTGTCCGACGGGCGCGATAGCGATGGGTGAGATGACCGTGAACTGAGGCTGCTGGATGGGGGTGGAGGGGCTGAGGACGGTGGCGGAGGCTGGGCGCTGCAGGCGGGGTCTCTTGGGGGGCTTGGGAGCGCTGACGGGCATCAGCACCACATTCTGGATGGTTTGGGACTTCGCCTTCTGGTCCTTGGCAAGTTTCTTCTGCTCTTCCAGTTGCCGTTCCAGGTCTGCAAAGAGAACGGCAAAGGGAGCTCCTGGAGGCTCGCGGGCAACAACAACCAACCACTACACCCCATGTTTACGACAGGAGGTCTCCAAACCACCCAGGTGAGCATGATCTTAGCATCTCACTCAAGATTGAGCTGCACTGAAGGGAAAGGCCAGATTCTCCTGCCACCCACACAGCCCCAGTCACCGTTCTGCTCCCGCTCAGCCTGCTTTGGCTGCCTGTCAGCGCCTGGAGAAGGACCAGGCAATGCTCTACACCAGTTGGCTGCTCCTGCTGATGAGAAAGTGGTAATTTCTGCTCCCCAAGCTAGAGCCGCCTAGAAGGAAGCGTGGACAAACCCCTCCAGACAACAGGAACTGCTTCCTGAGCTTGGCCGGGTCCCCTCCCCAGGAGCCGAGCGCCCGTAGTGGGGCCAGGGAGCAGGAATGTCTGGGTCAACGAAACACCTCCCTCGACCCTCGTCTGCGTGAACGCTGGAAGTAGGAAGTAGCACAGAAATCTCATTTATCCAGGGCAGTAGGGGAGTAGGACATCCCAGATAAGAACAGGTCCGACAGGACAGGGTGAGGAGGGAGACACATCCAGCAAGCGGCTCCGGGGAATCCAGGTCAGGTTATTGGCTTCAGCTCAGGGGAAGCCGTGCAAGACACCTGATAGCTCCACGCCAAGACAAGCAGACAACTCAGCACCCCGCACTCAGAGAAGATTCTTAGCTGGGGCACAGCATGGCACTGCCTGCGGCTCGGATAACGGCCACACAGCCCTTAGCTAGCAGCACCTATTTCCCAGTGCCGATGGAATGGGACTCGCCCCACCCCCCCAGCACCCTGGCTGCAGCAAAGGGCACAGACTTTGGGCCGTCGACTGCCCCAAGCAACGGCTCACTGCGAGGGAAGGGAGAGGGGAAATTCCACTCAAGCCCCAGGACGGAAAGGGATTGGGATGCACTTGTTTCGGGGCAGCGTGGGTCGAACAATCACCCCCGATGAACCATATTTGGGTTATGTTGAAGGAAAGTCACATCGGTTCCCAAGAGCAGCGACAGGATGAGGAGCCTCACTGGGTGCCGACTGTACCTGCCAGCGTGTAAAGAAACTGTTCCTCTCCTTGCTCTGTCTGGTTTTTCCTGTTGTCCAGAACCTTCTTGACTGTGTCCATAAGGCCAAACGTGTGGGCAACGTTGTTCAAGACGGCAGCATCTGCAAGGGAAGTGCATGGGGACGAATGCCTGGTGCCACAGGTGGGACTCGGGCAAGTACTCAAAAGATGCTCCTATTACACCAAAAATTGTCTTCTGCTTTTTGTAAAATTATCTCTGTTCTTTTGCAAGGGTTGGCTGACAAGGGCAGACCCAGCTCCCGCATCCTTCTGACATCCAAGGACTAAATAAACCCATTCACATGATAAAGAAAATGCAACAGAGATGTGTCACCCAAGCAGCTCGAAACGGCTGCAAATGAAAGCATAATTTGCAATCACAGAGATACAAACGAGCTCTCCACCTACAAATCATCACCCCATGCTGCTGACAGTGTCATTAACATGCCAGCTCCACTGAAAGCTGTGCAAAATTTCTATTATAATCCACTGACTTCAATCACTCACAGCTTCCAAAAGCTGCCACCTACCAGACACAAAGATCCGCCAGCCCAAAGCTAAATTAGAAAATAAAAATAAAAAAGTATCCTGGGTAAAGTGAAGTTTGTGGTTACACGGACGTTCTCTCAGCAAGAGCATCAACAAGAGGTGCTCTCAAACCTTGCGCTCACAGGGGCATGTGCTGAACTGGATTAGGGAACGGATCCAAGTTAAAAATAACCCTGAAGAGGGGCGAGGAGTTATTTTTAACCCAGATCAGTTCCCTCATCTGGTTCAGCCCCAAAAACAGGTTTTCTGGCACGAGTGAAGACAGCGCGAGAAGTGAGGGGGCAGGACCTGTTTAAGCCTGCACTGGCGTGGAGAAAAGCGTTTGAATAACTCTGGTCTGAGAAGTGAACCTGGGCAGGCTTTCGGGAGGGCCCAGGAGCTGAGGACAGTCTCCCGATGCTCTCGGCAAGCTGCCGGGCTCCTTTTGCTCAGGGAACAGGGTGGCACGTTGTGTCCCCGTGCCCCGCAGTGGTGTCAGCGAACGCACTTCACGGTGGGGCAGGCTGAGCCCACAGCCAGACGCAGGCCCCGCAGCTCAGCTCACGGGCGGTAAGTCGCTCACCACCCTGACTCAACGGCCTTGTCACTTTTGTTTTTTGGCCTGCAGCTGCCCTTTTGAGCATCCTTCCCCTCCACAGAGCCGGAGGCCGCGGCTATCAACCTACCTGTCATCTGGAAGGGCGACTGACCCAACCTCTGCTGGACGCCTCTTAAGACTTCTTCTATCTCCTTCTGGATGTTGCACACAACCTCTTCCATCAGCCCCACATCAGCTATTCCTTTCCAGAACATCAGCGTGTCCTCTGGCACAAGGAGAGGCAACAAGAAGTCAACACGTACAAGCGCTTGGCATTTATCCCCGCAAGAGTACCTTAAACCTTTCAGGCAAGAGTAACTTTGCAAAACGCCTTCTAATTTGGCCATTGGGGTGGACACAACGTGCAAAAAAAACAACCCAAAGAAGGAAAACAGATTCAGGCAGCAAATCAGTAATGTGTTTTCAAGGAGCACCATGACTTCCCAGGCAACATTTCACTGCCTCTCTTCATCTTTGCAAGATACAGAGCTTAAAACCTTTGTTTGAGGAAATTCTGCCCAAGCTTCCGTGCTGATCCGAAGAGGGAAGGCAAGGCTCCGTGGCCAGAGAAACACAGCCAAGAGAGCAGACAGCGTACTAACGCGGTGTACCAACAAGACACTGCTCGCTGATGGTTTCAATCTAGCTCCAGGCTGGCAGACGTTTATATCCTTATAAAGAGCAAAAAAACCCCACCCTTCACTGTAACTAGTAGCAACTGATCTGGGGGATCATCCATCAGCCACAAGGCCAGAGCTGAAGTCTGCGGTGAGCAGCTCCATTTGGCAAGAGCCCTGCACGCCTGGGCAATGCTGGGATAGCCAAGGGGCTGGGGGACAGCTCTGTCATTGCCTAAACTCTCCTTATTTTCAGGATTTCAGTCTCCAGAATGTAACAGGCGAGAAGAGGGGGTGAGAACACCCAACAAGCAGCCTGAGCTTACCCGAGATCTCATCCGTGTCCTTTTTCATGCCTTCCTCAGTGGCCATGGTGACGGCAGCCGTCAGAGCCGAGTTCCACTCGATCCCCTCCTCCATGCTCTCCTCCGACAGCGCGATTTGGGTGATGCTCCCTGCCAGAGAGGCAACGTCAGCTCTCTCTGCGGCACCTGGAGTGCCAGTCCTGGATCCCTGCTTTGTTTTCCACCCCCCTCATCCCTCCCAGGCTCTTTTTCTTTTTTTTTTTTTCCACTCTTGCGGTCAGGTTGGTTGTGCCTGGCTTCTTTCAACCGAATTAGCTAAAAGCAAATATTGCTGCTTCTCATTGGAACCGTAATTGTGAAAGGCTCTGGGGCTTCTGGAGGGAAAACCATGTGTCCTCCATAAAACAAAACTGGAGTCCTGGCATAAAGGGACCACAAAGGGAGCAGAATAAAGAAGGGAACAAATAAGCCTCGGCCCAGCCACCCTTCTCCCCTTTCATCATCAACAGGGAGCTCTGCACCCCAGAGATGACCTAATCTCTCAGGAAATGACAGGGTTAGAGTCCAAGCTGGTTTATAGAAGGGAAACGGATCTGACTCAATCCTAAATTTCTGGATCAAATTTGGGACTAAAACAATCTGCAGCCACTCTAAGGTTTTACCATGTGCTTCCCAGGAGATTCTCCTTAGCCTATGGACAACCCTGCCATCCCACCTACCCAGGGCCTTAGAGAAACGTAACCTGCCTGGCTGAACTATGTGGTACAGTTGGGAGCAGTTTTCTCCCCTAACCTCAGCAAAGAGATCGCTTTTTGCTCTGAAGCATGGGATTTGCTGAGAATTTGCAGTTGAAATGACAATCAAATCATGTCCAACCGTCATATCCCGTTCATGGATGTCCAGATGACGTGGAGCAGGTTGCTCCAGAGGAGGTCAGCATGCCTAGATTCATTTCTGAGCATCAGCCCATCTTGTGCCCGTGTAACAGACCCTCAAATAGGACACCAGGAAACACCATACAAGCTCTCTCAGGTGTTTGCTCACGCGGTGACCCCAGAACAGGCATCCCTTCGAGGTGAGCCTCCCCTGGCTCCCAAGGCGGCTTCTAGTCACTGCTTAACACCGGCTGCTTTCCAGCCCTCCCACTACTGCCGAGCAGAGCTCCCTGACAGATGCTGCCAAGACCTCTCCGAGCAGACACGAGAAGCATTTCCCTTCCCAGAAACCAGAGCAGTCTCCCGAACGGTGGGACTGCCCCGCTACGCTTGGGGAGAAGGTGTGAAGTGTGCATGGGGGTCAACCCGATTTGGTTAGCCCAGGGAGGGAAAGAAGCACCAGAGGGAAACTCCCGTGGCGTTGCTAACTGGTTTCCTACCATCAGCTGATGTAGGAGTCTGTACCACGCTCTGCTGCCCCGGCACCGGTGCTCTGGCGCTGCTGATCAGGAGATCAAATTTGGTGCTTCGACAGGTGTTGGTGCAAACTTTGTCGTGCTGGTAGAAATCGATTTGCCCCGAGTCCATCATCTTCCTGTGCAGGGAGTGGGAAGAGAACCAGGCTCAGCTCAAATCTCAGCTTGGAGACAACAGGGAGAATATTCCACCTAGGAATGCTAGGGCCGTGGGAGGGAGGGAGAAAAGGAGACCCAGTGCCACTCTGCAAACAAAACATCTCCTGCAGGGCTTTTCCAAATACAAGCAATTCCCCTGCTTCAGACGCAGAGGTCCAGTCCTATGCCACCCCCACCAAGTATCAGGTCCCCTGGGCGAGGCCACTTCTGCACAGGATGAAGAATCCTGGCCCTCAAGACCATGGGGCCAGGTAATGTGAGCTTCCAAGGGATCTCCCAGGGACTGCAAAGCAGACAAAACGCCTGCTCGGGATCCTGCAGCTGCAGTGATGAAGGCCTGAAGCTGGACACGGTGCCAGGCAAGTCAAATACCTCAGCATGATTCCTCCGAGGCGAATGGCTCTCTTCCAGTCCTTCAGGGTAGACTTCCCAGCCAGGTGAACAAAATGCTTCGGGCTGATCAGCTGGTCATTGAACTGACAGCAAAATAAACAAAGGCTCAGCAAACAGAGTAACGTCACTTTGGAAGAGCATATCGGGACACTCAACACAGCCAGTCCACAGCTCATTTAAGCCCCGACTTTTGCCCAGAAAGAGGAGACGCTTCTCAAATCCCTACCACCTTTGATCCCCTCGGCACAGCAATGCTTATAACTCCAGAACGGATATGTTTGCAGCGATGACCTGCCAGCCATCGGCATTTGAACCACACAGCTCTAGCCAAGAACAGCCCCGAAGGCTTTTGTACGAAACACAAACCAAATTAGCTCCTTCTGTGAACACGTACAGCCAGCTTGGAGATCATTACGGGAGACTCCCGTAACATCAAATACCCGAGCAACATCCAGCTAACACAGGTATTCGCTCGGGCATCTGTTCTGTCTTGCTCCAGTGACTAAGATAGATCCCGTTGAGGGTCAGCAGCAGAGCGCTCTCGCCGCAGCAGCACACAGGGACGCAGCCTCAGCGCAGCAGCTGTTACCTTAGCACACTCTCAAGTCGAAAAAGATAACAGCAAGATTTCTCTTCTCGATGCAACCTGCTCACCGAGGAATTGATGGGAGTGGAGCGTCAGGATACCAAGGGAAAGAGACAAGGAAGAAAAGCTCTGGCAGATCTCAGTATGCATCCCCTGCTTGCCTTCAGCTCCAAGTCCCTCGTCAAGTAGCAAATATGACTCTGCTTTAAACAGTAGTCAAGAGCAGTACTGAAATATCAAGTGAGTGATAGGCCTTCCTTCACTCCTTACCCTACTCCTCCCCTGCTTCTCCCCATGCTAGAAACAATTTTAGCACTAACAATCCAGCACGCTGCAAAGGCAAAGTCATTCGGCTCCACGACAAGGCTCAGATGAAACAGAAAAAGTCCTGTGGAGGTCAGGCCCCAGACCTTGAGAGCAGAGAAGGAATCCGCTGCGAAAACTCCCTTACCTTTACACACTTGACATTAATTCCCGGACAGACGAACTTCTTCCAGAGCAGGATGGCTTTGCTCTCCCCGCAGGTGATGGGATAGGCGATCTCGATTTCCTCGTTCGTTTCAATGGTGCTGGGGTCTGAGGGAGGAATGGGGAAAAATGAAACTTCCCACCCAAGAGGCTCAAATCCCAGAAGGCGGGAGCTGAAAGCTCAACCTCTCACGGGTTGCGAGACCTACGCTCAGGAAAACAAAAGAAGGGCCGATCCCAGTTAAGGATCAGTCCTCTCTTAGTCTTCTGCAATTACGAGCTCTAACAGCAACTGGCATCTGCTTTTTAATATAGCAACACCCAAAACGAAGCTCGTCTGTCAGGAGAATGCGAGGTCAGAAATCCAACACATCTGTAAGGGGGGAGCAGGGTGAACGAGAACAATCTTTGTGGAAACAAAATGCTTGAAAATTTGAAGCACAGATAGCTTTCAGATTTCTTGGAGCTCTGGTATCTCTTTAGCAGCGATATCAGATACTTACTGATAATATATTCTCTTCACACACAGAGTTTCTGCTAATACTGCCAAAAGACCCACACCCACGCATGAAGCAGAACTTCAGTCAAGATCTAGTGACAGCACCTAACGACAGGAGCTTTCTCCTACATTCTCCTCAGGATGGCAGGGAGCACTCGGAGCCAACCCGCTCATTCTTCCGAACATCCAACCCAAACTGTCAGGCTGTTCGTTCAGCAAAGAACCATCAACCATACTTCAGCCAGCGCAGACGCAGCCACCATCCTCATAACCACCATTCCTGCCTGCTAGCCTCTGCGCACCAAGACTAGGGAGAAACCTCGGCTCCCCTGGACCCCGTAGGAGCCCTTACCATTCATTGCAGGAGAGCCAGGATCTCAGTTCCAGGACTTTGAGACCAAGCAGTAACAGCAGACTCTTATTCCAGAGTATGCCCAGACCCTGCACCCACATCCATGCCTGGGAAACAGCATCTGCAGGGGCAGAGCCAGAAGGAAGCCCAGCGAACCGGAGACACCAGCTCAGCGGCAACCAGCCCTGCAGAGGAGGGGATTCTGCCCACGCCAAGCGGGAACTCACCGATCCCTTCTTCCAGCTTGTGGATGGTATGGGTTTCCACAGCCACTACGGCGGCGCTGGCCTCGGAGCCCTCTTGGTAAATCCTGTTGTGAAAGCGTCCATTGGTAAAGAAACGATATAAATCATGGAAAATTAAGATTCACAGCACAGGGTTAAAAACTCAGTTCATTTCCTTCTTCCCTGTCCTTCAGGGACGTGGATTTCGTTTGATACAGTTTCAATCACAGGCATTTTTTTGGCACATACGAAATACGACAATAATCCCAAGGACTGAAACACGCAGAGGCGTTCCCAGTCCTGTCATCGCACCCTCCACGTTGCCAGCGCCACTGAAGCAGCTCTGCAGCGCGCTTCCCTGTGCCTTCTCCTCTGGTTTCTGATCCAGGCGGTTACCCAGGACAACAGGAAGCAGAGCTCAATGCCCCGGGATTTCCCTTCCAGCCCTGTGTGACACCGCAGCACGGGTGCTCACGCAGGGAAGAGTCACTGTCAGGCCAACAGCCACCCTGCCCTGCGAATATTATCAAAGTGGAGCCAGTATATTTACATCCTGATTGATCCAGAGTTAAGATGAAGTGCCTGGTGGCAGCCACTTCTCTGCAGCAGCTGTCAGGGGTACCACAAAATTCCCTCCAACATCCCAGCTTCATTGTATTTTAGAGGAGGATTATTTCAGGGGAAAGCTGGCACAGATCTGCATATGCAGATTTGGACACACGGGCACAGATCATCACGTACAGCAGCTGCAGTGTGACAAAAACCCACCCTGGGGCCGGAGAAGGAAGAGGGAGACCAGGAGGACGCGCGGCTGGGGCAGCACCGTGACCAACTCGCCGCGTCCCCACCGCCACAGCCGTGGCCGGGCTGCCGTGATCCAGAGGTTGCATCGCGTGGACACGTCCCCACAGGACAATTTCAGTCCTCAGAGGCACCGTGACAGCAACACACACAAAAGCTTTTTTGCGTTGTGTTTTCCTCTCTACCGCGTGTGGCATAAAACCGACGCAGTCCTGGAATACACAGTGACGCTCGGTCCCCACACCACAAAAATCTACAGGGACCCCCCCCCATCCCACCCCACACCACCCAGACACACCGGTACCGTCCAACTCACCCTTGCTGCACTGGCTGGAGCTGCAAGATCACTTGGGTTTTGGTATCCTCCGGGTTCTCCCCTTCATTCCCGTCACTTGGTACAACCACCACATCACCCACAGGGACGCTCACTTCGGCATTCGCCATCTCTCACATGAAGCCCGGCGGTGGCGGGGTGCCGCGGTGCTGCAGAGGGCAAAGCAGAGGCAGGTCTGTACCGCGGCAGCACGGCTGCCTGTGCGGGCAGAGGGGCAGGCACCGGTCTCTAAGCATCATCGCCCAGTCCCGCCGCAGCAAAGGCCGGGCTCGCGGGGACCGCAGGGCCGGCAGAGCAAAGCTGCGGCTCCCAAGAGGGGACCAGGTGTTTTGAATTCACCAACAGAGAGAGTCGGCAAGTGCCTGTCGATACACACGAGGATTTCTCCTCCCCTCTCCATCACGATAGCTGGGAACATCTCACCCCATGACACAAAACCGACAGAGGCAGATCCCCCCGGTGCCATCCCACTCGTAACTTCCCCAGCTAGCGGCAGCGTCCAGCCGCCCTTGGGATGCTCCGAACGTCCCTGGGGATGACCCCACTGCAGACAGGCTGCGGAGGAGCCGGTATTCCCAGCAGCAGAGGTGGGGATCCCACAGGAGAGACTCGCAGCAGGTCACAAAGGTGGTTTTGTTACAGCTGTGGGGCCAGAGCTCAGCCCTGTGGGTTGGAATCGCCCCCATGGGGTTTAAAAGCTTCTGGGAAAGCGCTTGTGTCAGGACAGGACCTCATGGCAGGCGATGGCGGGCTGGGTGGCCCACAGCAGGGATGAGGGAGGAGCGCCAGCAGCGCAGGGGACACCCTCCAACCCACGCAGCCTGTGGGTCACTGTGCCTTCGCCACGTCTTAGAGCCACAGAATGATTTGGGTTGGAAGGGACCTTTAAAGGCCATCTAGTCCAACCCTCCTGCCACAAGCAGGAACATCTTCAACTAGATCAGGCTGCTCCAAGCCCTGGCCAACCTGGCCTTGAACCCCTCCAGGGATGGGGCAGCCACAGCTTCTCTGGGCAACCTGGGCCAGGGGCTCACCCCCCTCACAGCAAAGAATTTCTTCACAAGATCTCATCTAAATCTCCCTCTTGCAGTGTAAAACCCTTCCCCTCGTCCCATGGCTCCCCTCCCTGCTCCAGAGTCCCTCCCCAGCTTTCCCGGAGCCCCTTTAGGGACTGGAAGGGGCTGGAAGGTCTCCCCGGAGCCTTCTCTTCTCCAGGCTGAACCCCCCCAGCTCTCTCAGCCTGTCCCCACAGCAGAGGGGCTCCAGCCCTCGCAGCATCTCTGGGGCCTCCTCTGGCCCCGCTCCAACAGCTCCGTGTCCTTCTGCTGTTGGGGGCCCCAGAGCTGGAGGCAGCACTGCGGGGGGGTGTCTCGCCCCGCGGTGAGGCCGGGACCCCCGGGAGAAGCCCCGATGACGGGCAGTAAGCAGGGGCCGGGCCGCGGTCTAGCCTGCGGGACCCCCCGGGGTGTGTGCCGCGCCCCCCCGCCCCGCTAGGCCCAGTGCGGGCCCGGGCCCCCCCACACGGGTAGAGGTCACCCGGGAGGGCGGGGGTCGCCGAGGGCAGAGGTCATCGCTCCCCCCACAAAGGCCGCAGCCTCCCGGTGTCCCGGGGAGGGGGGGGGGGGGAGGCGCGGGCCCCCCCGCGGCGCGCGGCGGGGCGGGGCCGCCCGGGGGAGGGGTGTGGCCTGGCCTCCTCCCCCCCCCCCCCCCGCGGGAGGACGCAACGGCGCTGCCCCCCCTCCCCCTCCCTCCCCCCCCGCGGCGCGCGACGTCCGCCCTCGCGGCGGCGGCACGTACGGCGGCGGCGGCGGCGGCGTCGCGCTGGGGCGCCCCCTCCCCTCGCCCGGCGGGGCCGGGCCTGCCCCCCCCCCTCCGCCCCGCCCCTCCCCGCCGCCGCATGGCCCCTCCCGGCTCCCGTAGCGCGGCGCCGGGCGGCCCTTACCGTCGCCGAGCGGCCGGGTCCAGGGGCTGAGGGGAAAAGGGAGGGGGGGGGAACGGGCCGGGCAGGAGCGCGCATGCGCAGTGGCCGCCGCGGCCTCGGCCGCCAGCACTTCCGGCCGCCGCCTGCCTTAAAGGGGCCGCCGCGCGCCCGGCGCCCTGCTGCCCCCTAGCGGCCACAGCCCTCCGCGGCGCCTCGCGGCCCCACTTGATTGACAGCGAGGCGGACCAATAGAGACGGCGGGGCCGGGCGGCGGTGACCAATGGGAGCGGCGGGGCTGGGAGGGGGCGGGGCGGGGCGGGGCGGTGGCCGCGGCGGGGCCGCGGCGGGGCCGGCAGCGGCGGCGGCGGGAGGATGCGGGCGGGCGGCGGGGCGGCACGGGGGGCGCTGGCCGTGGCGCTGCTCCGCCGCTGCCTGCTGCTGGGCCCGCTGGGGATGCGCCCGGCCGGCGGACAGGAGGGTGAGTGCGGGTTGCGAGGCACCGGCGGCGGGGGAACCCGCACCGGGACACGGCACCGGGAGTCCCGCTCGCACCGACAACCCCGGGGATACACTTCCAGCGACGGGATGGGCCGTGCGCCGCGACCGGGACCGGGGCTGGGTCCGGGATGGGGACCGGGACCGGACAGGCTCCCCCTGCCCCGGTACCGGTGCGGGACGGGCTCCTCACTGTGTCCGGAGTGGGATCGCACCAGGACGGGCTCCCCGGTACCGATCCGGGATGAGATCCCCGCTGTCCCCGGACCGGGACCACACCGGGACGGGGTCCCCGTCGTCCGTCCGCCCCGGTGCCCATCCGGGACAGGGTCCCCGCTGTCCCCGGACCGGGACCACACCGGGACAGGGTCCGCG
Source organism: Chroicocephalus ridibundus (assembly GCF_963924245.1). Classification (NCBI taxonomy): domain Eukaryota; kingdom Metazoa; phylum Chordata; class Aves; order Charadriiformes; family Laridae; genus Chroicocephalus; species Chroicocephalus ridibundus. Next base: position 5,709,443 of record NC_086302.1, read on the forward strand.
CCGTCCATCTGCTCCCTTACCGATCCGGGACGGGGTCCCATCTGTCCTCCTGCCTTGGTACCAATCCGGGACGGGGTCCCCGCTGTCCGGTACCGGACGGGACAGGCTCCCCGCTGCTTCCCCCACCCCGCATCACCCCGATCCCGCACCCGCCTGCTCTCCCCGCAGCCCCCGCCCCGTGTCCCATCCCGCTCCCGGTGCCAGGGTGCCGCCGGTCCCGGGGTCCCGGTGTCGGCTCCGCCACAGGACTTTCCCCGGCAATCCCTAATTCCCGGGAGCCCGACTCTGCCCCGGTGTAAGATGATCGCCGGAGCTTACGGTGAGCTCCCGGTAACGGGCTCCATCCCGGGGATGCTGTGGGGAATCCAGGGGGATTCGCACCCACCGGGGAGCGGGAAGGCCCTGCGGGGATGTTCAGCCGAACCTCGTCCCCAGGACACGGTTTTCCCTAGCGCAGCTCGTCCCCAACTGATCCGAGAGCGAGGAGACGGGGAAGGGACATCCCCAGCGTCGTCCCCAGGGAGGGGAAACTGAGGCACGGGGCCAGGAGGGGATCACGGGGGACAGAACCCACGTGTGATTTGGGATTTGTCCCACAGCAGGATTCCAGCAGATCCCAAGGCCCCGGGGGGGGAACACGGGGCAGCTCTCTCAGGGGTGGCAGCATGCCGGAGGCGGGAGCGTGCCGGACTTTTCCCGGAGCATCGCCCTGTTGTGTCTTTCCTGCATCCTGTGAGAAACCAAACAAATCCCCAGCAGGGATGGCCCCAGCGGGGGCCACAGCTTCGCCCTCACCCGGCAGAAATCCAGTTTTCCCACTATTTTTTTTGGCAAATTTGGTTTTCCATGCAGATCGTGATGGCTCACACCTTCCTTTTTGGAAATTCCCCCCAAATACCCCAAATTTCTCTCCCTCCGGCACAGCAGACCTTCTGGGAGCCACTTTCCTGGCAGCCCCAGGGTCCCCTGTGCCATTGCCCCCATCCGGCCTGTCCCCAGTGTCCCCCCCCAGCCCCGGAGGGCTTGATCCTTCCCAGCTCTGCCGTAACGGGGGCTGCTGCGCAGCCATGGCCGGAAAATCAGGGATTTCACCCGGTCCCAAATCCCTGCCCAGGGGGTGTTCACAGGATAAACCCCCCCGGTTTGGCCACTGGCCCTTCCCGCAGGCTGGGCAGGAGTGGGCTCCGTGGGGGGGGCTGGCATCTTCCGCCTCCGGCCCCCCCTTTTTTTTATCCCTGCAGGATTTTCCCCCGCCGGTGCTTTGTGCCGTCTCCCGGCGACGGCGAGGGGAGCCAAGGCAGGGGCGAAGCCGTGCCCGCCATCGCTTTTCTTTCTGGCTGCGCCGGGATGATGCTTGGCAGGAGCAGCAGCTTTTGGGGAATGTGGGGAGGGGGGGTTAATGATGGACCCCCCCAGCCCACACAGAGGGGCTGAGCAGTGCTTCTCCCGCTCCCTGCCCTTCCCCGTGCCCCAATCCTGCCCCGGCTCCACCAGAAATCCCCGCCGGACACTTTCAACTCAAGTTTCCAGGATATTCCCTCCTGGCCGGGGGCGGCGAGCCCGGAGAAAAGCCCCTTTTGTGATGGGTGCTGGCATCGCCCAGGGGAGGAGGCGATGGGGATGCAGCTGCCCAAGGTCACCCTCAAGGTCAAGGCTGCAGCCGGGGGTTCCCGGGGGCTGCTCGGTGCCACGGGGACAGTTATTTCCTCCTCGCATCCTTTTGTAGCCCCCAAAATCGGGGTCATCCCGGCCTGGGGGATGGAGAGGTGCAGGTCTGCACTGCGTGGCTGTGGGGGAAACTGAGGCAGCTTCATCCCTGGATCCCCTCAGGGCCCATCCCTGGCGGGGGGAGCGGCCAGAAAAGCCCCCAGAAAGTGATGTTTCAAACAAGGAAAACATTTGAAGGGGCTGCAGGTGGCAGTGGGGTGTCCCGAGGGCCATGCCAAGTGGGGAAACTGAGGCAGGGAGCGCCCTGGCTGAGTGTGTCCCCCTCCTTCGTCTCTCCGCAGGGGATGGCTGCGGCCACACGCTGCTGACACCCTACAGTGGCACCCTCAGCTCCAAGAACTACCCGGGCACCTACCCCAACCACACGGCCTGCCGCTGGCGGCTGCACGCCCCCCCGGGCACCTCCCTCCTCCTGGCATTCGGGGACGTGGACCTGGAGCCCTCCGAGCGCTGTGCCCACAGCTCCCTGCTGCTCGCCGACCCCCAGGCCGACACCACCTATGGTAAGGGGGGGGGTCTCCTCCAGGGAAACTGAGGCAGCGGCTGCTGATGGGGCTGGGTGGGGGAAATATCACTTTACGTAAAGTCCTGGATAAGGAGAAGGTCAGGAAAATCCAGCTTTTTAGCTGTTTTCTTCATGGGGAGGGGGGATGTGAGGATGGAGGTATGTGAGGATGGGGGTATCCGAGGATGGGGATATCTAAGGAAGGGGGTACCCTAGGATGGGGGTACCCCAGGAGGGGGATATCTGAGGAGGGGGTTACCCAAGGATGCGGGTACCCGAGGAGGGGGGTACTTGAGGACAGGGGTATTCAAGGAGGGGGATACACAAAGAAAGGAATATCCAAGGATGGGGGTACCCAAGGAGGGGGTTATCCAAGGAGGGGAATATCCAAGGAGGGGAATATCCAAGGAGAAGGATAATTGAGGATGGGGATATCCAAGGAGGGGGGTACTCGAGGAGGAGGGTATCTGAGGAGGGGAATAGCCAAGGAGGGGGGTACCTGAGGAGGGGGATATCCGAGGAGAGGGATATCCGAGGAGAGGGATATCTGAGGATTGGGGTATCCGAGCAGGGGGGTATCTGAGCAGGGGGGTACCCGAGGAGGGGGCTGTTGCCAAGCCGGAGAGGGGGGCACCCACCTGGGACCACATGCAGCTGCCAATGAACGAATTCTGTCCATCCAGCCGCTGCCTAAACGCTTCCAGGATTTTCCTGGAGATATTTAATGGTCTTGGAGGGATTTGACAGCGCGGGGAGCGCAGTGGATGCTGGGGGAGATGTCTTGGGAGGAGGGGAGGAAGCGTAAGTACTGGGGTGCCGATGGGGTGGGATGGAGGAGCAGCCCCGAGGTGCGGTGAGGGGCAGGGACCGCTATGGGAAACGTGGGGCGGAAAGGAGCCAGCTTGGATCCACCACTGCTCCCAGGACTGGGATTTTCTCTGTTCTCCAGGGCTGGTACCCGGAGGGGTGACAGCATGTGAGGTCCCTGGTCCCCCTCTCCTCTGCCGTGGCCTTGGGGACACATTTGTCCCCATCCCCTGGGACGCCAAAGCCGAGAGACTGCTTGGCCCAGGCTGGGGGGTCTCGGAGCAAGGCGGGAAAGGGGGGACCCCCAGATGATGCTCCCGGGGGGCTGGCGGAGGTGGCCAGGCACCCCCAGCCCCTTTGGGTGCCTTCGCTGGGGCCGTGCGTGCCAGCAGATGGGGGGGTGACGTGGGGCCAGGCCAGGGTCCGGCTCCCTCGCCCATGGCTGACGCCGGCCCTTGAGAAGTCCCAGATGTTTTTCGGGAAGTGGCCGGCGCAGGCGGAGGCTGTGAGCTCCCTCCCGCTGACTCAGACCCTGCGTCTGGCGCCCGGACTGATCCTGCCTGGGGACGTGCTGGGGTCCCCATGGGGGTGGTGGCCTCCAGCCCCCGGCTTGGCCGAGGGGTCCCCAGCACCCAGGGGGTCTCCGGAGCCACCGGCCGGGTGGGCACCGCACCAGACATGGCAGCACCGCGGCAGCGTCTGCCGAGGGCAGCGCTGGAATCCGGCAGTGGGTGGGAAATCTGTGCGTGCGTGACATCTGCATCTCATATGCATGTCATTTGCATATCATGCAGAGCCCCCATCGTGTCTGTGACCCTGTGACATCCCTGCGCGTCCCACGTGCCCCAGGCTCAGCCTCTCGGTTAAATGTGCCCCAGGCAGGGCAAGGGTGCGGGTCGGGGTGGGGAAACTGAGGCACGACACAACCCTGCTGGGGGGGTTTCACTGCCATGGGGACACAGGGACACAGCTCCCTGTCCCCAGGGCAATGATGGCATTTGCTCAAAGCATCTCTGGGTGCCCTGAGGCCCCGGTGATGGACATGACACTGAGCAGAAAGATGGGGGGCACTGGGGTGATGGCATTCGGGGATTGGGGCCACCTCTTGTCCCTGGCTGGGACCAGGGATGTCCCCACATCTGGGGCCAGGGATGTCCCCAAGGAACCTGCCTGCTCGCTAAGCTGAAGTTTTAATCAGGGAGATGGAGACTGCAAATTAATTTGGATTAAACGGGGGGGATTTAGGAGGCAGCTCTGGCGGCGCCTTTGAAAGGGGAGATGGAGAGGGGACAGGGACACAGCCCCCGTTTCGGGGTCCCCTGGGGCCACGCTGTCCGTGCCAGCCCTGGCAGCAAGGGACGCAGTGGCAGGCGCCCGGTAAGAGCTGGTGGCCACTTGCACCGTCTGTTGCAGCCGTGGTGGAATGAAGAGGCCCTGGGGGGAAACGTTTCTGGGAAGCGGTGGGGGGGTCCCTGCCCAGCCGGGAGCCCATCTGTCCCCACGGGGGGAGTGGGGACATCTCGGGGTACCTCCCCAGTAGCCTGGTCCAGCTCTGACCCCCATGCCTGAGGCCTGTCATCCCCCGACCTGTGGTCATCCCCCTGAGCTGTGGGGGGCTGTGCCCCAGATCCCCCCCCATAGCGTGGATGTAACTGCTCTGGGGATGGGATCACCCTGGCATGGGCCCCCCCTAGGGTTGGGACCACCTTGGGGTTGGACCACCCTGGGCACGGGGCCACCCTGGCATGAGGTCACCCTGGGGCTGGACCACCTTGGGCATGGGACCACCCTGGGGCTGGGACCACCCTAAGCACAACGCAAATGCCTGAGACCCCCTGGCCCGGGTGAGGGCTGAGCCAGGGGAGGTGACACCCTGGGGTCTGGGTGCCTGTGCCTGTCCCTGGGGAGCCCCATCCTCTCCACGGCCCCATCCCTGCCGCAGGGCCCTTCTGCAGGAACGCCGTCCCCACTGCCCCGCTCCTGGTGACAAACTCCAGCGCCATGACCGTCCTGTTCAACAGCACCAGCCACCGCTCGGGAAGAGGCCTCCTCCTGTCCTACGCCACCTCGCAGCACCCAGGTAGGGGGGAGCATCCCCCAGGGATGCAGAGACATCCCCCCCGGCTGTGTCTCAGCCCATGGGGGGGGCATAGTTGGGGGCGCAGGCAGCTCTTTGCCAATGCCAGGGCGGGCTCCCATCGCCCTGAGCTCCCTGAAGACCCAGGTTCTGCCTGGCTGGGGCACAACATGGGAGACCCCCAGGCCACCCAGCCAGCTGGGACACCCCCCCACCACCACCACAGCACCCTGGACCCCCAGCCAGCTGGGACCCCAATATCAGGCAGAGCTGCCAGCATGGGGCCAATGGGTGCAGGCACCGAGGGGACATCCCTCTCTGCCCCTCTGGGACAGCGTGCCCTGGGGCAGAGGTGGGTGGGTGCTGTGGGGCCGGTGGGGGTCCCTCACCCTGGGCTGTCCCTGCCTTGCAGACCTGGTTTCCTGCCTGGTTCGAGGCACCCACTACACCCAGGAGCACGTCAGGTGAGTGGCCAGGGGGTGCGAGCGGTCCCTGCTTTGGCGTCCCCCACCCCGGCATGGCTGCCGGTCCCCATCAGCCCCGGTTTCGTCCCCATCCCTCTCCCGGGGGCTCGGGCTGCGCTTGCCCCAGGGCTCTTGGGGTGCAACCGCGGTGGGATGGGGAGCAAAGCGGGTGTGCAGGGGGCATTCGGATGGGAGCGAGCCCTGACCCCCCCCTTGCCACGTGTTTCAGCGTGTACTGCCCCGCGGGCTGCAAGGACATCGACGGGGACATCTGGGGCAACCCAAGCCAGGGCTACCGGGACGTAAGTAGCCCAGCGGGGCACCCCTGCACCAGGGACGGTCCAAAGCACACGTGGCTACTGCTTGTCACCCCCCAGCAGACCGCAGGGACCAACCTGGGCCGGGCCGGGGGGGTGGGGGGCTGCTCTCACCCCTCCCCTGCTCCCCGCAGACCTCGGTGCTGTGCAAGGCAGCCGTGCATGCCGGGGTGATTGCGGACGAGCTGGGCGGGCAGGTCACCCTGGCCCGGGAGAAGGGCATCACCCTCTACGAGTCGGCCTTCGCCAACGGGCTCCACTCCAAAAGGTGGGCGAGGGGGGAGGTGGGGAGCCCGGCTGCACCCCACACCTGGCGGTGGGACATGTCCATGCTGACATCGGGGACCTGCCACCCCTTGATTTTGGAGACACTTGGGGTTTGTTCACCTGGGGACACCCCTGTCTGATGCTCCCCCGTTTTCTTCCCCACAGGGGATCCCTCTCCGAGAAGCGGCTCATATTCCACAAAGGTATTTTTTCCCATTTCCCCTAAAATTAAGCCACTATTTTGGCTGCCAAACCCAGTGCCACCCCCATGCTGTGCTCGGCTGGGTGTCCCGGGCTCCCAGCCTGCCATCTCCCGTTGCCAGCCTGCGGTGATGTACTGGAGGTGGCCACCTTCAACGCCTCGTCCTGGTGGCTCGAGGTGGACGCGCTGGGGCAGGACCGAGCCTGGGTGGCCGAACGGGCAGCGCTTGGCACCGCCGGTCACTCCTGGGCTGCCGAACCGGGCTCCGACAGCACCTGGCTGGAGCTGGACCTGGGCGCCCGCAGGAACATCACAGGTGAGTGCCGGCCAGCGGATCCCATCCCTGTCCCCCCACCACCCTGACCACTGTCCTCCCTGTGGTGACGTGGGTGCCAGACTCACTGACTACCCAAAAAAACGCCCAGAGCAGTTGCAACCCCCCCCATAACACCCAGGAGTGACTGGAGCTCCTTGTGCCATAGTTTTACTGGTGCAAACTGGGATGCAGACAGCACCAACCCCCCCCGGCTGTCCTCTGTCCTCCTTTTGTCCCTGTGCCCCCCCTCATCCGCAGCCGTTTCTGGGACGAACAAGTTAATATTATGCTCTTGCATCTGGTGCCAGCGAGCGCCTTTTGTTCGGCCGGAGCCTGCCGAAAGCAGGGGCTTTGTGCAGCGGCGGCTGGCGACTGCGGGGAGGAAAATGGGGACATTGTCCGGCCGGAGGCTGGAGGAGGGAGGAATGCGGGGCTGGCAGCCGGGGCCGGAGGTTATCGGCTCCTGGGGGCAGAGTGGGGGGTCCAGCACTCGGATCTGCCACCCAAGTGCCCTGCCGGGGCCGGAGGGAGCCCCTGGAGGGGTTCCCCAGGGGGAGGTGACATGTCCTGCCCCCCTTGTCCCCTCCCAGCAGACCTGGGTATCCCAGAGATGGAGGTTATTCCAGCTGGGAAAGCTCTGCCCCATGCAATGGGGCACGTTGGGGCGCAGGGTTGTCCCCTTGAGCCCTTCTGCAGCCCCACACCCCACAGCTGACAGCAGGGACCCCTCCCGGGCTCTCCCTGCACCAACAGGCATCATCACGAAGGGCTCCTCTGAGCAGTATGACTACTACGTGACGTCCTACCGGGTCTCCTCCAGCCGTGACGGGAAGAACTGGAGACCCTACAGAGGCAGCAGTGGCCAGGAGGACAAGGTGGGCATGGAGGGGACAAAGGGCGGGGGGCACAGTCCCCCTGCCCATGGATGTGTGGCCATCGGTGCCCTCTTCGCCCCTCTGGCAGGTCTTTGAAGGAAACGCTGACAGCTATGGGGAGGTCTCCAACGCCTTCATCCCCCCCATCGTAGCCCGCTACATCCGTGTCACACCCCAGAGCTGGCACCAGCGCGTGGCCTTGAAGGTGGCCCTGGTGGGGTGCCAGCCAGCGCGGGTCCGCGCGCCCCGGCCCTATGGTGAGCCCCTCGGCAAGAGCTGTCACCCGCACCCCGCTACATCCCAAACGGCCCCTGGGGATCTCTGTCTCCCCATGCACCGGGCAGTGGTGCCACGCTCACGGTCCCTGCTCTGTCCCACAGTGCCCAGCGTCCCCAAGGAGGTCCCCATTCCCACCAGCCGCCCGGCCAGCCACACCCCCATCCCCGGTGTCGCCCTGGACCCGGAAAAGGCAGGTGGGTGCCATGGGGGGCTGTCCTTGGGGCCCAGCCTTGTCTTGTGGGTGCACCAGGCACGGATGGACCCACTTGGGCTTTAAGAATTCTCCATGACAACACATTGATTTTCCTTCTCTCATGGCCCCGGGTGGGCTCCTGGCACCCATGGGTGCAGAGGGGTGGGATGGAGCACCTGGGGGCTGACGCTGTCCTCCCTCCCCAGGCTCCACACTGCTGGTGATGCTGCTCATTGGCGGCTTCGTGCTCCTCTGCTCCAGCCTCCTGCTGCTGGCGTTCCTCTGCCGCAGGAAGAGGTGGGTCCCATCGTGCCCCTGCTTCGCCTCAGGGGACCCGGCATTGCCACCTCCGAAAGCCCGGTGGCTCTGTTTGGCTCCTCACCGGGTATCAAATGGTGCAGCCTCCCGTGCAGCGGGTGATGATGGGCATGGGGTGGTCAGGACCCCTCACCCCCATCTCGTTCTCTCCTTGACAGAAAGCCGGCGGCGGAGCTGAGCTGCGGGATCACGAAAGGTAAAGTGTCCCCAACCCCTCCCCCAGGGTCCTGCCATGCCGTGGGACCAAATTCAGGAGGGGTGCAGCTGGTTTAACCAGTGCTGCTGCAGACCCCTGAGCCATCCCACCCATGGGGCACCAGTCTGCCCCCAGGCATGGTGCTGCCTGTCCCCAAGGGACAACGTGTGACAACCAGGGCTTTCTGCTCTCTGCTCAGGGTACCCCAAACTGGAGTCGAGCCCGGTGTGCTCCCTGCAGAGCCTGCCGCCCCCCGGCTCTGCGCTGGCCTCCTTCCCCACGGCAGCAGTGCCGGCGGACCTCAGCCAGACCCATTCACCAGGTAATGGGGGCATCAGGGCGCAAACAGGTCCCTCAGCCCAGAGCTGGAGCCATGATCCCCTCATTGCACCCTGGGGTCCCCATTCTTCCCCCAGCACCACTCTGATCCAACCCCTGTCCTTCATCGTGGTCCTGCGCAACAGGGAGATCCTGTCAGGGTTTATTATTTATCTTTATTATTATTCCACCTCAGACACAGCCGCGGGCATTGGAAGGTGGCCAGAGGGCACTGGGAGCCCTGCTTTGTGCTGGGGCAGAGGGACATGCCCATCCCCGTGCGTTTTGACGCCTGTCTGCCCAGCTTTTCCCAGTCCCCGGGGTCCAGATGTGCCCGTTTTCTCCACCCATCCCACCCACGGGTGCCCCCATCCCACCCACATCTGGAACAGCACCATGACTGCTGTGGGGACAGTCGTGCTGTCCCCAACTCAGAGCCCGCCATCCCCCTCGCAGAGTACGCCGAGCCAGACCTGGTGCAGCTGAGCCCCAGCAGCCAGACGGGCCCCTCCACCTTCAAGCCGCTGCTGGACGAGGGCTACACGTTGCCGCTGGTCATGAGCCACTATGACGTGCCGGGAAAATACCACGAGTATGCTGAGCCGCTGCCACCTGAGCCCGAGTACGCCACGCCGTTCAGCGAGCCCGATGGCACCCGCGGCATCACGGGGCTCCCCTGCACCCCCCCGGTGGGGTACGACGCACCCACCCCCCGACCTGGGGACAGGGGCACGGAGCGGACTGCGGGGGACGTCCCCTCTCCCGAGGGGGCCCAGCTGGGGGACTGTCCCCTCTCGCACGTGTACCACGAAGCCTTGTGAGGAGGGCGAGCACGCAGCGGCGGCGCTCAGCCGCGAACCTTCCCCACAGTCCTGGGGGGGGTGTACGGGGTGGGTGGGAAAAAGTGTTTTTAAGAACAATCCTATTTAAATATATATGCGCGTATATATATATCTCTCTCTCTCTGTACGCTGACCTCTCGCGCCTCCCTGCGGGCCCGCCACAACCGCCGACCGCAATCGCCCCCCTGACCAGCCACCCCGCTTGCCTTTTTTCTGACTCCAACTGGTTATAGGGCGCCGGAACAAGCGGTTACCGGCGACCCCCTAGTGCAAAAATTGTGCTTCCGAAATCTCTTGATGTCGATTCCGCGAGGGCGGCCGTGCGGCCCCCCCGTGCCACGCACGGCAGAAGCCCTTTTTAAAATCTAAGCTACCACCCCGGCGCCACCGGAAAGCGCCAGGGTGCTATCGACCTCACGGCGAGCCACGCGTTTCTCTCAGAGCACAGTGTCCACATCCCTATTTTTCCTCTCTTTCTCCTCACGTTTCACGGGCTCTTTTGCGCCATTTCTACCTTTTTTCCCCTCAAAACTGCCGTTTCCCCGCCTCGCTGGCCCCCCGCGCCGTATGCAAATCGCGCGGGGCATGCTGGGGCGTCCGTCCCCCCCACCCCGGCCGCGCCTTCACCGAGGGGGTGGGGAGCGCCTTTGGCGGGCGCGGCGGGCTCGCTCCTGATTGGCGGCGCTGAGTAAGTGTTTCCGGGTGGTGGCGGGCGGTGCCCCCGGAAGGGCTCAGGGGAGCGCAGCGGAGGGAGCGCAGCCGGCGGCGGTGGTGGCTCGGTCCGCCAGCGGGTCATGGGGAGGTACGGGACGGCTGGGGGGAGCTCGGGAGGGTCCTTCCCCAGGTGGGGGAGAGGCTCCGGCTGCTTTACACCCGCCTAAAAGGCGGAGGGAGGCGGGGGTGGGCGCGGCAGGCCGTGCCCGCCGCTCTCCGGGCCGGGCCTGCAGCCGGTGTTCAGAACCCCCACCCCTGTGGCGGTCAGGGGTCTGAGGGGAGACCCCCGCAACCCTGACAGGCGGGGCCCGCCCTGGCGTGGGCTCCGGGCGGCTGTCGGTGACCTTGTCTCCTTGGCTCTTCCCCATGGCTTTGGCCGCGGCTCCCCGGGAATGCTTTGGCACGGGCAGGCTTCGTTCGGCCCCATAACGGCGTTCCCTGTGGGCAGACATGGGGCTGGTGGACTCCTCAAGCTGGTGGCTGGAAGAAAACCTCTGAGAGCGGCGTGTGTGGAGCTGTTGGCTCCCTAGATGCCAAGTGTTGGTGCTTTGGGGGTAAAAGGCGAAGCTGGAAGCTGTGAGGCGAGGAGGAAGGAGGTTTGAGCCACCCTTCAGCATCTAACAAACACATCCAAGGGGGGAAAAAGGGCTTTCTTATTTGTTTCATTTAAACTAGTGCACCTAAAAGATCAGTGCTTGTAACAGATACTTCCTTGAGCAGTGTAAGGAAGGGCTTTTTCTCACATTTATAATACTAAAGCAAAACCCAAGAGCTTTCCCAGTTTTCTCTCTATTAACAATAAAGAGACACCCAGAGACACCAAAGATCCACCAGACGGTCCTTTGCAAAACTATTTAAATATTTGGTGAAAATCGTTATGTCTTAATGGAAGTGGGAGCGCTCTCGGCATTCCAAGGAATGTGCCAAAAAGGTTTGTTTGGCTTTAATGTAGACTTTTAATTACAGCTGTAACCCTGGGCTGTCAAAGCTAACGAGTTACAGCAGGTCGGTGGCGCGAATTGCGGCCAGCAGACCTATTCCTGCCGCGGAGGGAAGCTGCCGGGCTCACCTGCGCATCGCTGCTGACAGCAGATACCAAGATACTCTGTCTTCTGACAGAAAAATGGAATTTGGCCAAATTTCTGCTCCTGCTTCAGGATCCTGGGAGATGCCTCGTCCTCTGCAGCAGCGTACGCTCGTGATTGTGTAATATCTTCTGATAGATAAACCCTCTCACGACATCGTAAGGACAATGCGTCCTCTCTTGCGTGAAGCTGTTTCCCCTTGCGATCTTACGATAGAATGGGTGATACAAAAAATATCTGGTGTTCCTGTAGGAATGAGAGTTATATGGAAGAGGAGGAAGCGAGAGTAGGTTATCGCTGACTGCTGACGTACTGGGAAGGCTTTGGGAAATGGCCTCTCCGTTCACTGGCCCCACAGCGGTTGCTGATGTAATTAAAGATCTAGACACTCAGATAGCTGTAAGTAAAGCGCCGGGGGCTTGCCACGGGGCCGGCATGTGGGATTTGTCCCGGGAATCTGCGCATCCCATTAGTTTTGCGTTTGGTGATCTTAATGGCACGCAAAGGGGTGCGATAAGATCCGTGAATAAACGAACAAAGCGACTTTATGCTAATAAAGTGCTTTCTGCCCAAGGATTTCGGAGCTTTCTCCCCTGCATGGTGGATAAGAATTCCTGCTTTCTGGATTTGTAAAGTGAGGTGTTGGGGTGATCAGCCTGAGCTAAAAGCAAGACTAGCACACTGAATCCTGATCTTGTGCTGAGCTCCTCGTCCAGCAATGCCATCTGAGGGGTTTTAGGGTGTGATTGTAATGATTTTCCATCTTTAATTAGTTAAAATTGAGCTAGGAACTTGCTGAGGGCGCTACAGAAATGTGTCTTGGATATAAATCCTCCTAAAAGGGCTCCGTGTCTGTAGGTGCGGCAGTGCATGAGTGTGCCCTAGAATGAAGCACTAAAGCAGCCGCTTCTAAGTACTCCTGTGTGATTTCTGGTTTGTGTTTTGGTATGAATTAATCCAGACTAACAAAGCTTGCTCTGATGAAGGGAAAACGTGTTTGTAGCTCAGGTGGCAGACGCTCCGCTCATCGCTTTGTACGTGAACGTGCTGTAAAGCTGTTTAAACAAACTCTCCTCTTCTCTCATGTGTAAGTTCACCCTGGAACGTGTGGGCTTTTCAGAGGAGGCGTCTGCTCTCAGCGGCTGCTTCTCGCCCGTCTCTGGGCGCAACGGCAGCTGCTGCAGCCGCTGAGTGAGGGGCTTTTACATCAAACCGTTCCTTAAATGCTCCTTTCACGTGACAGACCTGTCACTGCTGCCCACACCGCTTGTGGGGGTGGAAGGCCCAGGGTTTGGATGAGTTTTCTCTCACAGAGCAGTAAAGGCAGAGCAAAGCTTCATCAGTCGGGGGGTTTTAGAGCCTTCCAGCCATGAAATATAGGAGTTGCCAGTCAGTCTGTGTGTTAGCTCGGTGGCCAGTAACCTGAACAACGTCGGCACCAAAGGGTGAACCTGGAAGATCTGGGTAACCAGTTAAGCTGCCACAACTCACTTCTGGTTCACCATTAACAGCTCAGTAAACCTGGCTTCGTTTACTGCGGCTGTTGGTTGCCCGGTGTGGGAAGAACAAATCGAAGGTGTGGGTGTCTGCGTGTGTTTCTCTGTCACGTTACCTCTGAGTTACCCAGACTTGTGCTCTCAGAACCAAAACCGAACTGATACAAGCTTGCCATCGAGGGATCGCTGTGGGTCAGGCTTGAAGTGTTGCCAAAACCGAGACCTCTACCCTGTGGCGGACACCCAAGGGAGCTTGAACCCTGTCTTCTTCTCAGGCCCATGGAGCGTGGAGATGAGAACCCAAACGCTGTGCCTGCTGTTCCGTTCCCCTGCATCGCTGCCGCAGGAGCAAGCCGTGTCCTTTAGTTAAATCTTCTTTGCATGTTCTTTTCCTGGAAGCTCTTTGTGGTCCAAGTGAAATGTGTTCCGAAAGGCCCTGACCGGAGGGCGAGGGGTGGACACGCGCATGGGATTCATCCCAAGGAAGGAGCAGGCGGGTCAGTGCCACTGCAGAGGTGCTGCCTCTTGTCAGTGCGCGGCGTGCAGCCGCTGTCCTTCTTGTGGCAAACTTCATATTCCATATAACAGGGAATGTTTTCTCGTCTTCTAAACATTGCTCGTCCCTTCTTGCTGTGGCCAGAGAGACCCAGTCCTCTGTAAACCTCTGGGCCCCGTCAGGACACTACGGTTTCACTCTGACCAAAGATGTGATCACCCTGTTGAATTCTTTCTGTTTGCTAACTCTGGCTTTTGTTTCCTTTTCCAGTTGATTGGTTTGGGTCCCCACAACCCCAAGAAGAAGCAGGACCTAGATAAGCTTTATGATCTAAAAGCTAAAGCCCAACAGATTATGAACCAGTTTGGCCCCTCTACCTTGATCAACCTCTCCAACTTCTCCTCCATAAAGCCAGAACCAGCCAGCACTCCCCCGCAGAGCTCCATGGCCAACAGCACCACCGTGGCAAAGATGCCGGGGACGCCCAGCGGAGGAGGACGGCTCAGTCCTGAAAGCAACCAGGTAATTTCATCCCCGATTTTAGGACAATGGGGGAGATGCTCAGACCTGCCCCGGCTTAATTCCTTCCTTAAACTATCAGCAAAAACATAATGTCTAGTACAGTATCAGTTACGGAGCGAGCAAACGTCTTCATGTGTTTCTTCTCTTCAGGCTGGATGGGGTATGGACGCTGTAGGTGTAGAGGTTTTTTCGGTCTCAGGAGAATGTATTTTGGGGGCATAATTGGGAAATTCTTAAATGTGGTTTACGTGGGAGAAATAGAAGTGCAGGTTTGTAGCCTCTGTCTTACGGGGATGGTGCGAGAGGCAGCATCGGTGCCAGGAGCTGCTGAGTTGCGTGTTTGCTTGTTGGTGTCGAGCCTTTGACATGCGTAAAATATGCTGCTGCCCAGCAAGTGCTCCCGGAACGCACCCTGGTCTCTCTGCGGGCTTCGTTGGCACCGTGACCGCTCTGGGAAGAGTACAAACGCCCTGACACAAACACACGCACAGCAGTTTCACCGTTGGTGTAAGGGCACCAGGAAGGGCAGGAATTTCCCGCCTGTGTCTGGTTCATCTCACCAGGCCGAGGGATCAGTGGTGACAACTTTCATCCATACCCAATAAGACTAACTAGGGCCCCCGCTGCTGTTCGGCAGCAGTATAATTTCTGCTCCCTGCCACGTTTGGGCTGAGAGGGTGCTGCCTTCTGCCCTAGAATAACCCAGCGCTCTCGTATCTCGTGTTTTCCATTTGAAACGCTAAAGGTGATAAGCGCTAGAGCCATGGAAGTACTTCATTTGGTCACGAATAGTTTGCTTGCGCTTGCTCTCTGCCCCTTAAGACTTCTAGTTCTGCCTTTGTCCCCTCTTGCCCGCAGCCTCGTGGTGTTTCAGTGCCAGTTTGGTGCAGGAGACTTATTTATCCTGGCCTGCTGCATTCCACTTTCCGGTCAGAGCAACCACAGGGGCTTGAAAATAACTCCTTAACGCCTGATATTTCTTATCTCTGCCATTCCTGAGCTGATACGCTGTGTCAACACATGTGTTTTGGGCCTCGGAGGGGGGGTGGGGGTGGGGGAGGAGGTCTTTTATGGCTGCGCTGCGTGAGCAGCTGCTTTGCTAAAATAGGGCAATAAATTGTTCCTCTTCTCCCCCGCGCCCAGGTTTTAACCAAGAAGAAATTGCAGGACCTGGTGCGTGAGGTCGATCCGAATGAGCAGCTGGATGAAGACGTGGAGGAAGTAAGTATCGACCCATGGCAGGGGCTGCAAAAAGAGCTAATCTGGGATTTTTCACGCCCCGGCGGCCCTTTGTCCGAGGCAGGGAGGGTTGGTTCATATAAAGCTGCCATATTCTCATGTTCGCTGCAGCTTTCAGCTATCCGTGTCTGTCTCTGTGTCTCGGTGTCAAAAAGAGTTTTAAAACGGCAATTGTAGCAACCACCTTTGAAATCCTAGCTTCTGCGTCTCAATTTTCATACTTTCTGCATAATTTCAGCTGCTTGGCACTGATAATACTGGTTGTTGTCCTTGGTCTGCTACAGATGCTGTTGCAGATCGCCGATGATTTCATAGAGAGCGTGGTGACGGCCGCCTGCCAGCTTGCGCGGCATCGCAAGTCGAACACCCTGGAAGTCAAAGACGTCCAGTTGCATCTCGGTGGGTGATTTAATTTTTCCCCCCTTTGCTGAGAGCTGGGCTCGTGCCCTGAACTCGGGGCACGGCCGCGGCGTTGGGGTGGAAACCTGTGAGTAGCTACAGATTCATCGCCATTGAATAATGGCTTAATAATCAGGGGGTGAACGAGGTGTCTGCTGCCCCTCACCGTCCCTTCTCCAAATTTTGCAATTTTTAGCTGTCCATCACCCGGTGTTGGAAGGTCCCTGCCACAGGGGACTGCATTTTTACCGTGTTTAATGTTGTGCAGCCCTCTGCTGCTCTGCTATTGGGAAGCTTTTATAGCTGGAACACAGCTCACCAGCACGTCTCTAGCACCGGCTCCGGGCAGACGTGCTGCCGGTATGTTTGTGGTGACGAGGGATGCTCCTGCGGTGGGCGGTTGGGGTGTGCTGACCTGCGCTCTCTCTCTTCCAGAGCGTCAGTGGAACATGTGGATCCCGGGCTTTGGTTCGGAAGAAATCAGGCCCTACAAAAAAGCCTGCACTACAGAAGCTCACAAACAGGTAAGGAGCCCTCAGTAACACGGAGAATTGCATGGTAGAAGGCTGATACGGGGAGGGTGGCCTTGGACTCCTGGCACAACGTGAATTTGTAGCCTCTTCCAAGTGGTTTGGGCTTGGAATAACTTCCAGAGTCTCCTTGTCTGTTTGCGTGGAGAGGACTGAGGTTGCTCTGGCTCCTCTGTGGTGGTGCAGTGCCGGCTGTGCCCTGAGAGCAGCAGCAGCGCTCGCTCTCTGAAGGGCAGCCCAGCTTGGAAGGGTTAAAAACCAGCTGAGAGCTGCAGGCAGTCGCTTGTCAGCTGCCCCCTGGCAGATCGTGTGCTCTGTTGTGCAGAAGGGACTGAAAACACATTGCCGGCGACTCTGGGCTGCTCACCACCGTAAGAATTTCAACAGCTGCAAAAAGGCTAAGGGCCTGGGACGGTCAGAGAGCACGCCGTTGTCCTGGGATCGCAGCTGTAGATTGGAGCTGGGCGGCTCTGGGGATTTTTACCCTTAATTTTGCTTTTGCTGAATTGGGCCATCGCTTTTTAAGTGTCCGGTCGGAGCCAGGGAGGAGCTGCCCTGCAGGAGCTGTTGGAGTTTATGGAGGATACGGCATAGAATCACAGAATGGTTCGGGTTGGAAGGGAGCTTAAAGCCCACCCAGTGCCACCCCCTGCCCTGGGCAGGGACACCTCCCACCAGCCCAGGTTGCTCCAAGCCCCGTCCAGCCTGGCCTTGAACCCCTCCAGGGATGGGGCAGCCACAGCTTCTCTGGGCAACCTGGGCCAGGGGCTCACCGCCCTCACAGCCAAGAATTTCTTCCCAAGATCTCATCTAAATCTCCCCTCTTGCGGTGTAAACCTGTTCCCCCTCGTCCCATGGCTCCCCTCCCTGCTCCAGAGTCCCTCCCCAGCTTTCCTGGAGCCCCTTTAGGGACTGGAAGGTCTCCCCGGAGCCTTCTCTTCTCCAGGCTGAACCCCCCCAGCTCTCTCAGCCTGTCCCCACAGCAGAGGGGCTCCAGCCCTCCCAGCATCTCCCCTCTGAAGCTCCCGCAGCAGCAGCGGGGAGGCCCTGAAGTGGGGTTTGATCCCCTGCTCTGTTTAATCCCGTTGCCCCTCGCTCGTGTCGGTGTTTCACTTTCCAGCCCCGCGTGCCAGGGAGAGGAGCACAGACGCTTCCTTTTCCTCTGGCTCCAGCTTGGGACCCCATTAACATTCAAACAGACCTGAAAGACCTGTGTGGAAACAAGTCAGGCAGTGTCCGGAGAGAACCCGACATCCCTTGTTCCTGCAGGTTGTTTTGCAGGAACCTTGTCTGAGACGCTCCGCTTCCCACGTTTTTCTCTTTCTTCTTACAGAGAATGGCACTGATTCGCAAAACTACCAAGAAATAGCCCCTGGGAAGAGCCGGGAGAAGACGCCAGTGCATTTTGGGATATTTGCCTCTCCACTAAAGCCTCCACGATGCCATCCATGGGATATTTTTTTTAATGCTTTACAGAGAAGCATATATTTTTTATTAACGGTGCAGCAATATCTTGACTTTATGAGGAGATCTGCCAAAAACATTCTACGCCCCCTTCCTCATTGCCCCTAAAGAGCGCAACGTATCTCAAAACAAAGACTTTTATTTGTGACTTGAAAGTGGTTTATCGTATAAGTGATTATCCAAGGGACAGAGCATTTTGATCTTGTGTGGGACAGTATTAGAAGCATCTGTAGAGGTTTTTGTTTCCTTCTTCCTGCCCCTACCTGCTCCAGTACTTTGTAATGTCAGTGTTTATATAAATACTTGCGTTTGTTTTACATGAATAAAGAAATTATTAATCTAAACCCGTCGCGCGGCCTCGTGCTCTCCAAACAGTGCGGGGAGGGAGCGCGAGTGCCATGGGCGGCCTCCCCGTTGCCTGGTTTCTGCTGTTTGCCTCCGAGGTCTCCTGCCCTGGGCTTTGGAGGGAGTGGAAGGATGGATTTGGCCGCCTCTGCCGCGCTGATGGGGCTGGGACGGCGCCTTCCCTCCCCCTCCAGCCCGGGGTGAGGAGTTTGCCCATCGCTTGGAGTGGGACAGGGTGACTGAGGACAAGAAATCACGGCGATCCGGGTTTTCTCCTCACCTGGGACATCAAGAAACGCCGCGTCGTCCTGCCTGTTCCTGCCTGCTCTGCTCAAAGTGGTGAACGTCAGCTCCAGCCGGGGCTACGGGGGAAACCGCCTTGGCTGTAGTTCAGAAACCGGTACGGCTGCTCTCTCCTCCTCCCTGCGGAGCCCAAGGACTGCGGTAAACGCAGCCGAGGCCTGTCTGGGTGCCCGGGGCCACGCTCGGCTGCTGCTGGGGGGGGGACGTGGGGTTGTTCAGTGGCTGCTCCAGCTCGGGGGAGCCGTAGGAGCCGCTCAGACCAGGGCGCTTTGTCCTCCCGAGCTCTGAGCGAACGGGTCGGGCGGTGAAAGGGGATTCGGATCAATGCTGATCCGAGGCAGGACATGGGGTGCCGGGAGGACCTGTGGTTCCTCTCCCTGGGAGGGGGGGGTGGACGCAGCCTTGCAGAAAGGGGTTTGGAGAGAAAATAGGGGAAAGGGGGGACACAAACCTCTCTGCAGCCCCCGAACCTGTCCTGCCTGGGGACTTCACCCTTCCCCTGGGCAGCCTCGGCGCCGGCCGCTTCCCCTTTCCCAGGAAAACACGGGCAGGCGCGGGGGTGAACAGGGGGTGTTTAATGCGCCCCAGCCGTCGCCAGCCGCTCCACCTCTGCCTCACGCCCTGCGCGGAGCCCGGAGTGTCCCAGCCCCCCCCGAGGACAGGCTGCCGGTGTCCCCGGTTTTAGCACGAGCATTTTTTCCGCTTCTCTTCCTTCTCCGGCGCCCGAGCCTTGAGCGACGCCGGCAGCGGGATGCTGCACTTCACCCCGTCCCACGCCTCGGTGGCAGCCAGCCGCCCCGTTTGCAGCGCCTGGTAGATGGCCACGGTCAACATCTGGAAAGCCTGGACCACGTTGCTGGCGTCCTTGGCCGAGGTCTCCACGTACTGCACCCCCAGCGCGGCCGCCAGCTTCTCCGCCTCCCTCCTGCCCACCCGCCGCTGCCCGGCCAGGTCGCTCTTGTGCCCCACCAGCAAGAAAACGATGCGGAAGGGCTGGACCGTGTCCGTCACTTCCCGGTGCCACTGCCGGACGCTCTCGAAGGACGCGCGGTTGGTGAGGTCAAAGAGCAGCATCCCCCCGGCCGAGTTACGGTAGTAGGAGCGAGTCACGGATCTGGGGGGGGGGGGGAAGAGAAACGGGGTGAGGAGCCCCCGGGGCTGCCCTGGGCAGCAGCTCCCCCACCTGCAGCGCAGCCCGGGCCGGGTCCTGCCCTCCGCAGCCGCACACCGCGCTCAAACCACTGTAAGAGCGAGGAGAATCGTCCCTTTTGGTGTGCCAGCGAGTGGTCTGAGCATCTCTGCCCCTGCTCGGCCACCAAAGCTCGGCTGGTCCCGGCAGCCATGGCCCTGGAGCTCTCCCGTCCCCTGCAGCCATGGCCCTGGAGCTCTCCCGTCCCCTGGAGCCATGGTCCCGGAGCTCTCCCGTTCCCTGCAGCCAAGTCCCCAGTGCTCTCCCATCCTCTGCAGCCATGGCCCTGGAGCTCTCCCATCCCCTGGAGCCATGTCCCCGGAGCTCTCCTGTCCCCTTTAACCATGTCCCTGGAGCTCTCCCGTCCCCTGCAGCCATGGCCCTTGAGCTCTCCCATCCCCTGGAGCCGTTTCCCTGGAGCTCTCCCGTCCCCTGCAGCCATGGCCCTTGAGCTCTCCCATCCCCTGGAGCCGTTTCCCTGGAGCTCTCCCGTTCCCTGCAGCCATGGCACTTGAGCTCTCCCGTCCCCAGAGCTCTCCCATCCCCTTCAGCCATGTCGCCGGTGCTCTCCCATCCCCTGGAGCCATGTCCCTTGAGTTTGCCCATCCCCTGCAGCCATGCTCCTGGAGCTCTCCCATCCCCTGCAGCCATGTCCCTGGAACTCTCCTGTCCCCAGAGCTCTCCCATCCCCTTTAACTGTGTCCCTGGAGCTCTCCTGTCCCCTGCAGCCATGGCCCCAGAGCTCGGCTGTCCCCTTTAGCCCTAGGTCTGCCATTCTCCCGTCCCCTGCAGCCACCCCCCAGAGTCCCCCTGTCCCCAGCGCCAGCCTGGCCGGCGCGGGCAGCCTTGGCGGTGTGGGGCGGTGGGGTGTGAAGGCTCCCGGCAGCCGAGCCCTGTGGGCTCCGAGCCTCTTCCCCCAGCCCGCCGCAGACGGAGGGGGGCAGAGGGGTGCTGGGGGGGGTCCCGTACTCCCTTTGGAGCTGGAGCAAGGGTTTACAAGGCAACCCCGAGGGCTCCTTTCCATGGAAACAGCCTTGGCTTTGGCTCACGTGGGTCCCTGCAGCCTGCCCGGTGTGGGGCACGGTGGTTCCTCACCCATAGGGCATGGGTGGGGGGGAACACAGCCCCATCCAGGCCCTGCCCAGGGTTGGGAATCACAACATCTCGCCATCCCACCCCAAATCCCGGGGGGGGGGCGGGACACACCCGTCTCCATCACCCCCTCCCCACCCTGCCCCATGGCCGGAGCCGGACCCACCTGAACCGCTCCTGCCCGGCCGTGTCCCAGAACTGCAGCTTCACCCGCAGCCCCGGCTCCAGCTCCACGAACTGGACGTAGAAATCCACCCCCACCGTCTGGTTGACGGCGTCCAGGAAGACGCCCTCGGTGTAACGCCGCAGCAGCGAGGATTTCCCCACCGTCGAGTCCCCCAGCATGATCACCCGGAACTGGTACTGCCACCGCGGCTCCATCGGCGCCTCCGTCACCCGCCGCCCCCGCGCCGGGCGCCTGTACGGGCAGGCAGCGCCGGGCTCCTCCACCCAGGAGGCGTTCCCGCCCGCCATGGCTGCTGGCTGGCCCCTTCTGGAACCCCTTTCATCCCTTTTTCCTCGGCTCCATCCAGCTGGAAGCACTCCGGGAGGGGGTTCCTGGTGCCATTTTCCAAGGGGGTGGCCCTGGGACACGAGGCCTGAGTGACACAGTGATTTGGGGGGTGTCTCACCCCATGGGCAACCCAGCCCCCCCCCCGCCAAAGCATCTCACCCATGTCATGAGTTGAGCTGAGCACGGTGGCGTGGCCCTGCGAGGGGTCCGGCGCTCGCCGCAGCCTTTATTTAATGTGGAAAAGCCTCAAGTTTATTAAAAACACTCCTGCGGGGGAGCAGTATTTTAGTATTTTTTCAGAGCCCCCAAATCAAAGCTGGAAATAAACCTGGGGGAGGGACACAAAGCCCCGCACATCACCCAAGGGCTGGGGGGGGGCACACACGAAGCCCCGTGCATCACCCAAGGGCAGGGGGACACACACAAATCTCTCCACCCCTGCGAAAGGGCAGGGGTGGAGGGTCCTGTGTGTCCCCCCGCCCCGTCCCCATCAGCACTGGCAGCGCTGCCGCGGCTCCCCCCGCGCTGGGGGCCGGGGGCGGCTGCGGCTGGGGATGAGCCTGATGCCACCGCAGCCCCGGTGAGGGGTGACCCCCCCCCGGCCCAGCGCCTGCTGGATGCCCCCCGCCAGCGTCTGGAAGGCCAGCTCCACGTTGAGGTTGCCGCGGGCCGAGGTCTCCACGAAGGCCACCATGCCCAGGCTGGCGGCGAGGTGCCCGGCCTCCTCCGCCGACACGGCTCGCTGGGCCACCAGGTCACACTTGTGTCCCACCAGGACGAAGGCGGGGGGACGGTCCCCGGCGGCTTCGCGGTGCCACTCGGGGACGCGCTCGAAGGACGCGCGGTTGGTGAGGTCGAACACCAGCAGCACCCCCGCCGCGCTCCGGTAGAAGGACCTGGTGATGGACCTGGGCACACCACGGGGGGGGGGGTGGTGGTGGTTGGGGGACACCCCGGCACCCCCCAGCCCCTGCACCCACCGCTCCAGGATGGGACTCGGGGGACTTTTGGGACCTCAGGAGCAGGGAGGGGAGACCTGCCCAGACCATCTGCACCCCAATTTTCCATTCAGCATCCCCCCCCCTCCAGACCGGGGAGCTCCGGAAGGGTTTTGTAGGGGCTCGGGGATCCCTCTCACCCCCCACCCCAAGCTGGGGTGCGGTGGGGACGGGGCAGCACCCAGGCGTGGGTGCCGATGGGGCTGAGCACAGGGCAGAGACAGGGCACACCCAGACCAACCTGGGGCCCCCAGGAGGCTCCCATGGATGGGGGCAGCGCGGGACCCCCCCCCCGGCTCCAGCCACAGCTCCTGCCTCGCCAGCCCCTCGCGCTCCATTCGAGCCTCTTTCACACTCCCGGCTCCGGCCTGATGCAATCAAGGAGGGAATCACCCGGCCCCAGCCCAGCGGCACCCCAGGACCAGAACCCCAGGACCAGCATCGGGACCCCAAGACTGGGCCCCCAGGATTGGTACCCCAGCACCAGGACCATCGCCCCAGAACCAGCACCCCAGCACTGGCACCCCAGGTCTGGGACCCCAGGACCAGCACCCCAGGACCAGGACCCCAGGAATGGGACCCCAGGACCAGGACCATCACCCCAGGAGTGGGACCCCAGGACCAGCACCATCACCCCAGGAGTGGGACCCCAGGACTGGGACCCCAGGACCAGCACCCCAGGAGTGGGACCCCAGGACCAGGACCATCACCCCAGGACTGGGACCCAGGACCGGGACCCCAGGATCAGCACCCCAGGACCGGGACCCCAGGACCGGGACCCCAGGACTGGAACCCCAGGACCAGGACCATCACCCCAGGACTGGGACCCCAGGATGATGACTGTGACCCCAGGATTGGTACCCCAGGACCAGGACCATCACCCCAGAAACAGCACCCCAGGACCAGGACGCCAAGAGTGGGACCCCAGGAGCAGCACCCAGCCCTGCTCCTTTGGCCGCTCCCCAAAACCAGCTCCAGCTTCTCCCCGAGCTCACCGCAGGGTTCCACCGTCCCCTAAAGCGTCACCGTCCCCGCACGCCCAGCCGGGGACTTCACACCCACCCCGGGGTGGGGGGGACGAGTCCATTGGGTGCTGGGGTCCCGCGTGGGGGCCGTGTCCCCCTCCCCTGTGTCCCCACCTCACCTGAACCTCTCCTGGCCGGCCGTGTCCCAGAGCTGCAGCTTGGCCCTGCCGGCGGGTGACAAGGGGATGGTGCGGCTGTAGAAGTCCACGCCAACAGTGGGGCAGGGGGTGGCCGCCCCCCCGGCTGGACCCTCCGCGAAGCAGCGTAGCAGCGACGACTTCCCCACTGCCGCGTCCCCCAGCACGATGACACGGAACTGGTAGTGTCCCCCGAGGTCGGGGTCCTGGGGGGCACCCGTCCCCATGCTGGCGGCTGCGCTCGGTGGCCAGATCCCGACCTGGCGGGGATTTGCTGTGCTGGCAGCGCTGGGGACAGGTCTCCAGCCTTGTCCCCACCCCGCAGCACCTTCCCCGGGTGGACAAACAAACTGTCACGGGGAGGAGGGAGAAGCTGCTGGCCCCATCCTTGTCCTCCTGTCCCCAGGACGCTGTTTGGTGCTGTCACACACGAGGTCTGTCTGTCCCGCTGTCTGGCTTTGGTGACAAAGACAGTGACAGCCAGGCTGCGGGAATACAGAGAGGCTGCCGAAGAGGGACTCGTGCCTCCGGGGAAGCCAAAATCATGGAGGGGGGGGGGAACGGGACACGAGCTCCGTGGAAAAGGGGCTTTTGTATCCCCAAGGGGAGAGGGGAAGAGGGGTCAGAGGAACCGACTGCATCCCCAGGACAAAGGTTCTCTCTGCTAACAGCCGGCGCGGGGACTTTGCCATCGCCCTGCCCTCCCCCTCGGGCAGAGACAGGCAATAACAGCCCCCCCCGCGACAGCTCTGGGGCTGCTTTCACCCCGTTTGCTCTCCATCGGGAGAAAACAGGTGACGGGAGTCACCGGGGCTGCAGCAGAGGATGTTGGACACGGTGAGACATGGCGCCCGCCCGGGGAAGGAGCCGCTCCATGCTCCTCTGACTCCCCAGGAGCATTTCCTGCGCCCCAGGGACCCACCGCCCCAGAGGCGGGGTTCCAGCAGAAGAGATGCTG
Source organism: Chroicocephalus ridibundus (assembly GCF_963924245.1). Classification (NCBI taxonomy): domain Eukaryota; kingdom Metazoa; phylum Chordata; class Aves; order Charadriiformes; family Laridae; genus Chroicocephalus; species Chroicocephalus ridibundus. Next base: position 5,733,653 of record NC_086302.1, read on the forward strand.
CTGGTCAAGGTGGCTGCGGTGTCCAACGGGCTTTCGCACCACCTCCCTCGGGCAGGAACTCCATTTAGGATGAGCACCGACGTTCACAGGCAGAGACACCGATTTCCAGGAGAGCAAAGCACATCCCAGTCATCCCCCAGTTGCCCACCGGGACAGCCAGGGGAGAAGCGGCAGAACCCCACCGTGAAGGGTGGGCAACCTTCAGGTGCAAGAAGTTGCTCCAGACCAACCAACGCACCCCAAACACAAGCAGAGCGAGAGTTTCAAGTGATTGCGTTTATTCACCCTCAAAATGCTTTATATCCAAGCTCTTCTCCTGGGAAAACTCCACACAGCAGGGACCGCTCTGCCATGCCGGTAAACGGGAGCCTGAGCAGCACCCGCAGCGGCTGCTCCCAGCTGGGGGAGCTCCTGGCTCAGGAAGGAGCCAGATCTGGCTACGCACAGCCAGTTTCCGAGGAGAGGGCTGGGAAAGAACACGGTCTTGCACCAAACCCTCAGGGACTGGCTCATCTCAGCTCCGCGCCCTACTGCCACCTAAAGAGGGGATAAAAAAAATAATCCAGCGTGAATGATGCTTGACTCGGCATTGCTTTGGATTTCACCCGGGTTAAGGAATTCCCTGCTGCCCTCTCTCCACGGGGTGGTTTCAGCTCCCCTGCCTGGCCTCAGCCCCATATCCGCAGGATTCATCCGACAGTCTCCAAAGAGCAGAGTCATCACAGACCAGGCTGCGCTCAGAGGGCTGGTGCGGCGCGACTGATCTCACCAACACTCTGCTAACAGGCTGCCCAATTAAAAACCTTACTAATGAAGTTGACCATTCCCACTGGCCACTTCCAGCAGAGGCACAGTCAGCCTGAACTGTCCTCTGTCCTCCAGGACCGGCGAGATCCCACTCACCAAACACCACACACCAGGCAATTACCCCCAAAGGCCACTCACGTGCTCCATGTCACGGCTTTCCCACTATTCCGGCCCTATGGATGCAACCAAATCCCTTCACCAGGGACAGGTTCATACGCTCTCAGCCTTTTCCACTAAGCGAGGAATTCCTGAAAAAAAGCAGAGCCCCAGATAAGTATCTGAAGTTGACGGGTCGCCATTCACCGGGAATCAACCGGTTCCAGTGCAAGCGAACCCCAGCAGACCCTCCCGGCCCCTCTGCGCCCCACGTTTATTCACCCCCATCCCCAGCCCTCCCGAAGGAGCAAGGCCCACACGGACTGTCTTCCAACCAGCCTCTCTCAGAGCAGGACCTCGCCAGCAAGGAGGCCGAGACCGGTCTGAATTTTGTTTTTCCTCCTTTTTCGACCACAAGATCGGTATTCAGATCTGATGGGAAAGGGATCTGGAGGGACAGGCTGAGGGCTCCGAGAAGGGCATGTGTCCTCACCTCGCATCTATCCAGCCAGCGGCGGAGCGAGCTCTGGAACAGCGAGCAACCCTGGAAAACATCGCAACACCCTCAGCAAGCTGCAGACCCACGAGTACACATACCTGACACGCCCCACCCAGGAACCACCAGCGCCTCGGAAGCAAGAAATACCCCAATTCCTGAAAATATATAGGAGGGGCGAGTGACAGCAAGAGGCAAGAGAGGCCCAGCAGTCAAAGACCTTCCCGTTGCTCTTGCATGTTGTTGGAGACCTGTAGCTACTGCAGGGAGCCACAGCTCTTGGATAAACATGCAGAGTCATCGCTGAGCCCGCAAAACCCGATACAGCTTCAGGCAGAGCAAAACCAGGGTCATCTACTGCCTTCGGATCACATTTGATCCCCGGTTGTGGCACAACCCCGGCCCTGTGACACTGGAGAAAGTCCCCTCTTATGCCACCCATCTCGACAGAGCAAGAAATAAAGGGATTCTGCCGTTCTTAATGACCAGAGGGATATTTCCAATGGGCCTTGGCAGCAGGAAATCCTGGTCTGCGGGTCCCAGCACCGAGCAGGAGCCCTGCAGAGGATCCAGAGCAGCGGGAACAAGGCCCACAACCGGCATTATCTTGCTAGTAGAGGGCCACGAAGTACGGCTGCTCGCTGCTCCGGCCAAGGGAGACCCTGAGGGCAACCAGATTCCCAGTGTAAGGGGAGATTCCAGAGCCTGGATCGCACATCTCACCTGCCCAGCCGAGGCCATCACCAGCCATCCTGTGTGCCGGGATCGCCCTCCACGCCAGGATGCTGCTGGGGAAGAACAGAGTCCGGAGCGTCAGGCAGATGTCAGGAAAAGTATCATGGATACCCACCCCCTGCCACCAACTCGTGCACCAGCTGGGACCCCAGAAGCGGGTATTTGGGGTGGTCGCTTTCTCCTAGCGACAGTCCCCCCCGACACCCCCGGCCAGGTTCCAGCTCCCGCAAGTGGCCAGCGGCACCCCGACGCTCGCCCTCACCTCGGTAGCCCCGCCCCGCAAGGCCATGTATTTTCCTGAAATGTTGCCGGACAGTTACGGAGGCTCAAACTGAGCGGCGACCGTCGAGGAAAAAAAAACCCATCGCTCTCGGCTCCTTTTTGACTGCGTCTGCCACACCACCCAGACAGACGCAGCTTCGATAGGGCCGGGGCAGGCCTGCAGGCCGCGCACTCACCCGCGGCGCCATCTTCCCCGCAGGCCGGGAGGGAGTGAGCAAGGCCCTCCCGCTGCCCCTCCACAGCCCATCGGAACGCCGCCACCCGGACGCAGAGCCCACGGAGCGCCGACGTGGCGGGGGAGCCCCGGGGGAGGGCGGATGGCGGCGGATTGTCCCGGCGCCGCGCCTCCACGTTCCGTCCGCAGCCGCCATCACAACGAGAGGCGGAAGGCGCCGCGCGGTGGCATTTTATAGGGCGGCAGCGCGGGCGCTGATTGGCTGATGGGGGCCTGGCCCTCCCGCAAGGCCTTCTGGGAGTTGTAGTTCGCGCCGCCTACACCCCCCCCCGGCCATGCCACCCCCCGCCATGCCATCCCCAAGGATAAACCGGCCCCTTCCTCCCGCAGCAGCAGGGAAGGCAGGGGAAATGCCACCCCCAAGCAGCAACGCCATGATCTGTAACCCCCCCTTGCACTAGGGGGGGAGCCACGCTCCCCCACCCCGCCTAAACGAACCCCCGGGCGGGGGGCACAAAGGCAATTTCTCTCCTCTCCTCCCCGCAATGTGCATTTCTGGGGTTGCTCTTCGAAAAAGTGAAGGCAGCCACCACGTTCTTCCTACTCTTTCCTCCCTTTTGGAAGGCAGGAATGGGGTGGGGGGTGGGGGGGTACAGCCCGCCCCAGGGGAATGTAAGGAAGCTTCTCATAAATAAAAGCATCTCTACCAAAATACCTCCGTCAGGTTCCTGGCGCGTGGTCCAGAATCAGCGGAAAGGGTTTAAAACGAGAGCATCTGGAAGGGACTGATGGTGAAGCCACAGCCACCCTGAGAGATGAGGCTGAAAAGCCTGAGGCTGCCCCTGAGAAGGCGCAAAAAAGGATGAGGGAGAGCAATAGTTAGTTTTTAATCTGTTCTGAGCAAAATGCACACGTCAAAAAAAAAAAATAAAAAAATCACAGCGCTCAAGAATCGCCCTTTCAAGCTGGTAACCCTGCCACCAACGTGCCGATTACCAACAAAATAAGCCTGGCCCCCATTTAAAGCCGAAGAGAGGCTGGAAATGAGCCCCAAACCCCTGTGTGAGCAAGCTCTCCCAAAAACAGCCCCTTGTGAGAGCCGCTGGGGACAGGGGACAAGCAGCTGGTCCCGTCCCCCTCCTCCTCCAGGGATCCGGCAGCTGCTCTGCCAAGTCACGAGGCTACCCGGGTTCTCCTCGGCACAGCCGAATCCCGGGGGCGGGACAAGAAACTCTCTCGTGGCAGCAAAAAAATCACACCACCCCCAGAATTCAGACAACCTTGGAAAACATTAAGCGTTTGGGAAGAGAATCTTTGAAATCCTAAACGGTGAGAATCCCCAAAGAACAATCCCAAAACCGAACAGGTGCTCAGTAAACCTCAGCCCACCACGAGAAGATGGATGGAGACAACTTAAAAGATATAAAAAAAGGAGATAGTTTCTGTAGGGATGCTCTAAACAGGCGAAAAGGTAAAGCGAGCGTTGTCAGAGTGACATCTTCTGAACTAGCTCTATCAGTTTCTAAACGTAGCTATCGTGTTTTAAAATTCATCCCCTATCCTGACATCGGATTAATTTCACGTCTAAGCAAATCCCAGGTTAAATCCAGAAACTGGTGTATCCAGTACGCTTTACAAGATACACTGGCAGAGAGCGAGGCTGGAAGGTAAAAATTCCTCTCCGATCTTGTTTAGCAGAAGCCGGGGATTAACAAGCCGGTAATGAGAAACCGAGCAGGCAAAGATCAGAGGCAAATATCTCCGTTCCTCAAAAGGGATTTAGAGAAATACCCGAGGGCGTTCAGTACTCCTCGGTGTGCGGGATATGAACCTGGCTCCTGAAAACGGGCCAAGTAACTGGAATTTTCACTAGCCAGACTCACACGGAAAACATCATCACAACCCCCGGCCCCGACTCGGGGCTGCGCTGGTTCAGACCCACATTGGCTAAAGGAATGGGTTTAAAGAAACTCCTCATCCCGCTGGAAGCCGGTCAGGATTTCTCACAGGCCACCCCCGATGCTTACTGTCAAGCTTTTAATTAAACACGTGTTAATTGGCAACGGGGCACCCCGCAGCCTCGCAGCTTACGCTTTGGAAATCACTACTTTGTGCCCAAGAGGAGTGACGCCCACGTCTCTCCACGCCGCAGCTGGTTGAACATTTTCCAGCCTCTATAAACTCAAACAGTAATCCGAGAGTCCCTGCAATTTAGAGTAACGAAATTGGCTCATCCCACCTCCATCAAGTAACACAGTGAGAACGTTCGAGCGTTTTTGTAATTACTACTAAACGCTGCATGCCGAAAGGCAGGATACTTCATAATCTCAGTCGCGGATTTCGATGCAATTTTCAACAATTGCATAATCCCGGAGAGCGGTGATACCATCTGCCGTGGATTTCTTGCCTTTAGCACATAAAGATAAAAGCAGAATTTACCTTACTACACGGAGTCCTCGTCTTTCATCTTGTGTTACCCTAAATGGTAATTAATCAGGGCTTTTCCTGTAGCCATCCATGACAAACAAAATCCCACACTCTGTTTAACTTGGATTCCAAAACACAAACCCTACAAAATCCAGGTGACCGGCTGTTTTGTAGCTCCACATAAAAGTCTCCTCTGCGCTTCAGATGCTGCAATAATGGCCGGGAGCTGAAAAATGAACATTAAGATGAGTAAGCGACACGCAGAAAAAAGCGCAGAGAGATTTAACAGCTCAACATGGGCCGAGATTCCCCCACACAACCCCAAAAGGCTGGCTCGCACATCAAGGGAACGTGGCCCAAAGCCTCACGTCAACCTCTCTCCTAAAAGGAAACGCTATTTTGAGCTCGGCCGCAGCAGTAAACAGGCTTCAGTGGGAATCTGTCCTGGACTCTCTACTCCCAGATCGCTCTCCGCGCAAGGGCCCGAGGGTCTGTACGCAGGCGGCTCTCCTAGAATCCAGGGGAAGCCACTCCTGATGGCTCAGACCACCAGACCACCAACTTTCTTCCCACCAAGGCAGGTCCAAAAGAGAAGGATCGAGGGTAGCACTCTTGCAGCGCAGTAACAGAACGATCTAGAAAGCGTTTAACAGCAGAACATAAAGAAAACCTTCTTTACATCACCTCCGAAATGCCACTCTCTTGAGCGGGCGCTTTTCAAGAAGACGGACGTCATCCGAGTGTTCAGCACCGCTGAGCAGCTACATCAGAAGAAAAAAAGCCCTCTGCTCTCGTCCACCTCTCCGCTGCCTCTGAAACGCTACCAGCACACGCGGGGAACATTCATTGCCTTAAATTCAGAGTAAGCGAAGGTTGGGACGCTCGTTAACAGCCCACAGCACAGTCAGATGCGCAGCAGGAGGAAAAAATTCACAGCAGATGAGAACGCGGGGGTCCCGTAGCCCTCCAGAAAAATGCTAAATCCAGTATATGCCACCATTCCCCTCATATTCAGAGCGCATTTACCATCGCTGTTGCTAGAAAGACCACAGACTGACAAAGATTGCATAATTATGGACACAAACAAAGGTGTAGCAGAAGTAGGCTTTATGAAAAGTATTTAAATTTCGTGGCAAATCTCTGCATCGACATGGGCAGGGAGGCAACTAAACGCTTTGCAGTAGCAATTTCAGTTACCCAAACTATTTCTTGGATAGACATTTATTACAGGTAGTTCATCTGTTCCTGTTTCTCAAAGAGTTTAAGGCACAAAAGCCTGAAAAGGGCTTATAACATGTACATAAGTGCTATTATGTTCGCTGTCACCTCTAATGCAACATAATATTCGCTTAAATATATTGCTTGTCCATCCAGCTTATACAACATCCAGTAGAAAACTGCTTTCCAAGTTAGCAACAATTTGTTGCACAATATATCGATTAGATTGCTCTGACCCGTTTTTGCTGCAAGATCTTCAGTCTCACCGTTATTTCACTCTGCCAGGACAGTGGAAGACGCTACGAAACCTTAACGAGACCATCAAGGTGTGTCCGCAATGAAAGTAAAGGCATGATACACAAAAGTCAACATTTAGACAAGGTTGCTGGTAAAAGCGTTTGAAACTGCTTGACTGATGGGGAATTATTTCCTCGTGCAAATTATTTCCTCAAGCCAAACGAGCGAGAGACCACCAGAAGGCATTGGTCTGTAGCAGTTTTATAACACTCCTTTCTGTCTTTACTCTCCCAAATGCTCTTCGGGTGGACTGCTTAAGAACACCCAGCTATAACGTGTCTAGCTCAAGATCCCAGCTCAGGTTAAGCAGAACATAAGCTTTCATCTCCATGCTTCTTCCCCGTGCTCAAGTTACAGCAACCTTACCCAGTCACTAGAAAGGCTTTTGAGACATTTTAGTGGCATCCAACAATGATTTTTTTAAAATAACACATTCCCAAGGGTTGGATCAACTGACTGAAGACAATTAAATGGGCAGCAAAACAGAAAGATGGGCAGGAACCAAAATGCAAAGGGTAATTTTACTTAAAAGACCAACTTTTTTATTGTACGTTGGAGTAGAGTCTTTCCCCTGTGCCATCTTGTTGAAAGTTTATAAATTACAATTCCCAAGAAGTATTAAGAGTTCATTTCAAGACAAAAGGAATCAAACTGTTGCAGTTCTAACTTTCACCAGGAATAAAAGTTACCACGGTGCTCCTATGATACTCATTCTCTACAGGAAAGGCCACAGTCCTCTCCTGTACCTCGAGTAACAGACCTGGGGTGGAGAAAGGGCCACCCCTCGCTACCGCAGGATCCGGGTGCAGCAGAACAGTCCGGAACGCGCTGGCAGGTTTGTCACACAGACACAGCGCCTCAGCAACGAGGCTATAACACGGCTGGAATCTCTGACGAGACAGTGTCCAAAGGCTGCCAATGACAGTCCATCAAGGCATCGTAGAGCTCTTCGCTCTGTTCCATAAACTGTTTATTCGCTTCGTGGACGTCCAACTGAGGCGTCGGATCTAAAGGAGGAAAGACAGACGGACAAATAGGTCACATGCCAAATGCGTTAGGAAAAAACCCACACCCCAGAAACATGTTAGTTTTATTAAAACCAACGCGGGGGGAGTCACAAAACATTCCCAGCACTTGCCCAATCACGAACCTGACTGATTAGCCCTAGTAAATCTTTCTGCAACGGGATAAGAAATAACTACATCCAAATACGTCCCTCTTTCCAGTGGCGATTGCCCCCATAGCAGAGTCAACAGAGAGAACGCATACCTGCACCTCGCAGCCCAGTGTAGCCACTTAAACTGCCAGAGAAGGTGGGCTGGCACTAAGGCACCGGACTGCAAAGTGGAGGAGCGGAGGCGCAGGCACACGTTCCGTTCTGCTCCCTCCACTACAGGGTCAGAGTGGATGGCGGGGGACGGTAGCGTCTTACGCTGCTGCAAGAGTCACCAGAGCTCATCTGCCAAAGCCTCGAACATAGAATCATAGAATGGTTAGAGTTGGAAGGGACCTTAAAGATCATCTAGTTCCAACCCCCTGCCCTGGGCAGGGACACCTCCCACCAGCCCAGGCTGCTCCAAGCCCCGTCCAACCTGGCCTTGAACCCCTCCAGGGATGGGGCAGCCACAGCTTCTCTGGGCAACCTGGGCCAGGGGCTCACCGCCCTCACAGCCAAGAATATCTCATCTAAATCCCCCCTCTTTCAGTTTAAACCCATTTGCCTTTGTCCCATGGCTCCCCTCCCTGCTCCAGAGTCCCTCCCCAGCTTTCCTGGAGCCCCTTTAGGGACTGGAAGGGGCTGGAAGGTCTCCCCGGAGCCTTCTCTTCTCCAGGCTGAAACCCCCCAACTCTCCCAGCCTGTCCCCACAGCAGAGGGGCTCCAGCCCTCCCAGCATCTCCGGGGCCTCCTCTGGCCCCACTCCAACAGGTCCAACAGGTTCTTCTGTTGGTGGCCCCAGAGCTGTAGGCAGTAGTCCAGGTGGGGTCTCACAAGAGCAGAGCAGAGGGGCCAGATCCCCTCCCTCACTCTGCTGGCCATGCTCCTTTTGATGCAGCATCTCACAGTCAGTACCCAAAGAAGTGCCAGTGACACCCAGTGAATTATCTATGAACACGTCCCCTATTTTACAGTTGGAAGAAATGTTTGTAAAGCATTTTGGAGCTGGATAGCAACCCAGCGGGTACAATTCTGCTGCTACCAATGCACGCTTAACATTTCACAAAAATCGGCTCTTCGGATTCCCCAAACGACTTGTAGGATGTCACGCTCACCTAACACCACCCACAATCTAAAGATCAGGTTATCAGATTAGCACAATCACACGGGTTAGTACGCGGCTATCAGAGCGCAAAGCAACCAGACGACGGAATGGAAAAAACTACAAAACACATCGGGAATAAAATGCGTGTGAACACGTTCGGTTTTAGCTACATCACGTTGCAACACACGACAGGAGAAGAGAATTAAGAAAAAGGAATGATACACTGGCAATACATTATTCGAGTTTCATACAAATTTCAAGATATTAATTTAATCCATGAGAAAAAGACACCCCAGAGCCATTCCAACTATAGTACCGGTGTGTTAGTTTCAGAGAAAGGAAAGCTCTGCTGTAACGCCTTTAAAAGCCATTAAGGGCTTTCTCACTGACATCATTACTGATACCTATAGATCCTAAAGTAAAGGATCCAGCTGCTCTCTCCTATCACCATCTCATTTCTAAATTTTTTTAAAGAGAAGAATAAGAGAAAGACAGAAATTTGGCACTGCTAGAATGGAATGATGTTTTTCTTGCATCAATAAATGAATAGTGCTTGCCTGTATATCTGAAACACCAGCACGGTTTAGTGGCCCATTTCAAGCGATGACTACTAAAGCAAATATTTTATCAGTGTGCTAACTGATACTATTTCTTTTTTTAAACTAGAAGCGCAGTCAAGTATCCTGGGCTCTAAATTCCAAGATTTTACAGAAAAACAGAATACCTACATTGTTTTTGTAGCATACCAGAAAAAATACTTAAAAAAAGGATACAAGTTTGAGTACTATAGAAGATTAAAATCTTAATGCTAGTGAAGTCAACTAATTTCAGTCCTGACAAGGTTCAGACTAGGAACAGGAACCGTAAAATAAGGTTGCAATTCCGCTAGGTGATAGCGACCCACAAATTTTCTCAGAGCTCAGAGGTACTCAAAGATAAAGGTATATTGTGCGCTGAAATTAAGGGACAATTTGAGAAAGACCTTTTCTAATCAGTGCAGAAAAAACAGACACCTTCAATATCGAATTCAAGAAACGTACCTTCCAGTGCATCCTCACCAACTTCTTCATATGTCTGCAAGGGAAAAACCAAACCCCTTAGGACAGCAGATATTTACTGTTTCTTTTATGAACATCACGTGTTGATTACTACTGTCGTATACAGACTTCTATGTCTGATTACAACAGAATTCTTCACATACACGCCTCGTGTTCCGCTCCCAACAGACTCCACGGGGGAGATCCCACACTAAACTTCTAACAGTGGCAGCAGTTCTTCATACTCCTGTGGTGAAGCTGGGTGGCCGTCCTGATCTGTTCTAGCCTCTAAAACAAGGCTTAGCACTGTGTGTCCAACTGGCCGTGTCAAGAGAACCCTTCTACCGTTGACAACCGTGTTACGAGACCCTGTGTGTCCTCCAGACATTTTCACCCCTCCAGTCCCAGCAATATCCCCCGCACAAGGCAACAATACACATCAGGGTCTGCTAAACACTTTTGCTTCCTCAGTATCTACAGTAAGACCCCAGAGCCTGCAAATAAAATGTGCCCGTCACCGTTTTGTAAGCCACCTCGTGTTTCTGTGCTGACAGATCACAGAAGCGTGAGTACGTCGCGCGGTCCTACCTGCATTGTGCTCTGCGTGTAGCCGTACTGGGGATAGCTGTAGCTGTAACTGCCCGTGTTCTGGTCGTAGCCCCACTGGGCATAGTAGTTGTGATATTGTTGGTAATATTGGTTATAATTATAGTTGTACATCTGATTGTACTCCATTGATTTCACACGGTTACTTAAAAAAATAAAGCAGGAATAAGTTGCAAATAATGCAGAGCGATTACGAAAAAAAAAAGCAGTGAAATAGCTTAAGATACAATATGGTACATAGACAAGGCTTAGTCTAACATGCAAATTTCAGTCTTTAAAATATATTCACTATTTACTGCAGCAGTATTTATCATTTGCATACATTTGCAGAAAGAAAGAAGTGGTTGAAACTTAACGCCCTTTCCTGTATTCATATTCATCTTCATTAATAAACATTGCTTTCATTCTTTATGAGTTAACTTAGTAACACTTCCTGGCTTTGGGAAGGGAAGAGTTCAGGACTATGAGCCCCAGTTTAGAACAATCCTGAACCATGATGCAGATTCTTGGGGCCCTTTTTCTTTCTGATAAAGTAAATAAAGTACTCTGCAGCCTCCTGAGACAAGGTACTGAGTCTTGCTTTACGTGAAGAGTTAAAGACTTAGAGCCTTGCAAAAGAACTGGGGTTTTCTTTGGTAAGAATGGACAAAAACCTCTCCCTTCCGCCACTATTGTACAGAGCCTAAGTGACAACCAGTTGTCCCCACTCCCACTGAACGGGGTGATCTTCAATGCACGGGGTTGGAAGAGCACATGAAGTAAAAAGGACTACAAGTAATTGAAAAAATAAACTTAAATAGCCCATGAGCTGACTAAAATTCACATTCCCAAGGAACTGGGAATCCCACCTGATTATCAAGATTTGAAATAATGAGATGACAAGTATTGTTTGAAGATGAAAATATGTCACACATAAAGCTATGTCTAATGATGAAATTGGTGAGAAGTGGGAAGAGGGAAACATCAATCTTCTCACCACGATATTTCTCACTTTTTCTGCTTTTCTCTTCCTTATCCCCCCAAGACTTCTGAGGTCACTGAAAATCTAAATATTATTCAAATAGGGAGCAATTACTATTATTCGTATTACCCTAGTGCTACGAGCCCCAAGTCAGACCAGGATCTCATTGTCTCAGGTTCTGAACAAACACAGAAAAAAAAGTTAATCCCTGCCCCGAAAGACTTATATTTAGTAGACATTATAATAGAATTAGCAAGGTAATAGAGCTTTGCTATCCAGAAATCAATAAGCAGATTTAGGCTATTTCAATTTAACGCAAAGGAACATATACTTTAAAAACAGTCATATTTAAATACAGTGTGTGTACTTGTGTGTGTTCATATTTAAATACATGTGTCTGTATTTAATAATGTACACAAATAAAAACAGTGTAAAATGCTTACTCTTGATCTAACGTTGTAATTTTTTTGAATTCCTGTGCACTTTGAGACCCTAGCTACTTTAGGATATTCGTGGGTATTCCTTCACTTTGTGATGGAAACATCCAGGAAATGTACCCAAACCACTAAAAGACATTTAAAAATACACGTGATTTCACATCACGGTGCTTGTATAGAAACGTCTGGCTGCTCTTGTACTCACGCTTTTGGAATAGCCACACTCAAGCGTACGGGTTTAGAGCCCAACCCCACAGCTCCTTGACACTCCGTCAGCGCTCGTTTCTGTTCCAGTTCATCCGTGAATTTCACGAACCCGTAACCTCTGCAGAGATACACAATAACTCATATAAAACAAAAAACGCCGGGGCCACTTTTTTTTTTTTTTTAAATATTTACAGTGAAGCAAAAATTATTTTTTAAAAACTCAGCAAATGAAACACTTTCGCTAGGGCTGTCCCTGCTTTTAGTAGTGATAAAATTATTCTGTCTTCCAGTTGCTTTTGCAAAATGCCTGAAACCGTACGTCCAAGCTTCGGCAGGACTTTCAAAGTCTTCACAAAAGTAAAGTGGTTCTTGTGCCAGTGGATTCTGAGGAACTGGAAGTGAGCTGACACGAGACATGTCGAAATGCATGAACAGACGGTAGCAAAGCCTTAAATCTATACTGGGAGGATACAGATAAACTAAACAGTTGCAAGTCAGCACAGGATTGACAAGACACAGGCACTGCTTATATCGAAAACTGCCTCACTGAGAAGGAAAACACTGCTTTTCTGTAGGATTGACTGAGACACGCTTTCCAACCAAGTCCTTTTTTCAACTGGAAAATACTCAAAAAGGCTTCCTATGATTCCCAAGGACGGCGTGGCCCCATCAGCGTTGCGTTCTCAACAGTGGACCTGAAAATGAGTTCTTCACGTTAAATTCCTAAAACTTGCTCTGACAGCATGACTTGAACAGGGATAGCACACAGCCAGCCACCCCTCAACCCCGCGGCGAGCCTTCGCTGTGGTGTTAGCAGTGCTGTAAGTCAGCCAGACACAAAATAGTAATTCCCCTCCAACCCCAAAGGTCCTTTGCGTGAGATTCTGATGCCGTAGTGAGTCAGAAGCAACGCAACAGCATCCAGGAGGGCAGTGCCAGGATCCCAAGATGGGCTGGGCTGCCTCACGCAGCAGAAAGATCAAAGACTTAGGTGTGGGAGGGAAAGAGGAATCCATCTAGGCAAAGGAAGGAGTTTGGGAGGGAAAGGGCTTGTCTACCCGGGGAGAAGAACGAGCCGTAAGCAAGGGTGTAAATTTACAGCATGTTATCTATTCTGTGGGAACACTTTAAACACCAAATAACACACTATTTTGAAAGCAGCATCACCTATTACTCGTAGTAGGTCCACACTGGAAGCTATTACAGAGCAGTTAGTGCCCCATAAAATGCAGTATCTTGCATAGCAAGCTACGCACGCAAGTCCAAATATATATTTTTACACATATATGCATGTATGCATGTGTACTCCTCACATACAGAAGACCAAATCAAAGCTCAGGCTTATCTATATTCAAACTGCATAATCAAGCAAAAGCAAAACTCTACATGGGTACACAGTCTGTTTAATTTGCCCTCCGTGAAAAGACTGTGGCAAATTAAACCAGTGCAAGCCAAATTTTAAGTCAGTTTAAGGTGTCTGCACACAACAGCCTGTAAGTTTCTAAGCTGCTACAAAGACTCTTGTAGCCTTTCCGGTGGAACCAGGAGTGTGTCAGTGAAGCCGGGAATACTGGAGTTCCGAAATAGAGATGGACAGATAAAGGGTGGACGTGGTGTACAGGAATGGATGTCGGGTGCAGCAAAATGCTTCTTCCAACTTTTCCAGTTTCTTCACACCAATGGCTAAACCAGATTTCAGTACAGAAGAAAACCCGCCAAGAACTCGTTTCTTCACGGCCAGGACCTCCCTGGCAGACATTCTGTCCTGTCCCTGCAGTTAGAAGCCCCCCAGCCTGCACCCTCAGCAGAAAGCAAAGAAGCAGGCACAGCACTACAGCGTCTGGCTCTGAGCTCCTCTCTTGCCTGGACAAGAGGTGCAGGGAGGAGACCTTCCTGATCTACCTGCCCTGGCTGGAAGGGACAGGGCTTCACTAGGCACGTCCACAAGCCCCGCGTTCCTCTCACGCATCACACTGACACTTGCAGTTGCCTCAGCTTTGAGTAACTGCACAAGTCACAACAAAGCCCCTGGCAGCAACACCCCAGCACTGCTAGGGGAGACAGCTGTGCTCTTCCCAGCAACAGGCCTTTCTGTCCCTGCTCCTTCCCCACTTCCCAAGCTACCACAGATTCCCTTTCCCTGAGGACTGCACTTAGGAACAGTTCCCAAAGCCCAGCTAATGGCCCAACCTCCATCATCCAACACCTATTTTGTAGGCAGAGATTGAAGCAGGTGCAGCAAAACAAGAACTGCTGGGTTTACACCTCTGAGGAGGAGGAGGAGGAGGAGGCACCCGGAGCCCACTCCAGCAGTGCCAGTCTCAGGTGAGGTGGCAGTAAGATCATGAGAGTGACTTAACAGCCAGAGAGTGACTGAGCAGATCTGCAAGAGGTTCAGGTTGCAGATGCAGAAGAACTTCATTACTAGGGAGGCAGCGCAGCTCTGGAACAGGCTGCCCAGACAGGTTGTATTATCTCCGTCCTGGGAGGTTTTCCAGGCTACACAATGCACGGCTGACCCGATCTAGCGCTGGCAGCAGTCCTGCTCTGTGGGAGGTTGGCCCAGAGACCTCCAGAGGTTCCTTCAAACCAACATGGCTAAGACTGAGAAACCTTATGTGAGAAAGAGGGGAGATCTACAGCCGTATTCTAAGTCTTATCACAACATTCCTGTAGGTATTATATCAGAATGTTGGGTTTCATTGAAGGCATGTTCTGTATTGAAAACAAGGATGCTCACCAACTGGTCCCTCTTCTAGGAAAAAAAAAAAAAGTTTAATTTCCTGCAATTTAGAAAATCTTTTAATCACGTTAAGAAACCTGACTTTTTGATATCTGTTTTTGGCAAGACGCTGCCAGTAAAGATGAACAAGGCGGCTACTAACAATGAATCATAGCTTTTTTTGCCCTACCCTATTTGAAACAAAAACCCGTACAGCTTTCACAGGAATACACGCTCAATAGCCTAAGGACTGCAGAAGCACAATTCCATCTGAAAGTCCAGGGAAACGGTGTTTCAAGATTACTCAGACAGTTTTCAGCATTTTCAGAAGTGCAACAGCATACTGCCAACAGGAGTGACAACATGCCGTGGTGACTATCAAAACCCAAGCCTACTGTAGACTGAATGTCCAAGAACATTGTATTTTAAGATTAGTAAAATCTAAGCTGATAGAACTATTCTTTTTCCCTTGCTGTATTATATCATTCCTGTTGCTGCATGTGAAGTGAAAGAGAAGAATGAATAAAAGATGACTTACTTGGATACTCCTGCCTGGTCCAAAACAACTTTTCCACCTCTACACGATGGATAAACTTTAACAAAAAATTCATATAACATGCCATCATCCACATCAGGAGTCAGGTCTCCCACAAAAAGGGAATATTCTGGACTAAAGAAATGAAAAGAAAACTTCTTAAGTACAATTACACAAAAGAAGAGGCGTGCTGAGTGACAGCTAACATTTAGCCTAAACATTTGAAAAGCGATATTAAAGGACTATTTAATATATACTTTAAAGTGTCACCAGTTAAGTTGCTTAGGTGACTAAAATTTTTATTGATGCAGCACAACTAATCTACTCAATGCTGCTTTTTATTTAAAGAGAGTTTCATTTTTTAGTTCTCACGGGATATCTCTGGATTTCTAGTACGGCAAGAAAACATTAACGTTTCATTTATAGATTTGCTATTTCCGATATACTGACCTGAAATTATAACATATGAATGAAGATACTTTGATGCTAGAAAGTTTTAAATATCTTCAAACACTCCTGACAAATCTGCTGTGCTACGCAGAAGGCAAAGTATAAAACTGCCAGGCAGTTTCAGCCATCCTCCCTCTGCTAAAGACTCGCGGGGCAAGTAGCTGGAATGGGAAAGGCTCTGCGATCCACCTCTAGCTCCAGAGCAAATGGAACCATAAGAATTAGTTACCAGCCCTCAATCTCATTCTTGGCCCCACCTGTCATGCCTTGATTGTAATCTAAAAAGTTGGGGTTTCTTTTTAAAAGGTTCATAAATAATCATTTAAAATAAAAATATAATTGCTGAGATACGAGCTAATACTCCACTAACAAACTGCAGGATTCTGTTGCCTTCACCCTCGTACACACCTCCCTGAACAACTCCTTCGTGTTATTATTACTTCAACTGTGTAAGTGTTTCTGGGCAGGTGTTATGAAAGGTACTCACACCCCCCAAACCTCAGGAGCCTAATTCAGCCCGTTTGCCTCCTTCGGCACCTTTCCCTGTCCACGGAGAAAGATGGGCTCCTCCAGAGGGCAATTTGGAGCACCTCTCTCTCTCTCTCTCTCTCTCTCTCTTTGCTGACTGTTGTGGGACTCCAGCCAGTTAAGCCAGGTGGTGTGAAACCACCGCATTTACCTTCAGATGCTGAACACATTCGTGGCATCATGCAGTATTGCGATGGGATGCATCCGCAGAAAGTGCTAACATGCTACAGCATCACCACTACCTACAGCGTGTGCCAAGGCAGTTTAATATAATCTACGTTTTTAATTATGGGATTTAGTTATCTGGCACTGCTAGACAAAATGGTACAAATATTAGTCATACCCGTCTCAGAAATGCTCCCCTATCCAAATTTACTAGCTGTACGTCTCATCCGGCAATGACGAACTTGTGGCTTAACATATTTTGAATATTCTTTGCAAGGCAGTTAATAAAGAGACATTAAGCAGGCAAAACTAATATTTGAATATTGAGCATTTACCTGTTATCGGGCTGTTTTCCGTACGTTGCATAATTCAATTTAAATCGCTTTGCCTGAAACAAGGCAAAAATGAATCCAAACAATTAGGAAAAAATACAATAAGCTTATTATATACAACTTTCTAAATGCCGGCAGGTGTTCAAGGCCGTCAGGCCAGCCAGTTAAGGTATCAAGGACAACGTTTTTATTTGATGTCAATACAGCTATAATAAGGAAAATCAGCAAAGAACCTGCACCAAGAGGTTTGGCCTGGCTATACCTACTTCACCAGTTCATAAGGTTAGTGAGAGAGAGATGAATATTACATAGCATCAAATTTCTGCATCTTTAAGCAAGACAGGAAAACAGAGGTACTAATAACTAATATTAAATTACATCTAATTTTAAGGTCTTAAAATGAAATGACAGCACAGACTGTTGGACGCTTGTGATTTACAAGAATACTGGCAGACCAGAGTCTGCCACATTGGAAAATGGAATCAGTCCCTGAGTCTGGAATTATGGCTAAATAAAAGTATTCATTACTTTTTTTATGTGCTGATTATGTGCTGATTTACTAAGATCCCAAACCACGTTTTTCGTGAAAGCCTTACCTGTCATTGGACACTGGAGGCCTCCCTAAACTTTGCACCTGACTTTCTTTTTAAACAAGTGTCCCAGGAGCCCAGATTTGTGCCCGCTGGCACACGCGGAACTCCTTGCCCCCATCCTACCAGGGTTCAGCAACTTGTGCCCAACTCACATTTAAGTTAAGACCGAGATCTAAGGAGTTGGGCTTCTGCCTCAAAATCCCGAGGGCCTCAATCCCATGGGCATTCTTACATGATGCTTAGCACACAACGATCCAAGCAGGTGCACCGCAAAGCGCAATGGTAATTGCAATTTTCTTCTGAACCATGTCTGACAGAGGAAGAAACAAAGGACTGCACTCCTGTGCAAGAACGCTGGTGTCCCAACTCACCCAGACAGTGGAAGACCTAAGCTGGATTCCCTCATCAGCTTGAGGGGCTTCAAAACCATTTTCCCATCTCCCAACAGGCTTCCAAAGCAGATATCCCTCTGCGCTACACACTGGCACAGCAACAACATCAAGGGGAATTTGGCCAAAGAAAGCAAGTCTGCTGCGAGCCCATAACCTAGAGATCAGGATGTTTGTTCAGTACGGCGGAGGATCTAGTGTGCTCCTGCACCCTGGATGACGTACTTTCTTCCCCCAAAAATAGCGTAAATAATTCTTAGGAAATAGAGCAAAGACTGAACTCTAGGCTATAGTCGTGTTCCTTGCATGCTTGCATTCACTGGCGCACGGTGGTAAGAACTCTTTCAGTGGACCATTTATAAGCTCACACAAAATTTAGATTCCACTGTGAAGCGCTTTCATCTTTTGTTTGGATTTCGCTCTTCACAATATTTTGGGCTTAAAATCAATGAGAGACCTGAGAGTATTTCCACTCAAATGGCAAGTGGGGACACTAATTCTGTAAAAAAGAGACAGCAACAGCACCATGGCTCGCTGTTATTCCTTTGCCTGATTCAGTATTTAAAAATAAATACAAGAGTGAGCCACATTCAGTTTTCTGCAAACAAGAGAAAAAGTATCTCAACGCAAGAGATGAGCCGGACAGTTGCCTGCTGAGCGCACTGATTTAGGATCTCTGTCTGACATCTGTAATTCTCTCCACGTGTTATGTAAATCATCCCTCTACACAACAGCGCATTTGGAACTAAATTGTGGATAAAGGCGGGTATTCCCGAAACCAAACTTCAATTATTATATTACTCCTTGCAAGAGCTGCTCTCTTTCTCTCTCTAGTGACTATAGAAGGCATCTAGGAATATTAGCTTCCCTTAACTGGGGGCTGTGATTTGCAGTATAAGGGCATATTAAACATGACAAGTGAAACGGATACCTCCGGGCCTCTCATCTACCCCTGTTAACAGGGAGCTCCATCCTCTCAGGCAGGTTGACCAAATAGTTCAAAGGACACCACCTGAACTTCCCAGTTTCCTACTCAAGGCATTAACTGCACTGAAATAGGCAACAATTTAATATTACACTGTAACTGAGGTGATTCTAGAGCTGCTTTATGAACCAGTCATCCCAGCTACCGCAGCCAACTTCTGTGGGTCCAACGGGCAGCTGTGTCAGCCGTCCCCTTTTAATCTACTACACATTTGAGTCAACATCCTAAAATTAGCCTCTATGACTATGATTCCTCCTCTTCTTCTGAACTACCTAGCTTTTACGGATCCAAGACATTCGTTACGTATTGCAGTTATACAACGGACTAGCTCTTTCTCCACTGTAAATAGGTTTGAATGACTTTCGTTTGCTAAGGGCCAAGAATAATGCAAGGCTTAAAAGTCATGTTCCTCTTGCAAATCAAAGTTACTCAAAACTCAGTGCGAACTTGCAAGTTCGTCTTGTACGTATGTATCGCAGAAATACAGCATTTCTATACCCGTATTTTATCCAGACATTCACACAGAAATTAGTATTTTTCCAACAATTTTCTAAGCAAGAACACTAATAGTTTTATGCTCATTACTTTAACTCTAAAGAAAAGAAGAATCCCAGTTTGCTAACTATGAATTTGTCTGTAGTGATTCAAAACAGAGATTCTACACTATCTATTCCTTCCCAGTTTTGCTTCCCAACTGGCTGATTTCATTTACTTACCGGTGTAGCACCAGGAAGCGGTTTTCCATTGATTTTGTGTAAACATTTCTCTGCAGTAGCTAGATCTGCAAATTCTACAAAGCAATAGCCTGCTGGAATTCTGAACATACGACACAGGAGAGGAGAGAGAAAGATTTCAGATTTAAAACACATTTGAGAAGGAAAATTACATTTTTAGATAACTGGTAGGAAATTTGCTAGAGTTGCAATACTTAGAACAATTTCTTTTTCAAATCATAAACATCACCTACCAAAAAGAAGCTAGCAAAGTAATCTTGGATCTCAAGTGGTGATAGCCCCTACTTACCAGTAAGTCATGTCAACATAAGCACACAGAAAATATTTTTGCTCGCAATCAGTTCGCTTCCTACTTTGACTGACTGTGAATTTTCCCACCCAAGTTTAAACAACTGAAAACTGAAATTCCAACATTTACAAGAATAGGAAACTACTTTATCCTGTGTACAGTCACTCATTTTATTCCAAATGAACTCAAAAGCTTCTCCTATTGCTCTTTCTAAGTCAGACTTCCCACCTCTGCCAGCATCACGTAGCTGCGCTAGCGCAACGATTGACAAAGACTAGTCACTGGAGCCTTTCAGCCCAGGAGGTGTAATTCCCTTGGGGACTGCATGGTGTACACAGGCCGCTCTGAATGAGTGCTGAAGCACTGCAGGATGAGGGCCAAACCGTGGTTTGTTGATGGTCGAAGAGCCAGCAATTGTCCTCTCCATTGCCATCATCAATATACCCGTATTGTTGGCAGCAATGGTGAAAAGCTCAAAGGGAAAATCACTGTAATACGGACAGGACCACAGCGACGGGCAGAGGGCAAACAGTTCAATCCAAATGCACTGGTAGAACAAACCGAGAACAAGCATAAACAGTTACCCTGTCAACCTGTTTCGAATGATTTTTACACTCAGTACAAGCTCTCCCATGGTGGCAAAGGCTCTTGAAACAAAGTTTTCATCCATATATGGCTCCAGCTATAAAAGCAAAAAAAAAAAAAATAGTTAGACCAAGGCATCTACAAAAAGGAGAATATATGTGTCAATGTCACCCTAAGCAGTTAAAACATTATTGAGAAGTATTTTACCCTTACACTTCAAAAAGAAGACTCATTTAAGAGGGTCGATGCCACTCAAAACCAGCAGGCATGCATGAACCAGGCTCAACAGTCTGCAAAGTGGAACCCAAGAGACAGCATGAATTTCAGAGAACAGGGAGCTTTCACAGAAGGACAAAAGCCACTCAGAAACATACAGCAACAAAGTGAGCGTTCGCTACACGGAGCAGGGGATAAGGAGATGGCAGGCTCCTGCTCTGTATGCCAGCGCGATCAGTACACAGGCGCGGCGCAGCAAAGGGTGCTACGATGAACGGGCGGCATGCGTCAGGTAACACAGCCCCCACCAAGCTGGGGTAGGGGTTCGCAGAGCCGTGTCTACCTCGCATAACCGTGGAGGTACGCAGGGCAGCACTTGGAGGGGAGACTCCAATCGCGTCCCGCAGTAGGTCTGCGCTTTGTACTGCACAGGGGTGCACTGACTGTGTTTATGTCACAGGTGAGAGGGTGGCACCGTGCATGTCAGAGTGTGTGTGAAGTGCAGGGCAGTGGCACTGTGTGAGTGAACACGCTGGAGAGCAGGTGTCTGTACGGCATAAATGTCTGAAAAGTCTGAAATGGCACCGCAATTTCGACCAAATCTATGATGAAGGACTGAGGGAAAAGGATGCCTCTCTGTGTAATAGAAAGCGGAGGAGGGAACTAACTGAAAGTCAGGTTTTGTTCAATATGCATGCTGATGGGGAGCACTGCATCTGAGAGGTAACATGGGGTCAGGGTGTGGGGGAACATATATAGCTCCATATAAGCATATACACCTGCGCGGGTATGACAGATGGCCTCGTGGTAACTGACAGCCCTCGAGTGTGTTTGTGTGTCTGTCAGGTACCAGGTGGCTCCATCACCTGTGTGCTTGACAGAAGGTGCAGTACCTGACAGTGGGTGACCATATCGCACTCGCACGTGCAAAAGGTGGCAGATGCCCTGCGGAGGTGCGAGTGTAAAGCTGGAAGGACTCTGTTACATGTGCCAGAAGCAGGAGGCAGCACTACCCTGTACAGACATGGCATGCAGAGGGTGATCCGGTGGGGTGTGTGCACAGGAAAGCCAGGCTCATAAAGGCAACAGGTGACTGTTGCTTGAATGTGTACATGTGTGTTTCACAGAGACGCAGCTTGCTTGTGAGAGAGGTGACTGAAAAAGAAGATGGCCTTATGGTGGAGGGGTGGTAGATAACCCTTTGTGCGGGTAAAAGGAAGAGACAGCAGACTCCGTGGAGTCTGACTGCAGGAGTGGCAAGCAGTGGTGGGCTCCCTGATGTGTCACTGTATGTGTGCAAGGCAATGGCAAACTTGGTGTGTGGGTGAGTGTGCGTGTAAGAGAAGCATCCGGTGGGATCCTCAGTGAGGTGCTGCGTTGTGTGTACACACACGCACGAGAAAGACTGAGGAAGACTACAGGGTGCACTTGTGTGTGCAAGCAGGGCTACGCAATGTGCTGCTGTGAGTCTGGAAGAAAGGGGCTGGAGAAAGATGCGCGTGCAAGTAGCAGGCAACACGGAAATCGTGATACGCTGGTGCAGCTGCATATACATGTCTATATGCACATGCAGGTGTATAAAAGCATGTGGCAGGCAGCAAGGACACTACAATGCAGCAGTGGGATTGTACATGTGAGTGTAAAAGTGAGACAGTGTATACGTGAGACAGTGCAGACGCTACAATACAACGTGAGCACATACATACAGGTGTGGGTGGGTGGGTGGCAAAGCGCTACAATACTCTGGGTGTGAGTATGCCGCCACGAGCGTGTACGAAAGTGTGTGCGGACGGTGGCAAGCGGTGAGGGACAGAGGTGCACGAGTACGACGATCCTTACAAGCGCGTGAGTGCACCCACAGGCGTGCTGGTGTGGGGCAGGCAGGGAGGGATACTCTTGGATAGGTGCATACAAGCAGGCGAGTGTAAGTAAGCATTAAATAGCTACAAACGTGAGCACAAGCGTGCAAGCCCAGCGGTGTGAGTGAGTGTGTAAGTGCCTTAAGTGCCTACAAGCGCCTAAGCATAGAAGCCAGCATATAAACCCTCGAAGCACGCGAGCATACAGGCTTTTGAGTATGCGAGTGAGTGTGTAAGTGCCTAATAAGCGTGAGCATGAAAACGTGAGAACCTGTCAGTGCCCACGAGCGTGCCTGCCCACCAGCGTGAGCGCAGGCAGCATGGGACACTGGTGTGAGTGCCACCAGCGTGCCTGTGACCCTGGCTGCGGGCAGGTCACTCTGAGGGGTGTGTGTGTCTGTCTAACTCTGTCCGTGAGCGTGTAAGTGCCCATGAACGTGCCTGCCAGGCTGGGGTTTGCGTCTCTGAGTGTGTGTTCGCATGTCAGCCTGTGTTCGTGTGCGTGTCAGCCTGTGTGAGCCTGCCAGCCCGCACAGGAATGAGTGTGTGTGAGAGTGTCAGTCAGCTCGAGAGTTTGGTGTGGGTGTCAGAGTGCGTGAGAGTTTGTGAGGCTGTGTCAGTGCGTGAGGGTGCCAGCGCGAGGGTGTCAGTCAGTGCGAGGGTATCAGTCAATGTGAGGGTATCAGTCAGTCAGTGTGAGGGTGTCAGTCAGTGTGAGGGTGTCAGTCAGTGTGAGGGTGTCAGTCAGTGTGAGGGTGTCACTCCATCGGTGTGAGGGTGTCAGTCAGCGAGCGTGAGGGTGTCAGTCAGTCGGTCGGTCGGTGTGAGGTGTCCGTGAGTGAGGGAGTGTGAGGGTGTCCGTGAGTGAGGGAGTGTGAGGGTGTCAGTCCGTCAGTGCGCCCCAGCCCGCGGTCGCCCCGGGCCCTGCCGCCCCACCGCCCTCCCGCCGGCCCGGCCGCCCCGCTGCCCGCCTCACAAAGCCCCGCGCGGGTCCCGGCCGGACACTCACGTCCCCCATCCACAGGCTGGCGGCCATGCTGCTCCCCCCAGGCCCCGCGGCGGGCTCAGCGGGGCCGCGGCTTTGGCCTCCCGGCTCGGCCCCGCCGCTGCCGCCGCCGGCGCCGCCTCACGCCGAGCCCGCGGCCCGCTCCGCCGCCGCGCTGCCCCGCCGCCTCCTCCGCGGCGCCCGGCGGGCGGAGAGAGCGGCGCCCCCGCCGCCACCGGCGCCCCCGCCCCGCGGCAGCGCCCCCTGCCGGCAGGAGGAGCGCCACGGGCGGGCGGCGGGGGGGCCGCAAGATGGAGGCGGGTGTGAGGAGAAGGGGAGAGGGCTGGGGGACAGCACACTTCCCCCGGGATAGGAGCGCGGGGGTGGCGGGGCAGGGAGGAGATGTCCGCCCCCGGAGAAGGTCTGTGTGGTAAAATGGACGGAAAAGCAGGCAGGGAGGCTGCCCACCCCGCCTGGCGAGGGGCAGGGGGCCCAGCGCTGCGGCCTCCATTAGTGCGGCCCTTCCTGGAGGCGCTTCACGCCCGAGGATCTCGGCTCTTTCTGAAAAGGCACAGTGAGTTTCCAGCCCCTTTAACGGGGCAAGAAAAGGGGGTCTGTTGCGTGCTCCGAAGTTTCACGTGTGAGAAGACAAATACAACAACCCCCCAGTTTCCTAATTAAAAGATCTGTGTGTTTTCTGAGGCGGGGGTTGAATTCATTTTAGCACTCCAAGCTGACAGCCCAGGCCCCCACGCATCATGGGATTGCCTTAAAAAAATCATGAGGCTTTTAAATGAAGAAAAGATTAATTACTTCATGTCGTAGTACACAGGACTGTGCCGTGCTCTGCGTAAGTATCGTGAAAACAAATTGCGTATCCCAAATAATTTGGTGTCGTAAAGGGATAACATTCCTGACACTGTGGTGTTTTAAAAGCCCTTCAGTCGTGTCTTCAAGATGTCCTCGCAGGAGTTGGAGGTGCTGGAATAAACAGTGTGGAAGTTTTTCGCTCTCTGCTGTGAACATGCAGCTCAGACACTGCTGTCAGTGCCGGCACGTCGTTTACAAGGTCAGACACTTGTTGGCAGCATCAGCAGAAGGCCAAAGGCTCAGTGTGGTTTACTGGGTTGAGGAATGGAATCACAGAATGGTTCGGGTTGGAAGGGACCTTAAAGCCCACCCAGTGCCACCCCCTGCCCTGGGCAGGGACACCTCCCACCAGCCCAGGTTGCTCCAAGCCCCGTCCAACCTGGCCTTGAACCCCTCCAGGGATGGGGCAGCCACAGCTTCTCTGGGCAACCTGGGCCAGGGGCTCACCACCCTCACAGCAAAGAATTTCTTCACAAGATCTCATCTAAGTCTTCCCCCTTTCAGTGTAAAACCGTTCCCCCTCGTCCCATGGCTCCCCTCCCTGATCCAGAGTCCCTCCCCAGCTTTCCTGGAGCCCCTTTAGGGACTGAAAGGGGCTCTAAGGTCTCCCCGGAGCCTTCTCCAGAATCTGTGCTCCAAATTCCAGCCAAAGTGGGGCTGCCCCTGGCTCTGAGGTTTCACCACTCGGCAGGCAGGAGATCCAGTCTTTGGGGTTGTCAGCAGCACGTAGGACTGGATTGGGAACGGTGTAATCCTCCCTCTTCTCCTCTTTACTCCCCCAGGCCTTCGACAGCAAGGGTGGCAGTTCCTGGAGCAAATGAGACCAGTAGTTATGATGGAGCAGAGACAAGAGGACCTGGAGCACTGAGGGCTGTGTGCTTGTGAGCTGGTTGGTATTTCGGCGTTACCCAACACTCTGTGAGCCCTGTACCCTCTTAGGAAATGCCAGGCAGAGCTGCTAAAGCACCGGCTGTGGTTGTGCAGTCACTGCGGCATGCCATAAATCCGGCTGATGATGACAGGGACACTCCAAACCCTCCGTACTATTTATTGCCTCGGTGGCTGCTGGGTCTGGGCGAGCAGAGGTGTTGCTGCTCTGCTGTTTGCAGCCCGTGAGAGGGCAGCACACGGCCGCCGGTTGTTGGCTGGGTTTTTTCAGGTGGTGAAATTGGGCAAGGTTGTAGCGCGAGGAGAGCGGCACCGGGCGATGGAGCCAACCCTCCGAAACTTCTGAATGTTGGATTAAATCTTGCCCCAGAGCGTCCTCATTCCAGTGACTAATGTGTGAAACCACCCAGCAGCAGAACAAAAAGTTACTCGCTCTGCTTTTCCCTGCAGACAAAAAGTGTAATGAACATCGACCCTTACTACATTTTTGCAGGAAACACTGAAAATCCTTCATCTTCGTACTGGGCAGGATCTGTATGTCCATCGTCATTCTGCAGCATGGCCAGTACTGATTGCTCTAGAATATCAACTCTTCAGCAGTCATGGGTGTGCAAGAATCATGAGATTAAAAACATTTACAATTTAATTTATTTGTTTTCTGATTTTTGAGTCCCTAGGGCACCCTCAGGTCATTTTTCCACGCTCTTCCCTACAACATTGCAAAATCTGGCATAAAATCAAGACAGCTGGCAAGACCCACAGCCGATAACTCTGTTGAATAAAGATGTTTGGTTGTCAAGTAGCACTTTTTGTGTCTCGGGGTCACTGGCAACCTGGTCTTTTGCACATTCGCCCTCTTTGGAGTCTGTGCTGAGACTGCCTTTCAGGTGTCAAATCTCAGGATGGGGTATTTTTTGCAACATGGCAATTCGTCCTCTGGTTAGCACTGAGCTTTGCTTTGCAGAGCCCACAAAGCTGTTGCTCATTCTCCATTAATACCTTACAACTGCTCAAAGCCAGTAGTTTGTCATTTGATGAAGTGAGTCCAGTATCTTTAATAACTCCTTTCCATTTTTCCTTCCAGCTGAGTAATACAGAACTTGCTTTTCCTGGGATAATCCGTAGAGATGGATGTTGGGCAATGAAAATGCAAAAGGAAGCCAGGATCATGTGATTGTGTTGGACCAGGGGAAGGTAAGAATTTTATATTCAGTGGTATATCTGAAGTGACTGCTGTTTATGCACCTAACCTTGTGACAGAGCAAAAAAACTGTCAGAAGAATGTTGTTACCTGAAAAACTGTTTATTCCCCCTTCAAAATTTGTGAACTGGCAAAGAGGCAGCAGCTCATAATAGGAGAACACAGGGATTCCTCTGTCCTGTGTGGGTGTCAGTAGGCAGCAGCTGAAATGTCTGTATGTCTTGTCACCTCTGCTGGGACAGTAGTGATTTCTTGGTCCAGGAACTTGCTCCTGAAAACTGCTGAGTAAATTCCAACTGGCATTTACTGGAATCCACTGGAGGGGTGATTCTTGAGGTGGCAGGCTGTTTCTTAGCTGGTCACTAGGAGCGTAGCCTGCTGAAGGACCCAATCCTGTGACCTGCGGAGCTCTTTCAACTCTCAGTAACTTTCATCGGAGTTAAGGGTCACTCAGTACCTCCCGGGAGGAGGCCCTGAGTGCTCTCAGCTTTTAAAATTAATGGTTTTGAGCCTGAGAAGCTGGCCTGGGAGATTTTAATTTGAATTTACTATTTTTAGCTTGAGCTTGAAACTGACTCAACTCATTTTTCTGTCTTCAGTACTGTATGTTACTGTGTTAGAGCCTTCCCTGTTGTTGGTCTTGCAGGCGCCAAGTCCGTCCTCCATCTCAGATAACTGTAGCCAATGGACTGAGATCAGGGATGAATTGGGGCAGGGATAATTGAAATAATAAATAAAATTGAATAAAATGAAGATACATGAAGCAAAACTTTGAGCTTGGAATGGCTTCTGAGATTCTGAAAGTAATTGAAATAATCCAGAAGAAAATATGCAACGAAATCTGTTTTCCATTATTGCATGAGATGGTATGTCTTAAAATTTGATCAAAACCATTTTTTTATATGATGAAGATAATGCAGCTTAAAGTGATACAGAGATCTGGGATCTTTTTTTTCCAATGCGTTATTTGCAAATTATTGTAGGCTTGCCATTCTTACTTATTTATTGGTAAGACTTGCTGTTCTCATCTTGATCTCACAGCAAGTAAAAATAATTTCTGACAGAGTTCTGCCTACCAGTGGTGTTTTTGAAGGAAGTGGTAGTAAAAGCTCATTATTGATACATACGTTCCTGATAGTTTTCTTATCCAGACCCAGTTCATTGTATATCAGCACGGTGCAGTGATGGAGACCTGATGTTCTCTCTTGCCTTGTATTAAAGAAAAAGTGAAGATGCTTATATGATAGTCCCCTGTTCGTATTTCTGTGGTACTGTGGGTTTTGTAAGATTCCCCAACAAAGCCGAGATCAAATAGGACAAGGACACTCCATTCCTGTTCCTTTAAAGGAGTATCTTTCGAGCTTGAGTGGCTTTGTGAGCTGGATGGCGGTGAGCATCGACATACAGAGTTCAGCGTGGAGAATACCTATGCACATCAGCGAGCGAGCAGGGCTAGAGGAGTTTATTCTCAAGTCTCTCAGTTTTTCCTTCTATGAGCATACGTGCTCCCCTTGCTGGTTTTGCATTCCTGTTCCCGCACCATCAGTCAATCCCCATGCCTCTGTAGTTTTTATCCACTTCATATCTTGGCTGAGGGACGTCCTTACTCACTCCTCTGAGGGAATTTCTTTGGAGGCCTCATCTATCCCCACAGGGATCAAATAATAGACCGCTGTGTCTCACCAAGCTGGGATTCGACAAGGGCCATCTCGGATTGTGGATGTCATTTACCAGGAATGGGGTCAAAAAAGAAGTCTGTTTCTTGTTTTCTTCTTTGGTAGTACAGGGAATTCACCCTCAGAGAATTTATGGAAATGTCAATGGGTCAAATAAGAGTGTTCCGGATGTTCACAGTAATAATTTAGAAGCTGGCAGGGCTCGTTAGTTTACATCCTCCATAAGGATCCCATGGGACAGACTTAATCCTGGTTTTGGATATTGGATGGAGAGTAGCTCTTGGGGTATCTGCCAGGATGTTTGTAGTCCATACACTGTCAGTTGTGGGATCTTATGCCAATGACGTTTTAAGGTAAAATAAATAGGCTTTTTCACCCCATCGATGAGCATACTGTGTAACTCCCAAAGTGCTTCAGCTGTCTTGGATACAGCGTGGCTGGAAGGTGGCAGTGCCAGCTGAGCAGTCGTCACAGCAGCAGCTTGCACGTGTCTCTGCCGCACTCCACAGCACGCAGCTGGGTACATCTATGTGTATGCGGAGCAGTGCAGCCTGCGTGGGAGAAGATCCACCCTTCACTTTAGGCTTCTAATTGAAGCACTTCGAGCAGGTGCCTGGAGTTAACGAGCTAAACCAGGGTTTGTTTCTCTTAATCCCTCCTGTAAAACACAGACAGCAACACTTCCTATGGGTTGCAGATCCAAACAGCGTGTGAAGTGTTCCGTTTAATCTTCATTGAGCATGTGTCTTTTGGACTCTGTTGCTGTAAGTTAAAATCTGGAATTGGGTGGAGCATCATGCCCGCATCTAGAAGAAATGGCAAAGCTGGGCATTGGGTGGAAGAGCAGAGGCGTGTGGTGATTTGGTCCCAGGTATGTGACATCTGGCTCTACTCAGTACTGTCTGCTACCCGCAGCCTGAAAACTAAACCGAAAACATAGCGGCAATTG
The DNA here is from genome assembly GCF_963924245.1 of Chroicocephalus ridibundus. Classification (NCBI taxonomy): domain Eukaryota; kingdom Metazoa; phylum Chordata; class Aves; order Charadriiformes; family Laridae; genus Chroicocephalus; species Chroicocephalus ridibundus. Next base: position 5,762,646 of record NC_086302.1, read on the forward strand.
GGAATGGCTGGAAACGTCTTTTGCGCAGCCCCACATTGATCAGAAAAATAACACACATGTAGTTGTGACATGTGAGGGACTCATGGGTTAACTTCTGGAGCAGTTACAAATCGTATCCTTGCTCGGATGCTGGTGGAGAACCAACACGGAGGCTTCTCGGGGAACTATCAGGGGTCATTCATCTTTTCTGTCTCTCCAGGAGCTTGTGCAGTCGAATTAGCATTTACTTAGGAAGACATTGGTACATGTCTTCCTACAAGTCTGGAAAAGGTACATCAGGTTCTCCTGAGAGACAGCTGTTCCCACAGCAAGGAAAACCAGAGTGGGTTTATAAATAAAGGGTGGGAAATAGCTCAGTAGTGGCATAGCAGAGAAGGATGCGGAGGTATCGGTGGACCACAAGCTGCGTATGATTCAACAGTTGGTGCTTTGTAAAAAAAGACTAATTTTATTCTGGCATGTATTAGCAGGAAAGTCACGTGAGACACAGGGGTAATTAATCATGCCACTCTGGTAGGCATTGGTGCTCCCAGCTTTGAGCACAGAGGAAGAGGAGAGCACACTGGAGACCAAAGGAGAGCAAGAAGAACAACCAGAGGTCTAAAACTGGTGCTGGGGAGGAAGCTGAAGGAACTGGATTTATTTAATCCAGAAATCGAAGATGGAGGGTAGGGTTTGCTAAGGCCAGTCTTCCAACAAGTGAAAGGTAAGAGGGCTGAATCTGTTCTCCTCTAACTCTGCTGTAGGCAGGAGGGGAAGGCTGCTTAACTTCCAACAAAACACATTTCCATGAGGTTTTTGCAGAAAGTTTCTTCTTATTAGGCGGTAGGCTTCATATGGGAATTTTTATGTGGTTTTTATAAGTACATCAGAGAACCCCCTGAATATGGTACACATATGCTTGCTAATGCATGGGGGGGGGATTGGATCAGTTCTTTGGGGGTGGGAAAGACTATTCTTCCTCTCTGCTTGGAACAAGATTCAGTGACATTGAGGAGCAGCAAATGCGAATGGGTGGGAGAGGAGTATTCGCATACGAGGAGTTGGCTTGCAGAAATGTCCATGCCATGTGCAAATCTCCCATTGACTCCAGTAATTTTTCAGGTTTACTGGAACCCACTATGCAGAATAAACCAGAATAACCCAAAACCGGACCATTTCTGTGAACGAGACCATCACAGTTACAATTAGATGATCTCAAGGGAATTTTCTAAGGATCTAAACCTTATATTTAAAAAAAACCAACCCAACAATCCTAATGAATGAGGAAGGGGAGGGGAGATAAGATGATATTCACACCTCTTCCAGGATGGGGTACCTGTGTTTTTGCATACTGCAGGGTATATTAAATCTGTAAGGCTGATCTGAGAGTATCCGGGTGTAGTACATGCTATAAATGTCTGAAATTCTCTGGATTTGATGGAGCGGTACCCATCTGGGGGGGCAGAGGGGGAATATTCTCTTCCAAAGAGGCCAACTGAACTGATTCTTTCTGTGAGCAGAGAGCCTGTAGCCACTTGTTATCTTTTCTCAGTTGCCAAAAGTACAGTTTACCAAGAGCTTCTTTCTTAGAGATGGTTGATCTCTGAAAATTTCAGAGAAATCAGTCAAACATTTTGATTGCTTCTCTGATTCCAACAGACGTGGATCTGGGAATTAGGTTGGGAATCTTGAAGAGTTTTCTCCTAAGTTTAAAAGGAATAAAGCCTTGCTATCTGAACTCTTTGGCTTGGGGTAGCAGGTTCCAGAAGTAAACTGTAGTTTACTTACTTATTTCTGTTTGCAAAGTTTTCAGCAGGTCTTGGTATAGGGACAGAAATGCAATGAGAAAATTTTTGAGCTTGCTCTTGTTTTAGTGAATGCTGACAAATTTAAAGGAAGGTAGAAGTTCCCTCTTTTGACCCTAAAAGCTCAATAGGTGAGGGTTTTCATAGGCTTGAGTTTTGCAGCGAAGTTTTTGTGTGGTTTTTTGATTTTTAAATTTCAACCCAGCCAGTTTCTCCTATTTTATTGTTCTTTGTATTGGAGATAAATTGAGATAATTTAAAATCCTCTGAAGCAGTTTTCCAGGTATTCTTTGGCTTTGATGAAAGAGAGCTAGTGTCCATATCAAAAGCATCCAGGAAAAAATGATTAATTTCCTTCTTTTGTGTGGCAGAGATGCTAACGGTGCCATCACCGCTGCAGCTGGCACACGGTGAACAACTTTGATCTCCTCGCTTGCCTTTGAACTGCTTGCAAGCCCTAAAGCTCTTTGGTTCTCCGTTAAGTGGTGTTGCTTTCGGAGCTTCTGCCTGTTGGCTCAGCACAAGGCTCTAGACCTAAGGAAATACAACCAAAAGGCCCATAAAGGCATCTAGTTTTAAAGTTGTCACGACTCATGGTGAAGCCCTGTCGCCTCTTGTTGTACTGGAAAATTAACTGTGGACAACCCCATCCTATGAGGTGAAGGAGAATATGTGGCTCATGTCACTCTGCAGGGGGGTGCTGACAGTGTTCTTTTTATAAAACAAGTAGTTCTATAGTCTTATAAAATAAACAGTTCTTTTTCTAAAGAACTGCAAATCTTGGTCGATCGTTTCCGCTGCTTTGAGGATCACAGGTAATTATTGAAAGATGCATCTGAGAAGGTTGACCAGTGAGTTGATCTTTGATTTATCAGCAGATACAGCCCCACAGGGGGAGCAGAGATAAAAGGCGGATGGATTCAGTCATTTTAACCACCCTGTTGTTCTCCTGTTTATAGTGAGTTACTTGGTCTTGGACAAGGTGTAAAGATTTTGTGGGATTTAGTTCTTTAACAAAAGCATCCTTTCTCCGCAAGTTAATTACTCATTTGTGCCAAACAGGGAATGAGAAACAGAGTTTAAGGATCCAATTAACGTTTTCTTCTCCTTTCAACAGATCAGTCTTTACACTCGTAAACTCTGTGATAAAACTATTTTCATTTACTTTCTACTCATCTGAGAATCTTCCGGCCTCCACAGAATCTGAATTTTTGGGTTAGGAAAACAAATAAATAAAAAAGCAAAGCTAGAAATAATGTCCTGATACTTTTAGAAGAGGATAAATGTCATTCTTTTGTGCATGTATCTTCTTTTTAGCCCAGCAATGATTACTGTATGTGCTGGGAGAAGTACCTGTTAACATTAAAGCTTCTTCACAAATCTTCTGTTTTGACATAGCTCGAGTGGGCACAGTTTAAAAATATACCTATTTTATCTTGATTTGGCTTATTCCCATACAGGAATAGGTAACGTAAGGTACCATTATAACAATCTGTCTGTGTCTAAGTAAGGCAGTATTATCTTTACCACCATAGACTGGTATAATTAAAGTGGTGTTGAAAAGCCGTAGGTTAATGTTACTGCTTTGGACATATACCAAGGAATGTTACAATTTTTTAAAAAGCGTTGCTTCTCAGAAATAAGGGCTACGGGATTGGATTCAAAGTTCTTAATTTTGGAAAGCATTTTGAGGTTTGCTAAAGGTGCCATATTTAGTCATAAAAATAACAAAATGAAAAATGCAGAAGTGTATTTATAGTAAGAATAATGAAGATTTATAGGGTAACGATAGTTGCACTGCTCCTAGCCTAGGAACTCTGTATTGAACAGAGTGATTGAATGTTTGGCTTTTTAAAAGAGAGAGAAAAAACCAAAAAACAGATGAATAATGAAAAACAAATCCTTTCTCTGGTAAAAAGCCAAACCTGTGTTTTGAAAATTAAATGTTTTTTTGGGTTAAGCAGTGAAAAAATGGACTTGATCTTTGCAACAGCTTGGATTTATTATTGGAACCAGTTGGCTGTGCCATAGAGGAGAGGAATTTTCTGGTAATTAGAGCAAGAAACTGGGAGTCAGCAGCGGTAGGGTCTGTTTTTGGCTCGGGCATTAGCACGCTATGTAGCCTTGGGAAACATGCTGCCTCATTTGTACCTTGGCTTTCCCATCTATAAAATGGGGCTAAGGAAATAATTCAACCTCACAAATTGCATGCGCTAATTACAGAACATTTCCACAGCACCTTGAGGTCTTTACTGCTGGAGGCCGGATTTTCACAAGCATGTGCTTCAGATGCTTTTGAAAAATCCTGCCCTAAACGTTTACAAACCTGATTGCCCGGATTCCTAACTCCACGTGTGGGGGTCTGATTTCCAGAAGTTTTTCTGATGATGAAAAAGAATGTGATGGGGGTGTGTTTTCTCCCTGGACTATGAAAATGGAGGGATCACGGGACTCCCTCCCGCTGGGATCCTGCCATTTAGCTTGGCCAATTTCCTGGCCCCGGCTCTGCTCCCCAGCAGTACCGTGTAATCCCCGCGGGCTGCCGTGCTCTGGGTGCTGGGCTCCGTTGCAGCCCCCCGAGAGACAGCTGCAAAGAGGCAGGTGGGGAACGATCAGCTTCGTTAGTACGTGCGATTGGTGGTCTCTGGGGGGTGCAGAAATGCTCCTCACCCCGCTGGATACAGCTTCCTTAGGAAAGCGGCAGTCAGAATTAATTTGAGTAATAGCTGCACATCCTCACTGGAGTTACCACCAGTATCCCCGAGGCCCCATACGTGATTTGGCTTGGGTCTCCTAGCGGTTCGGTTTCTAAACCACCATCTGTCAGCGTTAGAGCTACTCGGCCGCCCCTTCCTTCGGACGATGCCGTGGTCGGTGAGTAAAAGGAATGCCGTTTGCCTTGGACGCCATCCCTCCCCGAAGCAGAGGAAACGCGCCCTGACAAGGCAGGAAATTCTCGTGAACCACAAGGACCTGGAGCTTGCCTCTCGCCTTCCTGTGGGCCTTACCCAAGTTTCAGCCTGGGTGTTTAAAGATTATTAATAGCAATAGTTACATTAACAGGTTTATGTTTTTCTTCTTCTGTCAACAAAGTTATTTCTTCAATTGAGACTTTCCGGTTGTTTTTATTCAAAGTAGCCGGAGACGGACCCAAGAATGTGGCGGTATTGCGGGACAATGATCCCTTCGAGCTAACGGGCAGCCAAGTGGGGATTTCACTGTATGGAAGGCTCTCAGTCAGAAGTGGACAGGCTCTCAAGTCTCCAGCGCAAGACAAATAGCTCCAAACTGGGGCAGGCTTGGCACAGTGAAGGATTTTGTTTCACAAGTATTTCTTTTCAGCAGCCACGCACTTCCAGAAGGCAGTCACTTTCTCCTTGCTATGGCTGATCCTTCCTGCACCTGCACTGTTCCCCTCTCTCATCCTGCTGTACCTTTTGCATGGCCGTGTGATGACCCAGCTAGGGAATTATCTCAATTCAAAAAGAAAAAAGTACAAAATCCCCCCCTTTCTTGGTTTTCTTTCTGTTAGGTTATTTGTATTTCAGGTCAGTTCCCTAATCCATATTTCAGCTGCGGAAACAAGCTCTAGAGACAGCGGGAGGGTGACAAGGGGCGGAAATATGGGAGCTGCTTGAGCTAGCACTTCTGAAACGAACGCTTGTGCAACTGGAGGCTAAGCCCGGACCAAAAGAAGCTCTGTTTTGCCCTGCTTTGAGTCATGAGGACCTCAAAGTAGCCTTGGCGGCAGGAGTGAGCAAGATGTATGTGTGTGGTTGGGTGTTTGTGTCCAAGGAGACAGTTTGCGTCTTCGGTGTTTGGTCGCTGGGTAGAAAGCTCTGCTGTTCGTCGGGCATGGAAGCTCTGCCATGGTCAACAAGTTCACAGACTGGCTCTAGGTTTGCAGGGAAATAAAGGTCATATGGAGATTGGAAAGTGCCAGGTTCTCTACGTTTCATTTTAAAGTCCTGCACGTTCCAAAATTAGTGCAGTACTTTTCATTCTTTAAAATGCACCTCTGTCTAACAAGGCAATGTGTGCTAATGTAGGAGAGGAACTGGTCACCATCCTAGACAGAATATAGGATGTATCTGGCTCACGGTCCGACAGGTGACAGCATTTTGGTGCTTACTGGGGAACTCATAAAGGTGTTCTCATAAAATCTCTGGGGTACGAGCATTCAGGTACAGGGAAGAGAAGACCTAGTTTTCATACGTGCAAAGCACTTCCTGCAGACTAATGGTTTCATCTTCTGCTTTCTGCTGGAGCTGCTGGTGCTTGGCACCTGCCAGAAGAGCTCTGTAGCTGCCATACAGGCGAGCTGTTCTGCTCTCTTTGGAGGAAGGTGTATTTTGTCTAGCGAAGCAAGGGAAGGAGCGTTTGGAAACGCTAACGCAGCTGAGTAGCGTGCAGGGTGAGGATAGGACTCTCCTCCACAACATCTGCGTTGATCTTCACAAGGAGTTAAACAGGGCTTATGGGGTGAATAGATAGTGGGCTGGTTCTCTCTTGAAAAGACTTTTTCACGGGAAGAAGGACAGAGATGAGTAAGAGTTCAACTTTGTTTATCCCAGATTTATTCTGGAGCGTAATATGTATTGTAAACAACTTCCTTCATAGAAAAGTATGTGCATGAAGCCTGTTCTGATTTATTTTCTCTGTTGTTCAGATTTAGCCCAAAGTGGTACGAGTTCCTAGTTTTCCCTAATTGTTAATACTTTTAAAAATAAGCCCAACATGTAATTTCACTTACCCTAGGCTTTGTGTTTGTCACGCAGAACAATTCCCGCGGCAGAACATGAACTCTGAACGGCCACCCTGAATACAAGCTAGCGTTGTTTCCAGAGCAGAGTCAGAGCGAGAACCCATAACGCTGAACAATGTGAGCAAACCTGGGGTTGCTCTCTCGGTCTGGACCCACCAATTCCCTTTATTGGGCGCCTGGGCCATGAGCTGGCTTTACTCATCCTCCCTCTCTGTTGTGTGGGGTGGCGCATCGCTGCCGAGGAGGGGGAGATCAGAGACATTCTTTTCGTATGATCAGGCTGAATCTCTCTTTTTGTTGATTTCAGGATGCCTGGGAGAGCAACTGCAGCTCCCTCCTGGGACCAAACTCAACCCCTTTCAAGGCTTCCTTTCTCCTGACGTCTCTGCTGACCTTCGTTTCACTCTTAACTGCTGTGTCAACTTGACAGCCCTGGAGCGTGCCCTGACCTTGCAGCATCGCTGCAGAAGTCGCTAAGAGTGACTGGGAAGTCTGTTGGTAATGAATTGGCAGCACCAAAGCCTGCAGCATGTGAGTGTTCCTTAGAGGTCAGATTTTATATCCATCTGTTGGTTGCTTAGCCCCGGTTAACTGTTGCTATCAGCTAAGGTCCCACCCAATGTGATAAGGCTTAGAGCTGCAAAAACCTCCTGGAATATATCTAAATGCAGCCAGCCTTCTCGTATTGAGTGCTGGACAAAGTCTTGCAGAAATACTGCACGTGTTCATTCAATGAGTTGGAGATATTTGGAATTCATCTTCAGCACCTCAGGACACCCGCAGGTCTCCAAGATACGCTGTTCTAGGAGCAAATGAACTAAACCTCTGAATTAGAAGGGTTTGGTTGTGAATATGAATGGATCAGTTTTAAACTGGTGAACAGATGAGAGGGAAACAGGGCTCTTGAGTTCCCTGAAGACCCATGAACTGACCCTTTGAGTTTTCTTTGTTTGTCAGACGAAACAAAATCTCACAGAACTATGTTTTCTCCTTTGCCATTTAACTAATTCCTTCGCTGGTAACTAGCAGTGAAGGGCTAAGTGTGCCAGAGAGAGCTTTGGAGCAGAATAAAAACATAGAGGAGGAAGACAGACAGGGCGGTGGTCACTTCTATATGAATCATCTCCTTTAGCCAGATGTAGCCTTGTGTGCTCTCGCTGATTTCTGGCTGAGCCTTGTCCTACGCTACTATATGTGAAAGGAGAAGTGGATCCTGTAAAGGACTGATAAATAGGGCTGGCAGTCCAGCACGCTTGTAAGCATCCTGCCTCTAAGTGCCTTTAAAGGATAATAGTGTTCACACCGTTCAGTGCAGAACAGATCCTGTGTGACGCCTGCATTGAACTTTCACCTCTTGAGCAGATCCTAGGTCTGGGGCTTTTCCAATATCCTGCAACATCTTGGAATTTGGGTCTTCACTCTCTTTGGTCCACGTGGAAGCTCAAGAGCTCATTCAACTCTGAGCCCATCACCTTGGCTCTCTCTGAAACCAGTGTTTGGGACTTTTGAGACACAACTGGACAGCAGGAGCTCAGTCTTTCCTGTTTTATTGGCTGCGTGGAAAGGAAATCTTTATCCGTGCACCGCAGCAGGCCTTGCATGGCTGGCGAAGTGCATCCGCGAGGTGCGGAAGGGGGAATGGCATTCCTCTAATGCGTGGATGGTGGGTGGTTGCTGCCAGAAGGAGGATGCTGGGTTTATCAGGCCGACGGTCTGACTCGGGACAGCAATCCCTGTGTTCCCCAGCCCGACTGATGGGTGAGATCTTTTGTCTGATCTCAGCATTGCTTTTAGCAGCTGGCTGCAGGGAGAAGGGAGGAACGGCCTCCTGCAGAGCCGGGCTTTACAAAGCAGCCTGTGTGGGATGGAAGGTCCCCTGCTCTCTGGCTCGAAAGAGCGTGTGGGGGTGTGTATGTGTGTGCAGTGGCGGGGGGGGGGGCACTTCTGGCAAGCAATGAACTTGTCCAAATAAACAAAAAGCTAAAAACAGCCCATCCTCAGCCCCTTGAGGAACCCTGCAGCAGATGTTGCCAGTGACTGGGGGTCCTTGTTGGGAATCCCATGGATAATCGTTGACAGCAGGGAAACACATGGCAGCATACGGCAGCTCAGAGAGGGCCCCCTTTGTTCGCTGAAATCACTAGAATATCTGCCTTGTGCGTGCTGATGAAAAAGCACCGGCTTGTTGAAGCTCCGCGCAGGGAGCGAGCAGAGCTGCCTTTTGCTCTTGGCTCGGCTGTGGGCTTGCTGTGTGGGCTCCAGCAAGCTGCCTCTCTCCTCTGTGCTGTAGTTCCTCCTGTTGCGCATTGAGGTCAGGGATAGAAAGCTGCTTCCCTGGGGATTTGCGGCCAAGCTTTTAAACTGTGCAAGGTGCTTTGTGCATGGAAGGCACTGCGTCCAGAACAGGTAAATGTTCAATATTAGTATAATTATTTACATGTGATTCAAAAGATGAGGAGGGGCTGAGTAGCTCAGCTGGAAGGTCAGCTTGTTACAAGACAGATTTTTTTTTGCCACCAGTGAAAATGAGAAATGAAGCAAAGAGAGAAAGAGGCTGGCTGGGCATGAACAGAGATAACGCTGCAGCAGGCTTGGCCTCTCTCACATGAAATACCTTTATCTCTTTTTTCCTGCATTGCGAGTTCAACTTTTTGGCTCTGTTACTCAGAGAGATTTATATTTCAGGCACAGGGAGGTGACTTGGGCTAGAGGAGCAGAGGACCGAAGACCTGAGTGTGGTTCCAGTGTGAGAGTGACAGCAGGCAGGGGACTCGGGATTCAAGTAGTAACAGGAGGAGTCAGATCAGGCCACGGTGCTTTGGCTGTGCTGGGTAAGGTGCCCCCTTCATGCTCCATTCTGCACACTGCTGTCAAGTCTCGTGGCACGCAGGTAGGAAAGAAATACATATTCTCTTGGATTGACGGACTTACTTCCTTTGGCAGAAGTTAAATGGAGGAAGGAGGGGGAGATAACGGAGAGACACTTGAACCTAAGGACATGCTGTTGTTTTCTCCCACTGTAAATACGGAAACCACTTTCAGATTTCTCTGTATCACAAAAGCCAATTCATTATCCTGTGATAAAAATGAAAACACTAAGCAAAGCCTAAATCTATAAAAACCTGGGATGTAGTTCTCAGCGGGACTATGCAAAGTAACCATAACCTCCCTGTTACACCTGAACGCCGCATAGCCTGGGAAGTGACAAGATTTTCTAGCCATGCTCTGAAATCATGTTTTATGTGTTAGGGGCATCCTAGGGACACAGCATTTTGCATGCAGCTGTGAATGAGCATGTCCGTGGAAACTTCCTATGGAGGGGGCATCTACGAGGAGGGATGCATCATAGAATCATAGAATCATTTAGGTTGGAAAAGACCCTTGGGATCATCGAGTCCAACCATCAACACCACTCTACAAAGTTCTCCCCTACACCATATCCCTTAACACTACATTTAAACGAGTCTTAAACACATCCAGGGATGGTGACTCCACCACCTCCCTGGGCAGCCTGTTCCAGTGTCTGACCACTCTCTGTGAAGAATTTTTTCCTAATGTCCAGCCTAAACCTCCCCTGATGCAGCTTGAAGCCATTCCTTCTTGTTCTATCGCTAATGACCTGTGAGAAGAGACCAGCACCAACCTCTCTACAATGTCCTGTCAAGTAGTTGTAGAGAGCGATGAGGTCTCCCCTCAGCCTCCTCTTCCTCAAACTGAACAGACCCAGCTCCTTCAATCGCTCCTCGTAAGATTTATTCCCCAGGCCCTTCACCAGCTTCGTTGCCCTCCTCTGCGCTCGCTCCAGCACCTCGATATCTCTCTCGTATTGAGGTGCCCAGAACTGGACACAAGACTCAAGGGGTGGCCTCACCAGTGCTGAGCACTGGGGCACAATCACCTCCCTCCTTCTGCCGGTCTCACTACACATCTTGGGCAGGTGCTGATGTAAAAATATACAGATTCACATATGGGCTCCAGAAACACCACAAGCTGGCACCAGCACTTTCTCAAAACACATTTTTCTCTTCTGCTTCATTTTTTATTCCTTCTTGAGGCTTTTCCAGCATCCCTTGTTGGAGTTTATAATCTGTCTACCTTACCGTTTATCATGCCTTCTAGTCTCAGACTCGCATCCCTCCTAATGAGGTAGCAGCAGATTGTTCCCATCTGATGCCATTCCTGCTAATCCTGAGAAGTTACACTTGAGTTAAAAGTCACGTATGTGGTTAACATGTCAAGAAGCACCGAAAGGAGAGTGTGTGAGGCCAAGGTGAAGTGACCGGACCACTTTTTTGTGATTGGAAATCAAGCCCAAGTGTTCAGTGGGAATCAAACCAGTGTTCAGTGGGAATTATCTCCTGATACGTGGTTCACTGTAGTGTAGCTATGGTGATGGTGTCTTCTGAGTCTTCTCATTGGTATCAGCACATGTGAAAGGACATTGGAGTCTCTGTCTGCTCAGGGTGGCAGTATGTCCCTAGTGGTCTAGAATAAAGAAAGGAGTAGGATATAAAAGACTTGAGATTTGGTTTTTAAAAGAGTGGTTTTAAATCGAGGGTGATTCTTCACAAAATAGTTTAAAAAATCATATGGCGCAAGATTGGAAAATACCCTAGGCCACCATCTGCTAGTGGAAATGGAGGGATGTGGGTCAAATCTTGTCTTCACAGCTTCTGCTGAATAGTTGTTTATCTCTCATCTCTAAAAAGGAGGATATTTACTTGCTTTTGAGATTCTTGGATGTGGCCATTTCATGTTTCTGGGAAAGCCTGGCAGCTCCCTTTATTTGGGCAGTGCTGGTCACAGAAATCCATCATTCAGAGACGTGGTGTCAGTGCAGCAGGAACTAGGCACCTGGAGGAGTGGAATGTCAAATAGCTGCTGCTTTTCTACGGGGAAAGAAAATATGTGCTCTCAGGCTGTGGAAAAGCTTCTTAAGAAACCCTGTGATACTGTAAAACTTGCCAGAAGATCTCCAAATAGATACTTATCAGGTTATGTGAAATTAGTTCTCCTTTGGGCCATAAGGTTTTAAATACCTGAATCTTGAAGAAGGCAAGGGAAATACAGGGAAGTGACTGATTCTACAGAAAATCCTTTTCTTCTCTCTCTTCTCTGTCACATAAGTTTTTTTATTGATGAGATCTGAATGATTTTAGTGGTGCAAATAGGCTCCTGCAGCATTTAAACACTTTAGAAAGCCTCACCTGTACCTTTTTGTAAGCTCTTTTCATAAGAGCGCATTAGCAAACAGTCCGTTCTAACTCTCCCACTGCACAAACTTTCTTCTCATAAAAAGAGGAATGGGAACTGATTCTCTCTTAATTTGCTTTGCCCAGGTAACACCGCGGATCTGTCAATGCAAGGAAGTTATTCTTTCTTTACTCTAACCAAAAGCAGGATTGGCCTAAAAAAAATCTAGAATCCGCTTTCTCTGCTAGATTCCCTGCTGTCTTGGTAATCCCGGTGACTAGTTAGAAACTTTGGCGGTGGGGTATTTGGGAGGAGAGATACCACTCCGGTACAAACCGTGTTTTGAAATATCTTGGCTCTCGTTTGCCTAGGAAGGTTATAAATACTGTTCCCAGGACAAACATTCTCCATGTCTGCGAGCTAATGAGCCAAACAGCTGCTCTGAGGCTATCCACCTCTGACACCAGTAAACACTAAGCCATGTGAAAAAGATTTTAACATGCTCAGGCACTCCGATATAAGAGGTTGGGTCTAAAATGCAGTTTTCTTGGCACATCCGTGTTGTACCTTCAAAGGGAAAAGTCCTTTACTGGCCATCTTTGACACCTGTAACCGTCAGAACAAGACCAGCGCAGACCATAATCTCTTTGACACTGGTGCAAATCCAGCTGCTTTCAATAAAATGCACTATGTTTACGGAATGAAGAGAGCATAAAGTGTCACAAACATCTCTCTTAGGGAAGTATGCGCTTTTTGTAAGGATCCGTCTGAAATGTGCCACATGCAGACAGCGTTCACTGATATCCTCTGGCTGTCTGAGCAGCTTCAAGTTCAAAGCACCAGTAAATCCACTTTAACTGGCTGACTAAACTGGCCTTATGGCTGCTTCGCGCTACCAGAACAATGAAAGGTGTCCTGGCTCATGCTGATGCATCTGATCTAAAGTATAAAAGAATTCGTAAACAGGATCTGGGAACCATTTGAAGAATCAAATATCTTGGTCCGTAAATTTGTATCAGCACACCACAAATGTCCATGATTCGCGTCAGAAGTGACATAAACCAGGAGATTTAACTGTATGTCAAACCTAAACGAGTCAGAAAAAGCGTGCAAGTGATCTCGCAGTGTACCTTGCAGTTGTGGGAAGCTGGGTGAGTGTGCAAAGATGAGCATTTTGCATGGAGATCTCTGCTTCTCCGCCGTCCTTTGGGAGAATCACAAGGCCTTTCTTGCAAGACTTTTTCCTGTGCTCCTGAGAGCCCAAACTCTAACCGGGGTTACAACTGAAACCAAATTAAAATGCAGTTGCAACTAATTGTACGCAACCACGAGAGCGAAAGCTGTGTGATCTGGTGGATCTCAAAATTACACCTGATTCTGCAGTAACTGTGTCGATCTAGGAAAGCTCCTTTGACCCTGCCTGGATTCCTGGCACCACTGAGAGCAGATGCAGTTGTATTAAAGGGCACTGATTCCTGATCTGGGGCTCTGGGAATCCTTCTTTTCACCTGATGCCTGACTCATGTTGACTTAAACCCAAATGACTTTTACTTCAGGCAACGTCAAGGCGAAGTTGTGAACAGGACCTTTCCATTAATGTTCCCAGTAAGCGCGTATCTTCTTAAAAAGAAAAAAACCCCATCAAAGTAGGTCAATTGAGCACAGTAAATAGTTTTGTCTCTCTTGTTTTGGGCTTTAAAAAATGTCCCGGTTGCTTAAGTGAAAATTGCTGTGACTTAGAGAAATGTGTGCCAAGGCCCCTCTTTTGTTTGTCGGTCATTAATCATTGTAACAGTCTTTCTCTAAGAAATGCAGTTGGCCAGTTTGCTTTTAGTAGCTCGGGGTTGGGTGCCGATCTTAGTTCCTCTGCTTGCATCTGGCATTGGGCTGCCGAAGTAAGCGGAGTGACTCAGGATTTATAGCTGTGTAAATGAGAGCAGAGGCGATCATCTGAAGCCTACTCGGTTCTTTAGCATCTGGAGAACATCATATATTTATTAAAAAAAACCCCACCAAACATCTAGCGATAACTGCTCTTTGACATCCCAGTCATGACATTCTTTCTAACGGGGAGACAGGGCAAGGGTGGGAAGAGAACAAAAGCAGTGGGGGGTAAAGGAATTAAGAAATCTGGCCTTCGTATGCTCATAGAAATGGGCAGGATACACTTTTCATGCTGGATTATCCCTGCTCCCGGCCCCTTGGATTCAGTGGAATGACTCCTGATTTACACCCGTTCGAGTGGAACAGGATCACTCCCTTTTTCTTCAGCAAAACAAACATTTGTTACTTGGAAAGAAAAACAGAGGAATCTTAAAATGTGACCCACAGCTGAGCGGAAATTCTCAGTAACGCAAGAATTTGGGTTTCTTTAGTTTGTAAACAAAGAAGGAACCCTTAGAGGGAGCGTGTTGATTAATGCCACTGTTGATTAATGCCATGGGGGACTGCAGAGGGGCAGTTCCTGTGGCCGTGTAACTGGGGATTCATCCTGCCACGGTCACAGCAGTTCCAGGTATATGCCATGGGAGCATGGAGGAACAGGATGCTCAAACAGAGGAGGGGGTTGAGCTCTGGGGATGCTGACAGCAGCTTCTCTGCTGGCTCTCAGCCCTCAGGCAGGCCAAAACCTTGATCAAAACAACCCCAACTGCCAGAAGAAATTGAGATCCAGTGCTAAACTGAAGATAGTTGGGGGTCTACAGATGCAGGCAAATGCTTAGAATTATTTCCGAAAGTATCCTAGCAGTCTGAGTGCCAAAAGCCCAAAGAGAATCGACGTCAGATGCTCAACCGGTGTGGGTCCTGCCAGGCCCTACCTCTAATCAATGTTTTCTGTCTCTCTACAGATCTTGGGTTCCTGTAGCTCTCATGAAGAAACTCCATATTCACTGATACTGGATGGTTTTGCTTTCCTTTCCTTCCTTAAATACGCCAGCACTATTTTGAAATGTCGGTTTAGCCCAAGGAGAGCCACAGAGCTCCCTGACTCAGGAGCTGTCAGTCAGGTAAGGAGAACCCAGAATAGCTTCCCTCCAGCAGGAGAGAAGGAATACAGACGCACACTCACATGCACGCTGCTGGCTTCGCACAGTCCATTAAACTCAGCATGAGCTCCAGGCCAGCCATGACCCATAATATTTACGGAGTGAATATCACAGAATCACAGAATGCTCTGGGTTGGAAGGGACCTTAAAGCCCACCCAGTGCCATCCCCTGGGCAGGGACACCTCCCACCAGCCCAGGTTGCTCCAAGCCCCGGCCAACCTGGCCTTGAACCCCTCCAGGGATGGGGCAGCCACAGCTTCTCTGGGCAACCTGGGCCAGGGGCTCACCCCCCTCACAGCAAACAATTTCTTCCTGATATCTAATCAAAATCTCCCCTCTTCCAGTTTGAAGCCGTTACCCCTCATCCTATCACTACATGCCCTTGGCTCATATCTCATACTTACGCTTTTATGACTGTTTCACTTACTGGGAACAGGAAGAGCAGGGTCAGACCCTGGCTGCTTCTCCGTTCTACATAGGAAAGGGCAAGAGAAATAATTTCACCCTGCCTCCTACGCCCAAGGGAAAGCCCAGATGCTGCTAGGAGAATATCAGCTTTCCCACTAAAGCCTGGCTGACCGGAGCCAGCATGGGCTGTAGCCACGCTAGGTGCTGGCTCTAGGAGGTGTTGTGGGACAGGTATGCTGTGTATCCACAAAGCAGGGGTAAGGTTTGCAGCTGGACCTGCTCCTGCCCCCGGCACTGAAGGTACTCTTTGTTTTCTAGCAGCCGCTAAGCAGACTGCTGTGGTGCAAGGGCTGTGGGTGTTCAATGCCTTCTACCCCCTTTTTCCCTAAGAAAAGGGCAAGCACATGAGACCTGGGAAGAGCGGTTACTATAGAGGAGCCCATCGGCCTGCATGACACAAGCAGGCTTCCTCCAGTTTAACTTTGAAAGCTTTTAACTTTTAACTTTTGAAAATAGACCTTCCTTTGTACCTGGTCCCTCTTGTCATGTGATGAGTGTCTGATAGAGAAGAAACCTGGGGATTGATGATTGCTGACTGTTCCTGCTGTGGCTTCGCTGACGCCCTCCAAAACCCAGAGGTTCACATTCCACATTGAGCATTCATCTGGGGCAGAACAACCCCAGATACTCCAGAATTAGGAACTCCTTCTTTAAAAGCTGTACATGGAATCATCAGCCCAGTAGCCCCAGTGCAGGTGTGTCTCTGTCCCAGGAAATAGAAAGGACCTGGTTCTGACCTTGTGTGCAGGAGAAGACTTGAGTAGCGCAGAGGCTCAGGTGACGGTGGCACCGAAGAGATGGGAAACAGACTTCTTGTTCTCTCTGCAGCTTCACTCTGCCATGAATCGATGGGAGGTGTTGCTGAGTGTGCAAATGGGAGCACCTGCACTCGAACAGAACCCAACCACAACCAAATAAAACAATAAACCTTGCAAGAAGACGGGAATTGCCATTCCTCAAGCTTGTTTCATGGCCTCACCTGAGAGGCTCGAGTGACAAGATTATTTTAAGGTGCCTTTTCCTGAGCTGCTCTGTTCTGTCTTCCAGCTACAAGTCAGCCACCTCTCGCCAAGCATGCTGTGTGCACGTCCTACACCACCGCCTCCCCCCGTGCCAGTCACCTTCCTGAATGGTATTTACAGGGCACAATGACTTGAGGAGGCAGCTCAAGGGGAGAAGATGGAAAACCCTTTCACGCTGTCTCCTTCCCATCCCTGCTGTGCCCCACGTCGCTTCGGAGTCACTGGCACAGATCAAGGGCTCTCCCTTTTGTCCGATAAGTCGTTAGGTGGGAGGACTTGGAACAGCAACAATCCCTCTGTAGGGAAGCGGTAAAACCGAAGGGTCTGCTCGCTCTCCCTCCTTTTGAATGAGCTGCAAAGAGCTTTAGAGCTGTCCAATTAAAACAACCCTGGGACAAAAATAGGATGAGAGAGTGCTACTTTAAAAACAAAACAATTAAGCGAAGCCTATCCCTTCCCCTCCCCGGAGGCTCCTATGGAAGTGGCAGCTTTTGAGCCAGAAATCTCTGCTGAGTTGTGTATTTCTGGCGCTTGAACCCAAGGCGAGCGATGACCTCCCAGTGCTGGCTTTGGAGGAGAGGCTGTACCGAGCTCATGGCAGCAGATGAGACCGAGCTTGCAGGCACTGACACGTCTCCCCTAAAGCCTAGTTGTGCTGTAGCCCGTGGAACAGCAGAAACGAGATTTCTGAGTGTGGGAAAGAGCTGAGCAGACACTGGCACAAGCTGCGCCAGCAGCCAGCCAAGCCCGGTTGGGGGGCCGTGCGGTAAACACGGTTTTGGGCCTTAAGTCTCAGAAGGGAGAAAATTGGTCTTGAGCTCACAGATCTGAGTCCAACACCAGGTCCCCAGACCCTGGTGCTACTGTGGCTCCGTGGACTGGGGTTGTGGGAACCCCTCTCCAGAAGGGGCTGGGCGCTCTGCCTGCTGTCTGCGTGGCTTCACTCCTAGCAGCGATCTTTACGTCTCCTTTTGAAGACCATCTGCTGCTGATGAAAAGGCACACGGCCAGTAGCTACACTGACCGGGCAGAATGTTTCAGGAATCTTTTTGGAACATAAAAGCCTTGCCGATCACAACAATGCTGCTTTAAGTGTTCTTCTGTACCTCGTAACGCTTTGTTTGAGCTGTGGGATGACTATCCATAAAGTTAGTCTCAAAATGACTGCCAGCGCTGTGCATATAACCTCAGAAGTTCGTCCTGCAGTGAACACATCACTTGAGCCCCACTGCCAGCTGAAATCATTCTCCAATGAAACCAGGGACTAGCATAATCACTGTGCGGTTGCCACAGGAATGCGAGGGGTAAAGTTCTGGCTTTCGTTATATCAGTGCAGCGTCAAATTGACCTCATGCTTCTGTTCCTGAGGTCCCTTTGTTGCGGGCAATTTTTCTGCCACAAGATTCTTTCTTTCAACTCTAATTTTAGTTCATGTGAAGGATGAAAAAGGGTCTTACATCCTTGTCATGAAGCTGGTTCATGGGATTCCCCTCTGACTCAGCACAGCCTGGACTCTTCAGCTGAGATCCCCTTGAAATACACCTAAGGCTTAAAATAGCATCGCAAGCTCTTTCCCACGTATATTCTGCTGAAGCCCCAGTGCGAGCATGGGAATTGGTCTCATTCCTTTTGTTTCTCCAAATTCTTTTACCAGGCTAGCAGCAGAGACCAAGCTGACATACTATTTTGAGAAGAATTTGAGAAGCTGGAAGTAATTTTGTTTGTTTCCTTTGTTCTAGGAAAGGGATCCATGCGGCCCTGCCAGCCCTCCTTGTTTGGGGCAGAATGAACAGGCTTCCAGGGCTTGCAGGCATTTGAGCGGTGTCCTGGCCCTCGCTGCTTCCTCTGAAGATGAGCATAGCAGAGGAGGAACTTCACCGAGCCGGGGGACTTGCCCGTGGAGAGGGCGAGTTTCACTGTTTCAGCAGAAAGGCGGTGACACCGGTGAGTGTGTGCAGCTGGTTAGTTATTTCCCCACTTGGAACATCAGGGGCACACAGAGCTCCAACGGTTCATGCCAGAGACAAGACCATTTCTGTGGTTTTTGAAGGTGTTGAGTGCCAGGTGACCAAGAGCTGCCCTGGCAGGAAAAGCCTTTTTTCCTTACCTCCTGGAAACATAGCCTGGCTCCATAGTTTTCATTTTACCTACCCTTTTTTTTGAGGTCAGAACATCTTGGGCTCAAAATTGTAATAATTTGAGAATTCCCAATAACTGTATTTTAACGAAGTCTCTTGACCTAACGGATTGGCCTGTCTCTGCCAGGCAGGTCATTAATTTCCAGTCTAATGCACCAGGGAGAACATTGTGAAATGACTGCGCGAAGAGGCATTAGAGTAAAGATGATCCGGGGCTATTTGCCTGGCAAAGAAATTGAACCGGCTACGGCTCTTCCTTTACCTGACTCATGGCTGTATTGCAGGGATCAGATTGGAAAAAAACAAGTGAGTATTATTCACCTAAAGTCTGCTTTCAAACCCATCTCTGCGCACCTCTGTTGCCAAATGACATCATGCTTCTGAGGGTGAAACAATTTAAACTATAGAGATGAAAATTACTGGTTCGAATAACTTCCTTAAAACGGCAACAACAACAGCAGGCTGAGGCTTTGTAAAACTTATTTGAAAACATCTGTTGCTGCATCTGTGGGCTAAAGTGGCCTAAACTGTGAAAGCTTTAGTAGTCTGTCAGAGTGGTTGCTTTACCAGCAACGGGATATTTTAAAGACAGTATGGCAAAAGCCGTACTGAAAATAAAGGCTCTGGACTTAAAGTGGTTTAAGCAGGTTTGTAACAGTAATGCTGTCGTGCCTATACGTAAAATGGTATGAAAAAACGCAGCATTTGTAGGCAGAACTAACAACGTTCCACTGCTAGCTAATCAAACTGTCACTTCTAAATATATCAAGGTTTCTAACATTACACGAGTTTCTGAGGAAGCCGACTAGGGCAGTTTCTTAGGACAAGGGGCTAGGGGAGGAGAGAAGCACCAGTCCCCATCAGCCAGCGTACAGACAGGAGCGGGTGACGGCTGCTGGGGCCCAGGAGCGCAGCACTGACGCTGCTGACGTGAAAGTCCCACTAGAGACCTCACTCAGGTTGCAGCCCGCTGAAATACTTCGTCTTCCTCAGCTTGCGTGAGTTTGGTCTGTCTGAAGGCAATGATGGCTGCACATACAGGCTATTTCCTTATTACTGTTGTGTAAAAGGATGCCATTCTTATAAGAAGGCTACTCATGGGGCTTGGGACTTGTCTTTTCTTAAACATTTGCGATGTGAAACTTCTAAAAAATCTATTAGTAAGGAAACAAATGAAAAAAACATGGGTGAAAGATCAACCTCATAGAGGCGTGCCTGTAAGAAAAATAAAGAATTAACAACATGTTAGTGAAAGTCTCACACTTAGCAATTCACACGTTATTTTTCATCAGTAACTTACGGCAGTGTGTGCAGACCTTCGGAGGAAGATCGTGGTCTTTAATCAGCAGTGAAGCAGTTGGCTTACAGCTAATTTCGCAGGTGTCTGCGTTACGTTCTGAGGTTAACACTCCCTTCAGCTGAGAGAGGTCCCTGCCTCGCTAAAGGTGCAAGCCCTCTGTTAAGGCTGGCTCACAATTACAGCCCTGGGGGCTAGAAAGCTAATCAAAGATTCATGTGCTGAGATTCATTTGTGCCGTACAGGAACAGGCTGGCGAGAGCGCTGCCTTGCTGAACTCACAGACCCCATTGACCTGTGCTTCATTTTGACCTCTGAAGTCTACCCCTCTTCTCTATCCCCTGCGTTGGGAGCGGCTGCAGGAGGAACCAGATGACCTAAGGGTCCTTCCAACCTAAATTATTCACTGATTCCGTGTAATGAGCTGGATTTTTTCCAAACCCTGAATGGGAAAGGTGTGGGCAGACTCCTGTTGGAATCCCAAATCCCTAATGAGAGATACACACAAGTCCTGGTAGGCCACCCACCCCTCCAGGTCCTACCGGCCTGGCAGAGCTCAGGGACCTGTTGCTGCCTGTTGAGGCTGTGTGAGATGTGCAGCTGGGGTAAGTTAGAGAAGACCTATAGATTTCAGCAAAGCTATTTTGACTGAGGGATTGAGTCCTTGATTTTTAGGGCAAAGAGCCTTTGTGCTTAGGTGATGGCCAGAGGTCTTTGGAAAGATGGAATCCGGTGGAGAATTTTACCTTGCAGCCTTTCAGATATGGCTGTATGGAGGCTTATGCACTACAAAAAAAGCTCCTGATAATTATGGCAGAACGGCTGCTTATTCAAGGGGTGGCAGAGCCCAGTGATTAAATGCAATAGCCCATAATGAGAGAGACCTCATGTTAGTCCCTTCTCTTTCTCAGCCTTGTGCACATCCTTTTGTGCCTCGTCTGTGCAGGTGTTGTGAGGACCAAATCCCATAGAAGACAGACTGCTATTCAGATGCATCAGAGCTGTGCACCAAAGGACTCCTGTAGATCAGGAGGCCTCCTTAAATGAGCCTGCCCAAGGCCACCTTAAACATATCCTCCCTCCCTGCAGTTTTCCTTCAGGATAATTAAGCATGCAGTAAGTTAAGAAGTGGAAAAAACCCAAGGAAGCATCCCTTTCACAGGTGGGTGCAGTTGACTGTTTCCTCCCAGGGCCTGTTCCTCCTGCAGTTCTGTGCAAGCCAGTGCCTCCGCACAAATGCTCCTGCCTGTGATGGTGACTCAGTCTTATATCCAAATTTTGCAGTCGTTAAGGGTCACAGAAGATCCCCTGCTGTTACACTACCAGTGGAGACCTGTGCTGGTCTGCGAGTAACAGGTACTTTTTTGTTGCACCTTGACAAACCTTGAGCCACAAAGTGATTGCCTGCACTTTGTCTGCATTGCCTTCCAGGTCTGATGTTCCGCATGGACCAGTAACCTGGATGCTGAGCCCCAGGGATCCTGGGGTACGTGCCACAAGCACTCCCTGGGCAGAGCGTGCCCTCGGACAGGTCTGCACAGCCCACGCTGCCTCCAGGCACAGCCAGGTTGGGGAACAAGCTGTTTTTGCCGCCCTTTCTTGACCTCTCGTTGAAGGGGTTGTAGCTACAGCGTGCCCAGGGTCGCGCAGGGGGTCTGCGGCAGGGCTGGGTGCGGGGTCAGGCTCCCCAGAGCTCTAGAGCCAGGTCTGTGCATGAAATCCTGCCTCTTGGCCCTGTTCGGAGTTGGTTGTAACCTGCCAGGAGGCAGAATACAGGAGCTGGTCACAGAAGCCCTTGTTGCAGGATTTTGTGCATTATTTAAGCAAAATCCTCCAGCCTGTGTTAGGCAAGAAGCCAGGTTAGATAATTAGAGTGGTCCTAGCTGGTCTAAAAGCCGCCCGGCTGGCTATGCCCTGGGTTGGGGTGAAAGGCCAGATTTCTCACGACACCAGAAACAGGGCAATAGAGAGGGAGAAGACTGTCAAGCGCTCTGCTTCCAAAACAGAGGCCTATTTTTCGCAAAGAGCTCAACACCCGCAGTACTCTGTGTGGGGAAGGCTTCTGGTTGCACGTATGTCCTCACAAGTGTTGACTTTCTTACTGCTCGCCCCTTCTGAAACGGATATCCTATGCATTGATAAATGAGGCTTAGTTCTTTAGTGTCTTTCCTGGTGGCCCCTCCAGGTGGCCCTGGGTTGCACGCTCTTTGGTAAGCTGCACAACTGGCTTTTTGCCTCCTGCCAAGATCAGGCTCCAGGGGGGCATTTATTTATATTTTTTTTTTCAGAAGAGAATGTGTGCTTTTGCTGGCAAGCCCTGTGTCTAAGCACTGTCTCTTTCCGAACTCATGATGCCAAGAGTGTTTTTACATATTTACTTCCTTTAAAAGGACATCAACAGGCACCCCACCCATCCCAAGTTTTGCACCCCTTGCTAGGCTTTGATTTCACAATAAATCCTCAAGTACAATGGAGTGTTCCTCCCAGAACTAAAATAACTGTAGACTTCATTTGGGAACTCCACAGCCAGGGATGAAATTTGTTCCCTGCTTGACTCCCTTAAAGGATGGGCACAGCAGCGTGCTCTCAGGGCTGCGGTATCTGGCAAGGCAGGCGGAGAGGGGAATCCTGGCTCTGCCGCAGACAGCGGGTGTTTCCCTGGAGTCAGGATTTCATCCCAAGGCTGTGCTGAAGTGGGGAGGGGTGGCTTCTCCTGCCCTTTCCGTCCTTAGGGCAGGGTAGCCTTTACCCACCCTTTTCCCACCCCGATTGCAGTGAGATACGCTGTAGCATTTTAGCCTTTCCTGAGCTCTGGTGCTGCCTTTATATGACACTTTCTCTTGACAATTTGCAGCAATTAACATCGTGATACAGCTGATGCATACGGAGCAACGGAGATTGGGACCGTCAGAAGGCAGTTTAGGAATTTCGGTCCTTCACTGATTATAAAGAGAGCCTAGAGAGATTAGGCTTCTAATGTAGATGCCTTAATTAAGTGCCTAAGGATTAGATGGCATGAATCTGACCCCAAATGTCCCTCTAGGCAGATGCTGAGTTAGGATTGAATGTGAACTGGAGGAGAGCTTCTCAGCTGTTAAGTCTCTGGGAACCACGTTTAGCCCAAAAGCATTCAGCGACCGCTCACCTGTCCTACCCCCAAAGCACACAGACCTGCAGAACTCCTTCCACGCCTCACAGCAAACTTACAGCCTTGGTAGACGTTGGTGGGTTTTGTTCTTTTATTAGTAATATATCGCAGATGGAGAGATCAACGGTGTCACTTATGTCTTGCAGCCTTGTATCATCATCACCTTGAACCTCACCATCTCTGCTGGGCCAAATTTATGTTTAATATAATTCCAGCAGGCTCATAAAGTTAAGAGTGCCAGCTTAGAGTCATTGCCTGTCAACGGTGACTTTTGCTAAGACTGGTGAGCTGTGAGAATGGAAACCTTCCCGTGAGGAGCAGTCCTGAGAGCCACCAGCGTGTCCTGGGCACGACTGAGCAGCTCTGAGACAGGGGACAACTTCGAAGTCACTGGGGACCGGGTGACCACGATTCCCCTTACCATGCTGCTCGTACCGCCTTTTTATTTTGGCTTCTGCAGGGAGAGATCACACTGAGCCAAAAAACTGTGTGTGTGCTTGCCTTAATTTTATTCTTTAGCCTTACATGATTTTTAGCAATTATCTAAATGTCTTCTCTTTCTAATTACTGTAAATTCAGGAAAGCCACTGGTTGGGATGGTGAGTGAACCCAGAAGAACGTAACAAGGTGAATTTAACACCCACTATTCTTTGCTTGGGGGAGATTTTAAGCAGGGTTGACATCTTTATGCCTTCAGTTGAGGCAGCTCAGGCCAAAAGGAGAGATGCAAATTGGCGTTAACTTGGGTGTTTCCTCCCTTTGATCATTCTGAGTCACTCAACCTTCATGTTCTTCTCTTGCTTCTTGGCAAGTGGCATGTCCGGTGGGGTGAACAGTTCAGCTGCGAGCATTAGGGGTAGTTTTGGTTGTCGCAGCGCCCTAAGGAAATCTTGGACTGTAGGTGCAGGGAGCTCCCAAAATCTGGGAATCTCCAGCTGACACTTGTCCTTCACGTCCTGCTGCTCCTCTACTTTCTTTGAGCTTATGGTAAAAAGGTGCCTTTGTGGCAGACCTGCTCGGAGAGGCTCTGAGAGGCAGAGTGGGCTCCTCTGTCCCAGCAACCCGCATTCGGAGGGTTCATCACTGCTCCTGCCACTTTGCAGTGAAGATACTGGTGCGAGGTGTTGGTTCTGTCACCCAGGAAAGGGGCCAGAGTGGACCCAGACGCTCGTCTCTTGGCGAGGCAGGGGGGAGAGCTGGCTGGCCATGGCAGAGCTAAGGTGGCTCAAAGGATGAGCAGGATTGCAATTTGGTACGTTTTCCTTCTGCCGCTGTTCTGGGAAGATGAAAGCATTCAGGTGGATGATGCTGAGCAGCTGGGTAAAGATGTTTTATAATCGAATTATTCTTTATTTTTGTTGTAGGTTGAAAACTTAATCAGCCATCGTAATGCGGGTTTAGTGCTGAATATGCCCCACAAAGCTCCTGACAGGTGAGTGAGTGCAGTGATTTTGGTTCAGCAGTTCATTCGAGGTCATGCAGCAGGCTAAAAGAAATTCTGAGAGTAGAATTTGGAAGATCACGGCTCAAGGTGCCATGGACAAGGAGCAGTGTATGAATCGAGCCACACATTACACGCCGTCCTTTTAAAAAGGCACAAACTTAACACCTTCAAACGCCCCATATGGCTTGAAATTCAACTGCGGTTTATATTCTTGCTGTGTGAGCAAATGAGAACAGAGGTGTGTAGCACTTTATCCCTGTCTTATTTACGAGCAGTGGGAGAATGTCCTGTGAAATGTGAGCAGCTAATTTTAGGCGACAACATAGTTTAAGATGCCAAGCCTTCCAAAAGGGGAAGGAATGTATATCCAGCTAGACTGCCTTTAGTTCCGAGCTGCTCTAGGGCACTGGATGTTTATGCCACCTTCAGTACATTAAATCTTTTGTGTGGAGACATAATCCTTTGTTGTGACATTAGTAGAGGTAGCTGTTACGGAAATGATTGTGAAATCTCTCGTCTTATTGAAGAGGAGAAGAAGGAGGTGAATCTGCGGTGGTTTGCACTGTGCTAATGCTCGCCAGCCCCAAATCCCAAGGGGCTTTCCAAGCGCTAATTTAATTACAAGTCGGAGTTGTGTGTTTTCAGCAGTGGACAAACAGCCGCATAGCGAGTGTGGAGGCTGATCTGGTGTTGCAGAGGGACCTGAAAGGACCTGAGTAAAATGCAGGGCTTGATTCCCAGCTAAGGTGCCCTACGCTTGGAGGCAGGAGGGAAGGAGGCTGATTTTAAACGACCCGCTACACACTCCCTCTATTTTTCTTCGTCTTCTGTCCTACTGCCCAGCACGGTCTGCTGGGATGTGGTGGGACTGTATGGCACAGGCCATTCTGCGTGTGCTCCTGCCCCCTGCTTTATGTTGGCCCAGAGTAAGTACACAGATCTTGCACCACCTCTCCCCTGAAAAGATCCTGGACTCAAAGGCACAGCTCCATCTTTTTAAGGCCACTTCATGTGCAGCACAGAGGGTTCCTGTCTGGTACCCAACCTGCTCTGTCACACCCCAGGCCAGCGAGGACTAAGAGTGCCCTCTGCTGCACTCCTTCTCCTCATCTTCCCATGGCAGCGGTCCGCTTGCTGTTTGGGAATAAACAAAATAACTCTTTTAATACACAAAACAACTCTTTCATATTCTAAAGGTCTTTTTGTGTGGGCTGCGCAGAAACTTGGTTCTGTAGTTCAGCAGCAAAGAGAAACGATCATGCCCTGAGATAAAAATCTGTGATATCCTGCATCAATCCCCAGGCGCAAATAAAGCACTACAGGAAACTCTTGTCCTTTATCAATAACCTTCACCCCGTAGCTTTTCGTTGCCTCGTAAAACAAGCAGCTCCTCGTTGCAGGAGTTCAGACAGCAGTTTTTATACTCCTGAAACTTTCAATTCTCGGAGCTGTCAGCCTCCAGCGCTGGTGATGCACGGTCAGTTCTGGTACCTCATTGCACCCAGCAGCGCTGAACTTTCCATCTCTCCCTCCCCTTCAAAGGAAAAACATTGAGCACCACAAAGCTCTGCTTATTTAAGTCCTCAGCTCTGGCAGCCAAAAAGGAATGGCTGTAGGTAGGGAAAGGGGGGTTGTGTCAAGAAAGCTGTCCCAGGCTTCATACTTTCGGAGTTAAAAAGAGGAAAAAATTAAAAAATAATAATCCTGCTTTTACTGGGATTTGATTCACCCACGTGGAAAGTAACCAAGCTGCAGGCTGCGCCGGCAGCCCTGTAACCACCAGGGCCACAGGAATCTGCTCATGTTCCCTGGAATTTGGACATTTTTTTTGTTGCACCCATTTCAGCTTGCTTTCCAGATTGTCACTCAAGTGCGGGGCACGCCCCCTCCAGGAGGCTATTTAAAGAGGAACTGATGAGCAACTTTCTCTGAAGAGAGAGGAGAAACTCTGAAGGAGAAGGAGTGAGTCAGTCGGCAGCCTGAACCCTCTCCCTTCCCTTTACTGGGGATGTCTGGCACCTTGGGGACAATGACCTGGACCCTGTTCCTCCTCCTCCTTGCACCTGGCTGGGTATGTATTGCACCGCAGCGGCTCCCATCGCTGGCTGGGCATTGCAGCTTCTCGCTTTGATGCATGCGAATGCTTTAGGCTGAATAATTCTTCCCAGCTGCCACCTGCCTCCGAAGGTTTCCGAGAGGAGGTTGGCTGTTAGCAGAGCAATGCAAATGCGCTGTGTAACTAAAACCGTGCTCGGAGCTGCACCGTGCCTAACGCCTGTCACCTGCGGATCTCGGAGCTCTTGGCAAA
Organism: Chroicocephalus ridibundus; assembly: GCF_963924245.1. Lineage (NCBI taxonomy): Eukaryota > Metazoa > Chordata > Aves > Charadriiformes > Laridae > Chroicocephalus > Chroicocephalus ridibundus. Next base: position 5,789,264 of record NC_086302.1, read on the forward strand.
TGTGAATGGATTTTGTTCCACTCTCGTGAGCTAGAAGCCAGCCCTGGTTTGAAAGGGGGAAGAAGAGAACAGAGAGAGATGAAGTCACTGAGTTTATGTCACTGCAATGAATAAAAGTCTCATATCCCAGTTCCTTACCGTCACCATCCTTCCCCAGTTGCCACTAAATCCATCCATGTGTTCCCAAAAACGGTGGTCCCGAGGGGGGAAATTAGACTGCAGCCTCTCCAGAGCAGGATTTGTGCCTGGTTTTGTGGTAATACAAGCGCTTGATAAAGCATCTGATTCTGCTTAGGACTTTTTGTGTGCTATTGCAGTGCCAGTAATAGCAGGGACGTTGCCGCAGTTATTAGTGTATCTAAATTGCCGTAAGTGCCTTTTGGATCGGTGAAGAAAGCAGGTTCCCAGAGCCGCTGTGCCTTGCACGGCTTACTGTGCTTATAGATGCAATGAACTTTGGGTTGATAAGGTCTGTTTGATTGCTCCCGGCAGCACCCAGCGTGTGCCAGCCCTTTTCCTGCCAGGAAAGGTGTCCTGTGCACCTCATGCCACTGCGATCTAAGGGTAATTCCTGCAATTTGGGATGGTCGTTCCTGATTCTTGCACTGCCCCAGCTTCGGCAGCATCATATTGGTCCTATAAATGCCAGCAGCGAATCCCACCGCTGTGACACTTGTTACTCTGAAATGATGTAATTTTCCCTAAACCTGCCGACTGCCTTGCAAACGTGACTTTTGCTTTTCTTTGAGCTCCGAGAGTGATGTTTAGTGGATCGAGCAAGGAAACAAGAGCTGTTGCTCCTGAATCTGCCTCCTGTGTTGTTCAGAGGTGAGAGGAGAAGCAGGATTGCTGGCAGTGATGTTTAGCTCTGCCAGGCTCAGCCTGGGCAAGTCTCCGAGCCTCCGCTCTGCCTGGGAGATGCGGGTACTGGTTCTTGTCTCTCGTAATCGGCTGTTTTACAATGTGCTGCAGCAACCCGGGGAAGGTGCCTTGAGAGCCTGTGATGGAGGGAGAGCAGGTATTATCCATGACAGTTTGGTGTTTGGAGTGTGCGAATAGCTGTGTTTTGACTGCTTTACCTGCTGCCAGTCTTAGAGCATGAAGGAGAACCAGTTACGTGTTTGTTATGTTAGTGTTTGGTACGTGTTTGTTATATTACAAATATATGTTTGCAAACAGCTAGCCCAGCTTCAAAACGCTCCTTTCCCAGCCCTTTGAATGCACTCATGAGCCCAAATGCATTTGAAAAATCCCTTTTAATTTGGCCCTCATCGCTGGTTCCCTGGGCTCACGTGGACGTTGACTGATGAGGAATGGTAAGTCCTGACGATGCCACAGAACTGCTGGTGGGAGCTCGTGTCCCCCAACTTGTGCCTTCCTGAGGGCGTAGGGGGAAGAGTTTTTATGTGAGTAGGAAGCAGGAGGAACATTCTCACTTTTTCTTTCCCCCCCAGGTAACTGGGTTCGGTGCTGGCAGTTGGGAGGAAGCTTGTTCTGGCTTGTCAGCTGAGCAGATGGGACCTGGGAGTCAGTGGTGGAGAACAGGAGCGGAGCAGAGGCAAGGGAATCCTCGAGTCAGGGTGGTTCTACTTCTGCTGTGGCTGGGCCATTGCTCGGGGCTCCTGGGGGCGGCAGAGTCACACACGGCGTTTGTGATGGATATCAGAGCTGCCAGCAAAGCCAGGAGCAGGGAGAGCCGATATTCCAAGCGTTAGCACTTTCTTAAATCTATAGCCTTCATCTCCAGTCCTGGTTCTGTTCTGCTGCTCTCGAAGTTCAGAGAAGGGCGCTGCTGCCCCGTCAGAAACACAGTCAAGGCTATAGTCAACATGAAGTTAGGATCCTGCTCAGTGAAGGTAAAAGTGTCATTTTGGGGACAGACCCTTCTGCAGAGCGGAAGAAAGTTAAATGTTCTCTAAGCTGAATCCCTCTGCGCCTGGGTCGGAGGCACGTTATGTGGAAGTGCTGGTCTTTGTGGGACGTACGGGCCTGTAGCAAAGCCCTGAATGCGAGTCCTTGCCGTTCTTTGGGACAGTTTGGGCAGTTGCCACGCTGTACTGAAACACCTCCTAGAAGCAGTCCTAAAATAATGCAGCGTGGAGGGTACGCCATGCCAATCCTATACAATCTATTATTTAGCCTATTTGAAATTGCTGTGAGAGCAAATTCAGTCACGGAGAACTCTAGGAAGTTGGTTCAAGGTTGACTTTCTACCGGCTGTTCCCAACTCGAGCAGTTCCCCTCACCAGCCAGTCATTCCGTGCTCACTGTTAAGTGTGCATGAGCCAAAAAAGATTTCAGCCCATTCTCTCCTCTCCTGGGCTCGTGAGAGGAGCTAGAGGAATAAATAGCACGAGCTGACTTCGCTCGGTAATAAAACGAGCGAACGGGAGCCCCAGCACACCCCGGGGCCTGGTGGACTGGGTGAAGGAAAGGCATGTCTGAGCTGACTGATTGGAAAAATCTCGAATTATTGGAGAGAGCCCTGCAAATCCCGATGAATCGGGCTTTTTAAGCCGTGCTTGTGCTCACAGGTGGGGGAAATGAGGCACGGCAGAGGTAGGGGTGCAGAGTCACCCCGCAGGTCTCCGATACGTCGGAATCTAGATGTTCTTGTGCTGAAAAGCAGCTGTAATGTGATGAGGAAGCGGAGCTGACTGTAAACAGAAGGTAAAACCAGGTGGTCTAGTTTCTTTGGGTGAGTTATTAAAGGAAATAAACAGCACCAACAATGATTAATGAAGGCAAGAAAGAAAACTCGGTTGGGTTTAATTCCTTTGCGTCCTCTGTTATCCTGAGAGAGATTGTTTTGGTTTGTTTTTCAGTAGGAGAGCTATTTTGAGAGCGTTTCTTTATATGGCCTGTGGCTGACACTGCATTGGAAAATGCTTGTTGTCATTATTTTTTTTTTTTAAGTGCATGGATTGCATCTTAATATAGGCCCTGTGTTAGAAATGCTTTGCCTCTTTTATGATCTCATGTACCCCCCACCCACTCATCCCTGGTTGAATAACACGTCCTTTTGGCAGCCGCAGCGGTTGCATCCATGAAAAACAGTAGGAAAGCGTTTCTGTATTTTTAGTGTCTTTTAATGCACTTCAGCAGGCGGGAAGAGATCCCTGGGACACGCCAGCTCCCAGCCGGTGGCTTGAAGGCCGCTGTCTCAGAACAGCTGGGCCACAGGCGGGAGAGGCTTCTTTCCAAAATACTTTGCGCGAGGTGTTTTCAAGGAGAATTACGCTGATTCCCGCTGAGCAGGGTGAGACGGGGAGGGCTTGCGAGCTAAGGTTTAGACTGATCCCTGTCCTGCACCATGCCGCGCCGATTGTTACAGAAATACGAAGCAGTTGGCATCTTCTGACCCCACGTGAGCTCAAGGCAGAGCAGCTGTTTTGAGCAACAGTCAAAACAGCTGGAAAAGTTTTACTACTGTTATTGGTGACAAACACAATATCCAAGGAAGCTGTTTCACAAGTGAGGGCTGGATGGGATATAACAAGTGCAAACAGAGCTGCGGCAGGATATTTTTTTGGCCTCTATTCCAGGTGTTCCTCCCTCCCGCCGCCCCCCAGGCTCTTCCTGGCTGCTGCAGCCCCTCTCCCTGGGTGGCAGTGGCCGGGTCTGGCAGCGGAGCTGTGAGGGGTCGGTCCTGGAGGGTGCTTTCCTCCTCTTCACCCCAGTGCAGGATCCCAAAGTGTTTTGGTGGCATCATCTACCCGCAGGGGTTGCGTCAGCCCCGCGGCAGCGCTGCCCTGGGGCGGGAGCTGCCCCGTGTTCATGCAGCATCTGAGCACTGCAAATGGGGGGCTCTTGCATCCCTCTGAACCGCCTGGAGAATTTTAGTGGGCGGAAGCTGAACAGCAAACCAGGCTGGAGTTAGCACACCGACGTTTCTGAGGAGATATCAGAGGATCTTTCCAGACCCTTTCACAGTTGTGCTTTGACATCTTGCCCAAATCTGGGCACATCCACAGCTGAGTCTCGTGTATCCGCCCCAAGCTGATTCAGGACAAGGATGCCACAGACTGAGTTACTGGAGCGTCCTGGTTTTTCTGGAGAAGGTGTAACCCTCCTTCAGACGTAGCCTTGTCTCTGTTTAGCATCTGAAGCGGCATAAAAGCCAAGGATGGGTTTCAAAAGGTGGCCAACACTTCTGAAATGCTGCCAGGCTGCTGAGATTAGACATTGGGAAGAAGTTTTTTCCACTGAGGCTGGTGAGACACTGGCCCAGGTTGCCCAGAGAGGGGGTGGAGGCCCCATCCCTGGAGACATTCAAGGCCAGGCTGGATGAGGCTCTGAGCAACCTGCTCTAGTTACAGATGTCCCTGCTGACTGCAGGGGGTTGGACTGGGTGACCTTTAGAGGGCCCTTCCAACCCAACACAGTCTATGGTTCTGTGATTCACAAGGTCCTGAGAAAGGTTGGTTACACTGCATTCCCTGGAAAGGGGAGAAGAGAGGGCCCATCTCTGGGAATAACAAATACGGTGTGAGATCCAGGAGACAAAATGGGACTCAGGAGCCTTTGGGTCAGTTTGCAGCGCTGGCTGACTTCAGGCAGGTCCTTTCGCTACATGCCTCACTTTTTCCGTTTTTGGACAGTGTCTGATGACGCGGCTGCAGAGTGCGTTGGTGTTTTCTCCTGAGCAGTGCTATGTAAGAGCTGGGAATTGCTTACTGTTAATAATTACTATTTTATTGCTTCCAGGGAAGTGGGGCCTGAGCTGTGCCTGGGACTCCAAGCTACTGCTTGTCCTGTTTGTTTTGGCCCTGCTTCCCAGAGGCATCTCTTTTTTTTCCCCTTGAGCTCCAGATGAGTTAGAGATGGGAAAAAGCTGAGTCTTGCGCGTCCACGCGCCTCCTCTGCAGCGGGGCCCTCCGGCGGAGGGCGAAGTGGGTCTTCCCTCCTCTTGGTGGGGTGTCTGTGCTTGAAGCAGAATCTTGTTTTTCATTTCTCTGCCCACCTGGCTTGCGGGAGACTCATTTTCTCCGTGGTTTGTCTGCCCTCCAGGTAGAACCGCAGGCCTGCACGTATCCATGCCAGTGTCCCTCCCAGCCTCTGCAATGCCCCGCTGGCACCAGCCAGGTGTTGGATGCCTGTGGTTGCTGCAAGGTGTGTGCCAGGCAGCTCGGCGAGCTGTGTTCCCTGCAGAAACCCTGTGATCATCACAAGGGACTCTACTGCGACTTCTCCAAAATCCACAGAGGCAGCGGGATCTGCTTAGGTGAGAGCTGTATGTTCTGTTATTGTGCGGTTTTCTGGTGGCCCCTTCAGCCCTCTGCAGCCTGCAGACCTCCCAGAAAACCTGCGGCATCGTCAGAATTTCCTCTGGAGCTTCATCCAGCGTCATGTCGCGAGATCTGTGCCAGCCCCTGCGAGCCAACAGATCCACTGGTACCGATACACACGCAGCCTGCTTCCTCCTGCAGTGAAGGATGTTCCCAAAGGCATGAGTCGGGGTTTGGGGCTCTCCTTTGTTCCCGTGATGTTGTTAGGTGACGTCCTCCAGCCCTGTAGTGCCCGTGGGTAAATGTCAGCAATCTGGACTTTGACTGGCAAGTACAGTTGCTTGGAAAAATCTCACCCCAAATCTCCCTGCCTTGCACTGGAGATCGGCATTTTGCACCCGAGTGCTTACGTGCAAGAGGCAGAGCGTGTTTCTGGCTTCAGCACGTGGGTGGAAAGAGCTGAACGGCTTGTTTGCAAAATAGCGTGTGTGTAAGAACATGAGAATTACTGAGCCAGGTAAATACAAATGCAGACCTGTTTTCTCTCCTGGTGCCTCTTGGCAGCCAGGAAAGAAAACTCTTTTTGATTTTTTTTTTTGTTTTGTTTAGTAGCTATTTTTAAAGCGTGTAAAAATTATTTTAGTGTAGAGGGGGAAAAAGAAAGTATTTCCTCAGTCTCCTGTTCTTTGTTTAAAAACAAGACTCCTCTGCCCTTGTCTCTGCCAAGAGCTGACCATTTATTTTTTTTTTAATTCAAGCTTTTCAAAACAGTCAGGAAGACCTGAGGGCTGGAAAGCTGGTGTGAACGCTTTGGGAATTGTTCAGCCACTGCACGAGGCACCTCTGGAACCACTCGCACCACCCCAAGACAGGGACGTTCTGGGTAGAACTGCACCATTTTGCAGTGCCAGGATCACATACAATTTCTTTTTTTTACTCTAAATAATAAATTTAACTTGTAGAGGGTGTTTCCCCCTTTCTTTTGAGAAGTTTTTATAAGTTACTTAATTTTCCTTCCCCAGTTACTGTGATCTTTAGAAGCCGCGTGAGCTCCCTGGTACTTTCTGTAGGCATTGATAGACCCGAGAGCTGATGATTGAAGCTTAATAAGGTAAACGTAGGCGTAATAACTTCCAGCGGGTGTAAGCTGTAAACTGCCTAATTAAGACTGGAAATGAGGTGTATGTTTGTAGAGTAAAGGTAGCTGAATCCCTGGAACAATTTACTCAGGAGCGCGGAGGAGTCGCCATCTCACAGACTTCGCACGAAGACTGGAAACTTTCTCAAGGAAGTGCTTCGTATGCACCGTGACGTTTGGGTTTGATCCAAAGATTTTGGAGTGAGAGTCCCTGCTCTGTAGAAAATCAGACTCGAAGACCACAACCGTCCTTCCTGCCTTTAAATGAGAAATTAAGTTTTCTGTGGCAAAAATCCCGGATGAACGTAGATCAGGATATCTCCCTAAACTGGATGGAGGATTTGGGACCTCACATCCTTGGGTGGTACCTTTGTGATGTCCGCACTGATCTCTTGGGAGATGGGGGGTTTTGGAGGCAGCGAAGGAAGCCGAAGGTGGAGTGATGAACCGAATGAAGGGAAAGATCTGTGTTTGTGACTAGAGAAGACGGGACTTAGAGAGATCCAAAAAAGACAGATGTGGTGGGAGCAGAAAGGAGCAGGGTGGTGGTCAGGTGTGATGGGAAAAGCTTCTAGGTTGGGTACCAGCCTGAAGGCCATCTCAGAAGAGGCAGGGAGGGAACCATCGGAGTGAAAATTGCTGTACATCTGTTTAGTTTTATCACAGTATGGAGCACATCACGTGTTGCAGAGGAATTCATCCCTTCCTGCAGAGACCTCGGAGTAACATGAGCCAGCAATGTGTGCTTGCAGGCCAGAAGGCCCATTGCATCCTGGGCTGCATCAAAATAACCGTGGCCAGCAGATCCAGAGAGGTGATTCTGCCCCTCTGCTCTGCTCTGGGGAGACCCCACCTGGAGTCCTGTGTCCGGCTCTGGAGCCCTCAGCACAAGAAGGACACGGAGCTGTTGGAGCGGGGCCAGAGGAGGCCACAAAGATGATCCGAGGGCTGGAGTCCCTCTGCTGTGAGGACAGGCTGAGAGAGCTGGGGGCGTTCAGCCTGGAGAAGAGAAGGCTCCGGGGAGACCTTCCAGCCCCTTCCAGTCCCTGAAGGGGCTCCAGGAAAGCTGGGGAGGGGCTGTTTGCAAGGGCATGGAGTGACAGGACGAGGGGCAATGGTTTAAACTAGAGCAGGGCAGGGTTAGATCAGCCATTGGGAAGAAGTTCTTTCCACTGAGGCTGGTGAGACACTGGCCCAGGTTGCCCAGAGAGGGGGTGGAGGCCCCATCCCTGGAGACATTCAAGGCCAGGCTGGATGAGGCTCTGAGCAACCTGCTCTAGTTACAGATGTCCCTGCTGACTGCAGGGGGTTGGACGAGATGGCCTTTAGAGGGCCCTTCCAACCCAACACCGTCTATGGTTCTATCAGAAAGGTAGAGATGATCCTGTAGAAGGTCTAGAGCGGGAGAGCCTGAGGGTGGTGGGTGGCTGGGTGGGTGCAGGGAGCTGAGCTGTGGCCAGCGGAGTGACTCACTTGAGCTCTGCCACACTCCCTGCAGAAAAGGGCAAAAGTCTCCTTGCCTGGGCTCGGCGTTTGGAGGCGGGAGGTGGCGGCGATGCCAAGCGGAGCTGGTAAATAAAGAGTCCTCTCACTCCGCCGGCGCAATCCGTTTGGGTGCTTTAATTGGATCAGGTCAAGGGGAAAGTGAGGTCATGGTAGGGTAATGGAAGGGCACGACGAAACGATTGAGTTTTGAAAACACAATAAAAGCCCGGAGCGGGCTGCCGTTCCTTGGGTGGGGAGGAGCGCTGCCGAGGGAACAGCACGATCAGTTCATCGGGAAGGGAGAGGGCTGAAAAACAGTGAAAGAGGGTTTAAAAATAAGTATGAATGGTTGTGTAGAGGCAGAGTGGATGGCTTCCACTTTGATGGAAAAAGTGAGGGGTTTGAAACTTCTAAGTAGGAGCAACAGGAGTATTTTTATCCCGGTGGCATTGAGAAGAGTTGCAAGTTGAGATCCAGCTCTGGTTAGGAACACGGCATGAGCAGCCCGGAAGGATTTGTGTCCCCTCGAGGACTAGGTGGGATGGAAAGAGGTTCTTGCTCCTTCTTTGGTCCAAACACTTTGTGTCTGAGACAACATTCCGCGGGCAAACGGGACTAAGGGGAAAATAGATCAGGTTTCCTGGTAAGCTTCCGCAAGCAGCCAAGAATCCTTCATTTTGGTAACTTCCCAATAGAGGTTTGCATGGATTTTTTTTGTTTTTTTAAGGGTCAGGATTGCAGAAAACAGCAGCTGAGGAGAAGTGTCCAAAAGCAGGATTTCTGTCCTGTGAACAGCTCTTGGGATTTCAACATTTCATTTCAGGCTGAAAGAAAAAAAAAATTTAAAAAAAAAACCCCTCAAACCTTTCCATGAGTTATTCAGAATACTCGTTTGGCTGTGTCAAAACTTTCCACTTGCGTTGTATCAAAATGGTTCATCTTGATTTTTATAGTATCTAAAATAATTACCCGAGCGAAATGCTTCCCCCTGTGGATACTGTCCAACAAGCATTTTGGTCGGGCTGTTGTGAGAGCACGAGGGAAATCGTTGATAGCGAATTGAAATGCTTCCGTTATTTCTCACTGAAAACGTTCCTGACATCGATCCGCGTCTGCAAAACTCGTCATCAAATGAGAGTTTTCTGCTGGAAAACTGACCCCGGGAAAATTTTGGCTAATTGAGATGTAAGAACTCACGAGCGTTGCTCGCACCCGCAGGCTGAATGTCGCTCCTGTGTGTCAGATATTGCCACGTTTCCCTTTTTCCTCATTTAAGTTGTGTTGGGAAGGAGTGAAGGACTCGTAGGAGGGTTGGAGACGAGAGATCGGGAGATCAGAACAGAGAGAAATAGCAAAAGTTGTGGCTGGAAGGAAGAAGAGATGGATGCATCACAGAGGAGCCAAAAAGGTCATAAACCCAAAGTGTTATTTTCCTTTTTGCAGGTACCTTTAGACATGTGGGGAACCGGCGGCTCTTAGGGGAACGTTGCCTTTTGGTCTCCTAGGAGTAAGGAGGATGGAAGCAGGGAAGCGGCTGGCTCACCCGTGGTGTCGGGAATGCATCTTGCACAGCACCACTGACGGGGGCACTCTCTGCGCCGGACGGGCAACCACTCTCCGGCTGGAGAACGGGCTGTTCGGGAGCTGTAACGACACAGTTCCCACTCAGAACCTCGTCCAAGTGGAGATTTTTTTTTTTTTCCTAGAGAACTTTGGGAGGTCTGGCACAGCTGGAGGCAACTTCCAAATACCCATGTCGGGAATAGCCTTGGGTCCAGGGAGCCAAATATGAAATGTGCCAACTTCTGCTGCATCCAGCACTGGGATGGCAGAGCAGGGGAGAGTCCGCGCGTGGGCGCTTGTCCCCCACCGGGAGCCCTGTCACCCCCTGAGGCAGTGACCGTGCTGCCAGCCCTGCACCGTCTGCTCAGCTTCTCCTCTTCCCCCTTCCCACAGCTCACGAGGGAGCCACTTGTGACCTGCTGGGCAAGATCTACCACAACGGGGAGAGCTTCCAGCCCACCTGCAAGTTGCAGTGCATCTGCATGGACGGGGCCATCGGCTGCATCCCCCTCTGCTCCGACGACCTGCGGCTGCCATCCCCCGAGTGCCCCAACCCCCGGCGGGTGAAGTTTCGCAATAAGTGCTGCGAAGAGTGGATCTGCGAGGAGGGCGGTGAGGAAAACCGCTTCGAAACGGCCATGGCGGGTGAGTGGTGGGCAGAGGGGACAGGGCCGGGAGCTGTTTGGTTGGGGGATGGGGGTGGATCCAAACTGCCTTTGGACTGGGAGCCCTAAGTCACATCTGGTTGGAACTGGTGGTGGCTCTCACTTTGTGCACCCTCGTGTGAGCACCGAGCGTTGAACACCATTAAGGTGAGACCTTTGTGATGCTGCGGGGAGGTTCGCATCCCATCGGATATCACAGCAGAACTGGCTGGAGCTGGGTCTGCGGTAGGAAATGGCCCCGTGTCCTCCTCCTGCTGGGAGGCTGAGTAGCCCACGGGATGGATCAGACCTTTGCTACTGTTCCTGAAGAGTCAGACCGAGTTGGGAGCAGCCGTGGAGCTGCCACACTTTGGCCCAAGCCCTGAACCTTGCCTTGTGTCTCTTCCGCGCGGCTCAGTTTTCAGGGAGGATCCAGCACGCAAGCCGGAGCTGAATAACCTGCAGGAGAACTGCTTGGTGCAGACCACCGAGTGGAGCGCGTGCTCCAAGAGCTGCGGCATGGGCATCTCTGCCCGGGTCACCAACGACAACCCCCAGTGCCGCCTGGAGAAGGAGACTCGGCTCTGCATGGTCCGTCCCTGCGACTTCCCCATGGAGAAAACCAAGGTACTGGGGCTTGGGGAGAGGGGACACGACACCGGGAGTGCCAGGGACAACCCAGTTAGGTACGTGTCGGGGATGAGCCTGTCTCACAGGGTTTGCTCCGTGCTTCCGCTTTTTCTGTGTCCTACTGCCCAGTGATGAAGATGGAGCGCAGGGCGAGGTGGACCTTTCTGTCCTGTCCTTGTTAACCCATCTGCTCTCTCCCTAGAAGGGGAAGAAGTGTGTGCGGACCCCAAAGCCACGCCAGAGCCTCCACTTTGAGTTTTCGGGCTGCACCAGCACCCATTCCTACCGGCCCAAGTTCTGCGGCAGCTGCACCGACGGCCGCTGCTGCACCCCGTACGTCACCAGCACCGTGGAGGTGGAGTTCCGCTGCCCCGAGGGGGACTTCTTCCAGCGGAAGATGATGTTCATCAAGATGTGCTCCTGCCACTACGACTGCCCCCGAGACAACGACATCTTCCTGGCCACGTATCACCGGAGGATGATTGGAGACCACGTCAAGACAGAGAGGCAGTAGCCCTCTCCGTGCCAGATCCACGGGCCAAGGTGTCAAGAGGGCTCTGCAGCGCTTTCGTGGCTGTGTCCCAGGACGATGCAGCCTCTTCCCCCTCTGTGAGGGGCTGTGCTCTTCAGAACAGCACCGTTCGCCACCAGTGGTCCCAGTGGCCTTGCCAACAAGCCGGGGTGCAGGGGGGAACAGCCCCATCTGCCCCAGGCTCCTGACCCTCACCCGCGGTGGTGCAACGGTCAGCGAAGGAACCAGAAACAGGCTTGAGCTGCAGACTTGATCCATGTTCCCGCTGACCAGACGGGAGAGTGGATCAAAGCCGCGTGGCTCCAGCCTGTCTCCAGCTGAGAGCACAGTGGCTACGAGTCCCTGTGGCCACTGGCCTGCCAAAACCACATGGAGAACCCAGAGCAGGAGAGAGGGGAAGCCCAGGAGGCCGGAGCTCTGCAGCCGCTTCCCAGCAGAGCGGGGCTCCGCTGCGTGTGGATGCAAACCTCGGTGAGGAAAGCGGTCCTGGCCCCGTGCTGGGCTCCTGCTGAGCTGTTCAATTATTTTTTGGCTAATTGGATCCAAGAAGTTGGCAAAAGCTCTTCCCCATCCTCGTGCCCACCTTTCACCCTCCCCACGTGCTTTCCCGTCAGCGGCTTTATTCCAGACCACTTGGCTCCTGGAGAGCAGGAGCATCTCTTCGGTGACCCGTTCTCTGCGGCAGCTCAGAGCTGGGCTGTCTTTTTTTTTCCCCCGTTAAATTCCTTTCGGCCTGGTGTGCCAGGGAGGGTGACAGCGAAGACAAGGAAATAGCGAGTTGTGTGGTGTCACTGCGGGAGACGGAGCCCCCTGCAGAAGATCTGAGCCCAGGAAGGGGGTTCTTGATAGTGGAAAGGATCCGGCCAGGCTGTCGCTTTGCCTCGGGTTCCCTGGGGCCTCTTCCAGACCCGAGGGGCTCTTCCAGCGTGAACTGGGGGTGAGCCAGGCTGAAACCTGTCCCCTGTGGTGCTGCTCCTGGCAGTTCGTAGCGCCGGGATGTCCTTTTGTCCCTTTGGGTAACGTCTTCAGAAACGGCTCCGGGGTGGGAGAGGGGCTGGACCCACTGTCTCACACATCCACGGTGGGGCTGCAGCTTCGGGGTCTTTGCTGGTGGGTCGTGGGTTGGAGGGACGCGGCTCGGCTCGGGTCTCCATCACTGCCAAGAAAAACGCCCGGATTTGTAACTGGAGCGGCTCCGGAGTGACCGAGGCAGCGGCACGGAGAGCTGCGTGGTACCGGGTTCTCCAGCGGTGGGGTTCCCTTCTTCCCCGAGCAGAGTCCCTCTGCCCTTAAGGACGTGCCGGTTGCCGGCCCGTAGCTCCGGGAGAGGCCACCAGCCCAGGAGCCCACCCGTAAGCCCCCAGCCCGGCTGGCGCAGCAGCGGTGCAGCCCCCACCTCGGCAGCTCCCTGAAGCCTTATCAGTTGTGTTTAGTCTCTGCCGATTTTGGCAGAAACATCCAGGTAAAGGCCCGATCTGGTCCCTTAAACCCTTCCTGCCTTTCACGGCTGGAAATCCCGGTGAATTCCTGTCCCAGCCGGGCAGGAGCAGGGGCCACCCTGCAGCATCCAGGCTTTACCCCACTGCAGCTCCCACCCCGAAGCCGAAGGGACCTCCTGGTGCCGGAGGACGATCCCAGCCCTCGATAAACGCTGTCCCGCGGCCCCTGACGCCGCAGAAACACCCGCTCGGTGCCGATCCCGTCTCAGCCCCTCTTTCCTTGCTCTCTCAGCCTGCGGAAGCTCATGAGCCTTCAGCCTCCTGTGCCCTGTAATCAATTTGAACTGTAAATAATTTATCTGATGTTGTTTCCGTTGGTTTTTTTAAGGGCCTTTGTACAGTTCCTGTACCCTGGTTTCAGCCCAGCCTCGCTCGGGGCCTCTTCTCCCCCTGCCCCCGGCTCTGCTCTGAGCTTTTCTCCTGCCGTTTGCCCGGCTTCCCAGTGTCAAACGACGCCGAGGTCGCACTTTACTCCACGCTAATAAATATCTCTTTTATTTTTTACATCCCTGGCAGCATCCCTCTGTGCGAGGCTCCTGCTCCGGCCTTTGCCCAGTGCCACCGGCTCGCTGGGACCGGTGCTGGGACACCCTGCAAACGCGGGGGCTGGGTGGGGAGGGGAAGGGGGTCCCGTTCTCCCTCCCGAATGGCAGCGGGGCGGGTGTCGCACGGGCACCTCTGCAGCCCACAGACCTCGCCTCCTGCCCTGGGGACACACACACACACACACACACACACACACGCAAAAGCGGAGCACCCCCCCCCCTCCCCCCAGCCCCCCCCGCCTGCTTAAGGACCCAGGAGTCCTTAATACCCGGTTATAAATAACCGCGGGAGCAGATGTGAGCGGGAGTCGGTGATAACGGGGCCAGAACGCGAGGGGCTTTGCGGTGGCTTAACGGCTTACGGACTCATCCCCCCTCGTCCCCTGAGCCAGCAGCTCCCCCCTCTCCCGGCGCCGCCGGGGGGGCCACGGGCTCTTCCTCCCCCCCCCCCCCCAAATCATCCTCCTTCCCCCAAAAACCTTCCTCTTGTCCCCCAAACCCTTCCTCCTCCCCTGGGGCGAGGCAGGGGGTGGGGGGACGTGCCCCGTCCCTCTCTGGAGGCTGGGGAGGCCGCGGGAGGGGACAGGGTGACGGTCCTCGCCAGTGTCCCCAGGGCGGTGGCCGTTAGGTGGCACCAGGCGCCTCCCTTGGGGGACACCCTGTCCCCAAGGCGGTGTGCCGTGGGGCCACCGGGGCAGCACCCACCTCCCCCAGCCCGGCCCCGGGCCACAACCGTCACCCTGGGGCCACCACTGCCACCTCAGGGCCACCGCCGTCACCTCGGGGCCACTTCCACCACCCCGGGGCCACCACCGCCCCCCTGGGGCCACTGCCGTCACCCTGGGGCCACCTCCGTGACCGAATTCCATCCCGCCGCCCCCTCCGTGCCCGTCCCGGCCCCCGGGGAGCCCCGCTCCCCCCTTATCGCCCGCGGCCGCCGCCTGCGCAGCCCCGATAGCCCGGGCGTGGCCCCGCCGGGACCCGGGGGGGTCCGGCCCGGCCTCGGACCCCCCCGCCCTTATCAGCCCCGGCCACGCCGCAGCCCCTCCGGGGCGAGGGCAGGACGGGGGGTCCCCCGGGGCAGGACGGGCTTTTTGCCCTAAGGAAAGGTTAAAACCAAAAGGCTAAAAAAAAGGAGGCGGGTGAAAATGAGCATAAAAATCTATAAAAGACCCGATTCTGCCGGTTTTTGGGGGGGGTATCTGCGGCTCCGCCCGGCGGCAGCGCGAACCCCGGCCCGGGGGTCTTGGGGAAGCCCCCGCGGCACTTTCTCCTTATATGGGGTGGTGACGTCACGGCGGCGCCGGGAGGTCACGCGCCCCCACGCCGCGTGGGGGCGGGGTCTCCCGGCCCCGCCCCTTCGCCCCCTCATGACGCCCCCCGTCACCTGTCGGCCCCGCCCACTGCAGCGTCGCGCGCCGCCCGGCCCCGCCCCCCCCCCGCGCGCGCTGACGGGCGGCGGCGGCGGCGGCCAGTGGGGGCGGGGGGCTGGGCGGGGCCAGCGCGCTGACGTCACGAGGTGGGGCGGGGCCCCGCGGTGCAGGTGGAGGCAGCGCGGTGCGGAGCGGAGCGGCGGCCCCGGGCCGGGTACGCGGGGGGCTGCGGGGGGGTGCTGGGGCGGTTTTGGGGATCACGGGGGATCTGGGGGCCCTATGGCAGGGTCCCCATGGCGGGGTCAGGCTGGTTATGGGGCTGGGGAGGCTAAAGGGGGGGCTGGGGTGCGCTGGGGGGGCCACAGTGGGGTTAGGGGGGTTATGGGGGGATTTGGGGCTCCCTGGGGGGGCCCCTAGTGGGTCAGTCCGGTTATGGGGTGGGGGTTATAGGGGGGTTTGGGGTACAGGGGGTCAGGCTGGTGATGGGTGGGGGGTTATAGTGAGTTTGGGGTGCTCTGGGGGCGCGGGGGCGGTCAGGCTGGTGATGGGGGGGGGGCGCTAGGGAGGGACGCAGAGTGCTGTGGGGGGGGGGGGAACCACAGTGGGGCTGGTCTGGGAGAGCCGGGGAGACCCGTAGAGGTCAAGGAAGATGTTGGGTGCTCTGGGGTCTGGGGGGGTCAAGCTGGGTGTGGGGGACCCTCAGGGAGTGAGGTGTGGGGTAGGGGGGTTATGGAGAAACAGGGAGTGTTCTGGGGTGGGGGGAGACCAGGGAGATGCCGCAGTGGGGCAGAAGGGGGGTTGCGGTGTGGGGGGCCCCCAGTGGGGTCAGGCTGGGTGTGGGGGGAATGGGGCGCTGCGGGGCTGCACAGGGACCCCGAGTGGGGTTGGGGGGGGTGTGGGGCAGAGGGGAGGGTGTGGGGTGAGGAGGGTGGGGTGCTCGGGGGGGGCCTTCAGTAAGCTGAGGCTTGGGAGGTGGATGGGACGTGGGGGCCCTGCCCCACGGGGGGCTGCCAGCCCCGGGAATGGGGTGTTCCCCCCCCCCCCCCATAGTGGTGTTCCTGTGGAGGGGACTCGGGTCCCCCCACCGCCATCCCGGTGACAGCGTGGTTGTCCCTCCCTGGGAGGTGGCAGCTCCCGCGGTGGCACCTGGGTCCTGCTCTGATTCCCCGGCGGCGTTTGGTGCCCACTGGGGTTGTGCCTGAGCCGCAGCCCGGGGGCTGGGGGCGGCCGCGCTCCTTCCCCTCTCCCCACGACGCCGTCTGCGCCCGCTGAGACGGTTCCCGAAGCCGGTGGTGGCGGCGGTGGCCGAGCTGCGGAGCGCCGGGAGCCGTCTCCTCCTCCTCCTCCCGTCGATACCCGTCCCGGCGCGGATCGATGCCGCGCTCAACCGAGCAGCGCTAAAACCTCGCCATCGACTTTCCATGCCGTTCCCCCATTTCGCGGCGGCGGGAGCGGGGGATTTCTCTCCCAACATCCCCTTTTAGACGGGGGCTCTTGGCGCTGATGTGGCCACCACAGCAGCGTGCGGCGGGACGTGGTGGTTCCTGCAATCTCTTCCCTTCCTGAGTTTCACCCTCCTGCAGCCATAGTGGGACGAGGGGTGGGTGAACCTGCCCCCACATCTGTGCCGTGGGCTGCGCCGGGGGGGATTCTGCCTTCCCCACTTCCCGGTGGGCTCGGCAGGTGCCGCGGGGTCCGAGCCACCGGCCGGAGCGGCAGGGGACAGTGGCTATCTTTAGGGCTGTGTTGCAATGGAGGGGTGTGTCTTGGCTCGGTGCTGCCGGCAGCCACCTCCTCGCCCGAGGGTTGACTTACGCTGAGGCTCCCGCGTGGGGGAAAAACCAACATTCGCTCTGCGGTTTGCAGGAGCCGGGTATCGGGGTGCCCCGTCCTCCCCGGGTTCCCCAGCGGGGCTGTGGGGCTGAAGTGTGGGTCCGTGTTGGCAGCCAGCTCGGGCGGGCGGTGGGCAGGGGCTGACGGCCGGCGATGGACACCCTGCGCGGGGTCAGGCCGTGCACAGCGGGGAGGGGATTTGGCGCGGGGGGTACCAACAGCCCCCCAGCACCATCGCCTGGCAGCGGGACCGGGTGAGCCAGAGCAAATGGCTGGAGATGGGGAAGTGGGAGGGAATCTCTGCTGCCCCGGGGGAGAGGAGCCGCCTTGGGGTGCGGGAGCAAGTTAGATTCTTGCAAGGTGCACCCCAAAACCCTCCCCATCCCTCTCTGCTCCCTTCCCGAGGCTTTAACGAAGGCACGGATGCGGTTCCGGGAGAGCCAAGGTCTGGGCTGCTAACGGCAGCGCGGGTTCCCCTCCGTGTCCTCGTTCTGCCGGAGTAACCCGGTTAGTCTGTGGGAGGAACGTGCACCCGCGCCAGAGCTCCGGGTGCCGTGGGACTGAGGTTCGGCTTAATCCTCCCTCCGCAGCCGTCGCCCTGCTCGTGCGAAATGTGGGTGACGCAGCTGCGCCGTGCCCGTCCTCGAAAGGAGGCGGCCAAAACTTGCGGAGCAGTTTGCGTCCCCCCAGGTGCACGGCTCCCCTCGGAGCGTCGGGGCGCGCGTAGACGTGGGTCTCCCCCAGCTCGCGGCGGCGCTGGCAGCCCCTCCTGTTCCTCGCCCCAAGCGGGGCACGTGCCGCTTCTGCGTGTCGCGATGGTAACGGCGAGTCAGCGGCAGCAAAAAGTTCCTCCCTGCATCCAACCGTGTCCCCGCCGTCGCGCTCAAGCTGTTCTGCGGGCGGCGGGGGCCTCCCCCGTCCCTTCCCTTGGCTTTGCCTGGCGCGGAAGGGAAACTTCGGGCCTTCTCCGGAGGGTTTGAAACGCTGCCGAGGAGAGAAAGTGCCTTCTCATCGGCGGCGGTGCTGCTCTGGCGAGGCTGTCTCCTCCCGACGCGCAGCCTGGCAGCTGCCGGAATTGCCTGCAGCCGCATCTCTCCGCACCGCGGGGTCCTTTTCGCAGCCGCCGGTGGGTGAAGACGGCTCGGAGGGTAAGCACAACGTCGGCTGTTCTCTGAGCGTGGGGCCTTGGAGGATATATCACTAATTTAATATATAACGGAGCTTTTTCTGAGCCCCATCCGCAGCCGTGCCCTGGGGAGGAGAGCAGGCTGCAGGTCCCTGCCCCGGGGGGCAGATATCCTCCCTTCTGTCCCCAGCGGCGTTTTACCTTTGCTGCCTGTTCCCAGCTGCGGGAAGAGGCTCAGGGCGCTGGTGGCTGGAAGTTGGGGGTCAAAATTGTCTCTTGGCCACGCTGGGTGCTGCGGGTTGGAGGTGCGGGAGCTCTGGGGTGCGGTTCGGGTGGTGGGGATGGACTCGCCCACAGATTCCTCTTTGAAGGCGCTGCCCGGGAAGGATCTGGGTGTTTCGGTTGTCCCTTTTACGTGTTTTTCTCCGCCTAGGGATTTGTGCGAGCTCTGCGTCAGGCTCACGGGGAGGTGTTGTGGCCGGCTCCCCGTGCTTAGCCTGGGACCAGCGCCGGGTGCGGGACCACAGATGACCCCCCCTGAGCTGTCTCCCACGCTGGATGCTCCACCGAGGCTGTGGTGGTTCGGCCCATGGCTCTGGGGGTCCCTTACACCACGAGCAGCGGGGCCGTGCCGTGCCATCCCGGCTGGGCTGGTGGGGGCAGCCGGGGGGGCTCGGTGGGGCTGGTGGGGTCCGTCCGAAGCGGCCGGCCCGTCTGCGGCTTCTCCCCGCTAGAGGCTGCTGATGAACAGAGCATTTTTCTTTCCCTGGCTCTGACGGAGCAGCGGGGTCTTGAATTCACAGGGCTGAGCATCCCGGCCGGAGATTTTTCCTGCTGATTCACCCTGGAGACAGCAGCGAGATTCCGCCGGCAGCAGCCGGGTTCAGGGGGCACATCTGCTCCCCTGCCAGGCCCACAATACATCTCCCCACTTCGTTAGGTCTTAATTAGGCAAATACACCGGCACCGTGTGCGAGGCCATTGCCAGGGGACACGGATCGTGCGCCGTACTGGGGATGCCGGCTCCCATCCCGCCTGCCTCCGGGGTGCCGACGGGGTTTTTCCAGCCGGGAGCTGAATGCGGGATGAGTTTAGCCTCTCCTATCGTATTCCCGGAGGATGCGTGTGCAGCGATAACCGCTTCATCCCTCCGGCGTCTCCCAACTGGCAGAAAAGCCAAGGATTAGTTAAGCGATGGAAAGGGATACTGCGCCGCCGGGCACGGGAAAGCCGCCTTGTAGACACAAAGGAGACTCTTCTCCTACAGCCTGGGCACCTGGAAACCAAACCCAGACCCCGGGAAGCTGATGAATCCCATAACGATTCGCTGTCGAACGCAAGGTTTTCGTGGTAATCGCTGCAGCGGAAGGTGGTTGGGAAGGAATTTGTGGCGTTGCACAAGGCCTTGGCGAAGTGCGGGCGCTGCCGGGAGGGCAACGCGGTGCCAGCTGGCTCCGGCGCCGAGCAGCCAGCGCGGCTTCCCCGACAATGGCAGAGCGGCGCTTTACATAATCCGGGACTTGCAAAACAAGCTCGAAGGTCTGGAAAATCCTCCCAGTATTGTTTGCGCTCAAAGTTTGAGCTGAATTTCCAGGTTCGATCTGCGGGTCTGGTTTTTTGTTTTGGGAGCGCAGTGTTGGGGGGGGGGGCGGGGAATGCACTTTGCACAGAGAAAAGGGCGTTTGTGGGGTTTAATCCACGCCTGCTCCTTAGATGAAACTATTTTTTTTTTTTTTTTTGTGGTTCACAAGAGGTTTTGAGCAGCTGCTCGCAGCTTTATAGGGCTGCGGAGGACTCTTCGTCTATCCAATTAGCATGGTTTGTCTCTGGTCCCCCTCCTGATGCCCCCCCCCCAGGATAAATCCTGAAATACCAGCCGGGCGGGCACGGGGCGCCGTGGGCAGCGCACGCAGGCACCAGCTGGGCTCCCGGCCCCGGGGGCTGCTCAGGGGCAGAAAATACCAGGTCAAAATGGCTTTGTGTTGTCTGAGCCTCGCGCGAGTCGGCCCCCGCTGCTCCGGGGAGGCTCTAAAGCTGCCTCTCGCCTGCAGATTTTTAGGAGGAGAGGCTGGAAGGGAGCTTGGGTCATCTTGTTTTGCTGTGCCTCTTAGCCAGAGGCGTGTGGTGCTGCTTCCCGCAGCTCGGGGGTTTGGAGGCGGCGGGGAAAACGCAGCCGGGAGGATGCTGAGGGTGTCGGGAACCACCCCAGCCCCGCACCGGCCGCCGGGCTCAACGGCGGCGAGTTCCCTGGCCCCGAGAAGTGTTTTGGGCTGTGTTTTGGGGTGTGGGGCCTTGCTTTTCCATTTCCTCATGCCCAAGCCTTTTGCCAACGCAACTAAAGCCACCGACGCCCCGCGCGCTGCTCAATTAAACGAACGAATCCTGTTAAAATGTTCTCCTGTTCGCAAATAGGTGACTCAGAAACCGGCCTCCTCCTGCTCTTCCCGGTAGCGAGGAATGAGGTTAAGTTCTTTCTGGTCCACTTAATGTCAGGCAAGTTTTGGCACCCTGGTAAGCAGCGAAAGGGGAGGAGGAGGAAGCCCGGCCCGACAGCACAAATACATCCTCTTATTCGAGGCTCTTCGAGCTCCTTTCATGTAGGTAATTACATCTGGCCACGCTTGACCTGAGCTGGATTTGAACAAGGGGGTGCGAGGCGTGACGTGTGCCGGGAGCCTTCGGAATGACCGAGCGCCGGCGTTGAAGCAATCTTGTCGGTGCTGCAGACAAGCCAGCGCATCCCAGCGACGGGGCGGGAGACGCTGGGAAGCTCCGAGCTCGCTTCCAGCTTGGAGAAGCCGGGGTCGGTGCCCAAGCTCTGCTTGGCCTGGGTGGGAGCCCGGGGAGGGGGACATGGGGGACTGATGCCTTGAAGCATCACCGTAGCTGGGGCGTTAACGCAGCTGATGCATTACAGCATTTCTCATGCTGTACGTGACCTCCGCGAGCTGATGATCCCTGCGTGGTTGCCGTCCCCTGATGGTTTAGCCGCTTGCCAGACAGCACCAGCCTTTAAAGGGCTTGTATTTCTCTATCCGCTCTCCAAAAACCCTCGGAGATGGGATAAGCTGTTTGTGGGCACTCCAAAACTTGAGGGAGGCTCCTTCTCTGCGTTGAGGGTCTGTATCAAACAGGAACGGCACCGAGTCGCCTCCCTGCGTCCGCGCGAGCTCCAGCGCTGAGCCTGGGAGCGATGGGGGGCAGATGGCGGCCCGGCCCGGAGCCACGTTGGGCTGTAACGTGACTTTCTCCGTCTGCATTGATGTTGCGCTGGGGAACGCCTGTGTCTGACGTGGAGGTGAACCTCTCCTGTGTGGTGGGGATCGGCCCCGGCCAATCTGCGGCTGCGAGGAGCCTGCCCGCGGGCTGGCAGATGGGGTCAGCGCCGCGCGGGGATTTCCTGGGATGCGGAGTGGAGGTTTTTAATAGCAAATGGGGTCGTCCGTATTGTCGCATGGCTTGAAACCCGTCCCTTAAAAATACCAACTGGCAGCTGAGATGTGACTGAGCTAGAGAAGTCCACTCTTTTTAGAGTTTCCCCCCGTTTCTGAGTAAAAATAAAGGAAAGTTTAAACCTACACTTAGGTGATGCTGACATGCTCGGGGTGCAGTTCTCTGGCATGAATTGCCCATAAGGCCCGGCCTGTCTCAGGAAGGTCGCTCATCCCCACGTGACGGTCCGATCCTTCCCGGTGTGCTGTGCTGTGTCGGATCCTGTGCCTCAGCCGGGTGCCAAGACTTCAGCCTTCTCGGAAAGGCAGCGGGGGCCGGTGTGGGTGTCCCTCGCTGCCCGCTGCCAGCCCACGAGTGCCCGGTGCCTTGTGAGCAGCGCTCGGAGGTGTCGGGGCAGTGCCTGGAGTTGCAGATGGCTCGTGCTGGGGTTGCGGCGCTGTTTGATCCATCCGAGCTGCCTTTCGGTGGGAAAACGCAAGATATCCAAGCGCGGAATTGATCTGTGCTGGTGGCCAGGCTTTTTCCTGATGTCACTTTTTTTTTCCGACTGCTGCAGGAGGAGGCAGATGTGGTTGCGGCAGCTGCCTGGTTCCGTCAGTTTGTGTCTTGCCTCCCCCTACAAACTGCCTTCAAACTTCTTGGCTTTCTGGCCCCCCCCGTTCTGGTCGATACGAGGCTGTTATCGGAGCTCAGCAAACCGTGCTGATCGCATCCAAGCGCCCTACCTCAAACCACCTGGCAGCGCTGGGCTGGATGCAGAAGCTCATTTGCACGGGGCGGTTAATTCTCTGTACGTTTTAATCTCCGCGACCATCTGTGTTCTTGCCTGGGCTGGGGAGACAGGAACTCTTGGGATTTATTCCAGGAGGTGAACGGGGAGAGGACTGCTTATTCTGTGTCTGCTGAAAACTGCCCCGGGTCAAAGCAGGACAGCCTCATTAGCTCCGGGAACAGTTGTTCCTGCATCTTCGGGCAAGGAGGCTCGACGACACGTCAGCTCTATGCTGGAGACACGTCCTGAAAAGCTGCAAGGAGAGGGAAGGGGCAAAAGGCATTTGCTGAAAACGGGGACCTCTCTGAAAGCTTTCCAGCATAGAAACCCCAACACAGAGGGTCTGCGATGGGCTTGGTGGCACCTTGGAAAGCTGAGGTCCCTCCAGGGAAGGCTGCGATGGGCTTGGTGGCACTTTGGAGGGCTGAGGTCCCTCCAGGGAAGGCTGTGATGGGCTTGGTGGCACTTTGGAGGGCTGAGGTCCCTCCAGGGAAGGCTGCGATGGGCTTGGTGGCACTTTGGAGGGCTGAGGTCCCTCCAGGGAAGGCTGTGATGGGCTTGGTGGCACCTCGGAGAGCTGAGGTCCCTCCAGGGAAGGCTGTGATGGGCTTGGTGGCACTTTGGAGGGCTGAGGTCCCTCCAGTGAAGGCTGCGATGGGCTTGGTGGCACTTTGGAGGGCTGAGGTCCCTCCAGGGAAGGCTGCGATGGGCTTGGTGGCACCTCGGAGAGCTGAGGTCCCTCCAGGGAAGGCTGCGATGGGCTTGGTGGCAATTTGGAGAGCTGAGGTCCCTCCAGGGAAGGCTGTGATGGGCTTGGTGGCACCTCGGAGAGCTGAGGTCCCTCCAGGGAAGGCTGCGATGGGCTTGGTGGCACTTTGGAGGGCTGAGGTCCCTCCAGGGAAGGCTGCGATGGGCTTGGTGGCACTTTGGAGGGCTGAGGTCCCTCCAGGGAAGGCTCCGATGGGCTTGGTGGCACCTCGGAGAGCTGAGGTCCCTCCAGGGAAGGCTGCGATGGGCTTGGTGGCACCTCGGAGGGCTGAGGTCCCTCCAGGGAAGGCTGCGATGGGCTTGGTGGCACCTCGGAGGGCTGAGGTCCTTCCAGGGAAGGCTGCGATGGGCTTGGTGGCACCTCGGAGGGCTGAGGTCCCTCCAGGGAAGGCTGTGATGGGCTTGGTGGCACCTCGGAGAGCTGAGGTCCCTCCAGGGAAGGCTGCGATGGGCTTGGTGGCACCTCGGAGGGCTGAGGTCCTTCCAGGGAAGGCTGTGATGGGCTTGGTGGCACCTCGGAGGGCTGAGGTCCCTCCAGGGAAGGCTGCGTTGGCCTGGGGAGAGGCAGTGTGCTAAAGCATCTCCTGGCCACCCTAAAAGCCCAGCCCCATGTTGCGGCAGCCTCTGGGGTATGTGCCTGCCCCACCAGCAGCTATTGCAGTCTCTGCCCTGGTGACCGCCATGGCTGGAGCTCAGATTTGAGCTTCAGAAGCTGCTGCTGAGACTGGGGTGCTCACATACCAGAAGCAGGGGACCAGTACCTATAGGTGGGCTGCAGTAGCATCTCCAGAGAGACCTGTGCAGGCTGCTGCTGAGCGAGAGAAGCTTTTTTGCAAGCAATGCCTGAAGTCTTCCTTGCTTTGGGTTCTCAACGTTGGCGAGCTGAGGCTCGGCAGCTCATTGCAGAGCCCCAACCAGGATCCCGCTGACCACACGTGGCACGTGGCAGGGGCGAAGGCGGCGCTTGCTGCGGGCTCTGGCGAGGAACGCCTGTCCCGTGGGGCAGCACGGCCCCGCCAAGGCTGCTGCCGACATCCGAACCCAGAGGGAACGATCCCTGCCCTGTAATTAAGCTCTCTTCTGCTCCTGTTCACCATACTAATGAGTAGTCTCGTGGACGTACTCCTTGCAGCTGCTCTGGATCCTCCGTGTGGCTCAGGAGCTGGGGGTGGCTTTCCAAGAGAGCAAAGGGCAAACCCGCATCTCCATCCTGTCTCATGGGGGTAAATCTCGTAGGCTGGGAGGAACCTTTGACTTTAAAGGCTTTTCCTTGATCGTACCTTAAAGGACTGCACCCTGCGTGCTGTAAATTCATCTGCCAACATACACCCCACTCTCTTGAGTAAGGAAAACCCTTCATGCTGCTGATGCTGGCAGGGCCGGCGAGATGGAGATGTTTTTCCAGCCCTCGGTTGAAGGACCGAGGCTGCCTCTTGAAAGGAGAGCTCTCTTTCACCTTCTTGCCAGGCTCTTGACATCAGCAGATAATAACACTTAAAAACAACCAGCTCTCCAGCTAAATCCTCTCCTGCTTCAGCCGTTCGGGGTTTTGGTCTCACGGGAGATGGCAGCCCTGGGATTGTCAGCGTTGTGGTGCATCCCAAAGGATGGGTGCGGGCTTGTGCCCGTCTCTCTGCCATGGCAGACAGGGCTGTAGAGGAGTCCGGCACCGTGCGAGACTTCTGTGTGCCATGAGCGCTTGACTGCATGCTCATGTCAAGGGTCTCTCGACCCTCGTTGGGGCTGCGGCATGAGCCGAGGATCTGGCTGGATTTCGGGACCCTCCTCATGTCCCGGCGTGTGCCCACTGGAGCAGGCAGCCGGCCTTGCAGCGGCTGAGAGCACTGCTGCTCTCTTGAATCTCTTCATTTAGTTAATGATCCTTTTGTTGAGAGGATTAGGGTTTAGAGGCCTCTGGCAGAGTGTTAATTAAATTAAGTCCATGGGTGTTTTGTTCGGGTTTTAAAGCCCGCTAGAGGGCTCAGTTGGAGCCCTGTGGAGCTGGGGCTGGAGGCGCTGGGCTGTGTCCATCCCCTGCAGAACTTTCCACGATAAGTTTTGTAAGGCTGGAGGAGCCGGACGGACGCAGAAGTGCCTGGGGCCAGTCTGCAGCCTCCCCGCACCGCGCTCGCCGCTTCTCCAGCCCGGCTCTGCCGTGTCTGACCCGTGCCGTGGCAGCGCCCGGGGCTCCAGAGGTTGTCCTCGCCGGAGGCTGGCAGGCACGGGACGCCTGCGTCACCGCTCGCTGTATTATCAGCGTTAAGTAATGTTGGGTTAATGTTGTTTTTTTTTTTTTTTTTTTTCCTCCTTCCCCACTCGGTGTTTACATTTCTAAGAAGTGGCTCAACGTGAGCGTCCGGTTCCATCTTCAGTTCGGGGAAGAGTCAGACGCTGAAGTTCACTTACACGAACTCCGCTAGCAGCGCTCGCGTAAAACACAAGTGTGAGCACTTGGCTTTGTGGCTCGAGGGATTTTTCTGGTGGGGTTTTTCACATTTAGCTGGAACTGCGTATTAACCAGTGTCTCTTCTCTTTTCTCTTCTCTACACTGCCCCGTGATGGATTTTGGTGCCTCGCCTGCGTGGTTTGCCCGGCTGTCTCATCTCTGGGTAAGTACCTGCTTCGTTAGATCCGTGAGGGGAAATAGCTGAAACCAATCGTTTGGACTTAAATAATGAACTGACCTGTTTATTCTGTCTTAAACTCTGGAGTATCCATTGTTATCGGACAGTGGGATTTATCTTGTGTGTGCGTGAATATTTTGGATATTGAAAAGCATTTCATATAGCAATTTCCAGGCCAAGTTTATAACATGGAAAAGCCCACAGCGGTAGTTTTTCTTGGGAGCGCTGACCTGGTGATAAGAGCACACTAAGTGCCAGCAAGTGAGCAAATGGAAGTGAAAATGTTTTTGGTGGTGGAAAGCAATACTCCCTGCTTCTCCCCAGATGCCTCCTGACAGCTGGTGATGGTAAATCAGTGCTGTGGTTGTGTAAGGGACTCTCTGGAGGCCGGCGCGCAGCGCGGGGCTGGCTTCCCCTCTGCAAACCCGCAGGTGTGCGGGGTTTGCAGGGCACGGAGAGGAGCCCCAGGCCCTGCCGGCAGCAGAGGAGGGGAAATGCGTGTCGAGCTCGGAGAAGCGCAGCAGGCGCGGATGTTTCCAGCTTGTGTTCTCAGAGATCCTGCTTTGCACGGGGGGAGAATCGTCCTGGTGGGGTGGATTCTCGTGGTTTCCCCGCAGAGGCTCGGTGCCTGCCCCCGAGCCTGGCTGCGAGCTGCTGTTTGTGTATTAGAGCTCCTCAAAATGAGGTGTGTGCGCTCAGGGTGAAGGAAAGGAAAGGGGTCTCTGCTTGGTAAAGCTGGTTCTCTGGATGCAGCCGAGCCTTTGCATTGAGGTTGCTGTCTCTGGAAACGTCAGAAGTTTTTAATTGACTTTTTCTTTTTAATTTGAAGTATCATAGAATGGCTTAGGTTGGAAGGGACCTTCAAGATCATCTAGTTCCAACCCCTTGCCATGGGCAGGGACCCTTCCTGCTAGACCAGGGTATCTTCTTGCTGAGCTTTCCCCTTTGCTGTCCGTCTGCACCCCCTCCCCAGTAATATCTTCTCCTCTCCCAGTAACGGAAAGGACTGAGTGTGTTTCGAGCAGCTCCGCTCTGTGCCCGAGCGCTCAATGTACTGCCAGTCACTGATGAAAGACTTGAAGGGAAAAGCAGAGGAAGGTGCTGGGAGCAGATTGCTTTATTCTTAAACTCAGCATTATTATACGATGCCTCACAGGGGAGGGCAGGAGGGATGAATCAAATCCAAGCATAAACCTGTTGTTCTTACACAGAAGTAAGCGAAGCACTATATTTGGAAGCTGAGCAGCTGTCTCTTGTTCTGAATGAGCTGTTCTTTGCTACCGGGTCTCTAAAAGAAGGATCATTAATTAACTAGAGAACCTGCCTTGATCAGAGGTGCTGAGCTCCCATCCCCACCAACCACCCAGCAGTCATTTGAATGCAGAATAAACCTCCTCCATACAGAAGGTGTAACTGCAAGAAATCATAGAATCACAGAATGGTTTGGGTTGGAAGGGACCTTAAAGCCCATCCAGTGCCACCCCCTGCCCTGGGCAGGGACACCTCTCACCAGCCCAGGTTGCTCCAAGCCCCGTCCAACCTGGCCTTGAACCCCTCCAGGGATGGGGCAGCCACAGCTTCTCTGGGCAACCTGGGCCAGGGGCTCACCGCCCTCAGTGGAAAGAACTTCTTCCTAATGTCTAATCTAAATCTCCCCCCTTTCAGTGTAAAACCGTTCCCCCTCGTCCCATGGCTCCCCTCCCTGCTCCAGAGTCCCTCCCCAGCTTTCCTGGAGCCCCTTTAGGGACTGGAAGGGGCTCTAAGGTCTCCCCAGAGCCTTCTCCTCTCCAGGCTGAACCCCCCCAGCTCTCTCAGCCTGTCCTCCCAGCAGAGGGGCTCCAGCCCTCCGATCACCTTTGTGGCCCTCCGTTGGACCTGTTCCAACAGCTCTGTGTCCTCCTTGTGCTGAGGGCTCCAGAGCTGGAGGCAGGACTCCAGGTGGGGTCTCACCAGCGTGGAGCAGAGGGGGAGAATCACCTCCCTGGACCTGCTGGCCATGCTTCTTTTAATCCAGGCTGGGAGGTCGTGTTTAGAGCAAAACGCAAGTGCTCACTCACGTGACTGTCGGAATGGGTTAACAAGGGGTATGTCTCTACCAGCGCAGTGGCTGTAGCTGTGCCAGGGTGTCCCGGACCAGGTGAGCATCATCAGGGTCTTCTTCCTTCAGGACACAGTCATCCTTCTGGTTATCGCTGCGTGACAAGCCATAGAATCACAGAGTAGCAGGTTGGAAGCAACCTCAAGGATTGTCTGGTCTAACCTTTCCTGGCAAAAGCACAGTCTAGACAAAGATGGCCCAGCACCCTGCCCAGCTGAATCTTAAACATGTCCCATGTTGTGGAATCCACCACTTCCCTGGGGAGATTATTCCAATGGCTGATTTTTCTCATTGTGTAACATTTTCCTCTTGTGTCCAAGTGGAATCTCCCCAGGAGTAACTTGTACCCGTCACCCCTCATCTTCTCCACGTGACTCCTCGTAAAAAGGGAGTCTCCATCTTCTTTTTAGCCTACTGGAATGTGGTGGTAAGGTCTCCCCTAAGCCTTCTTTTCTCAAGGCTGAACAAAGTCTCTGGTCAAGGGTGGATTTCTTCCTTGGGGAAAGCTGGCAACCTGAACCAAAGCCCTGGTTTGCTCTCCCCAGAGCAGTCTCACCGCGACTCTTGTCTGGGTGAGCGATCTGTTGTCTTTTGTGCACTGCACAGAGAGTAGAGAATTGCATTTCAACGGTCCTGCTTATGTATCGGCTTTTGGCGTTTTGACCCTGATGCAAGATGACGTTTGCTGCTTGCTGAATACTTGGTATTAATCTTGGTGAGCAAACAAGAAGGCTAAGTGGTACCTTGTTAGCGATGGCAAAGATAAAGGTTGTGTGGTACAGTTTCACTGGATCAGGGACAGCCCTGACCTTCACTCCGCAGAGAAATCGGCAGGCTCAGGTTGCCTTTCCATCTTTAAGCTTGGCTTATCTCTTAGGTAAACATAAAATGCATAGGAGCTGTAGTAAGTGAATCTCCTCTCCAGGCCTGATAAAAGTGTCGGGCATCGGTCCTAAAAGTAACACACCAGCAGCTTCCATGAAGGGGTGTGCTGCGAGAAGCTGGAGGGCAGAAACCCTGCAGAAAAATGCTGAAGTTGCAAGAGGAGTGTGCGACGTTTGGGGTCGTGCTCTTGACCTTCAAGCTAAGATTCACATATGTTGCCATTATTTGAAGCCTGTCAAGAATGTTGGGAGGTATGTTCCTCCCCAAAAATGTTCCGAGCTATGTTTGTGGCAAAGGAGGTGGAAAATGCAGTGTGTGTGTGTTAATGGGCGGCTGCTGGGCTGTGTCTGTCCATATGTTGGCATTGGTGACCCTGGGAGCCGCGTGTTGAGATCTTAAAGTTTACCTGTAAGTGAAATTGTTTCTTTCTGTCTTTTAATTCATGGGTCTCCTGGAGAAGGGCATTGTTTCGTGAAGCCGTTAGGCAGCAGTTGTGTTGTGAACTCAGGTCTCACCCTAGTTCTTATTCACATGTAGCTCAAAGAGGAAGAACAAATAAATTCTCCTGCTTTTCTGCCTTTCAGTGAGATTTTCTGCTTTGACCCTCTCCTGGAAGGGTGGTAGCAGGGTAGCTCTTTCGCTTGTCCCACCCCTTCAGAAGAGACCATCAGGATCCGATGCGGTGTCAAGTTCTAGGGCTGGCTTCGCTCAGTGGTTTCGCTTTAGCGCTTTGTAAGGCAGTGAAATAGTTCTCATTGTGGTGTTTAAAATAGCAGTGCTGCCTTCTGAATTACCATCTAATTAAATGAAAGCAAAAGCTCAAAAGCGAGTGAGCTTTCTGCGTCTCTTGTTGCATAAGAAAAGCTGTTTTAGTTGACCTAAAAACCAACATTGAAAAACAGGCTGAAGAGGGATGCTTTCCTCCTAGCTCTGCGGGCAGTTTGTAGCAGTTGCTACTGTTCTTGGAGAGCCATTCATGTGGTGGCAGCTGCGAGCCCTCTTCAAAACAGTTACTCCTTTGAGACTTGCTTCCCTTTTGCTTGATGGTTGGAGGAACCCTGCTGTGGGGACAAATAATTAGAAATAAAAGATGGCAGCTTAATGATTATTAGCTTCTTTCTGATGCGGTCTGTGGTGAAAGCTGAATGCAGGGCTGAGATCCGGCTAGTGTGCCTCTCGAAGCTGTTGCTGCGTCTCTTGCTCGAAAGATTTACCGTGTGCACCGTGTTAACTTGCAGCCTCAGTGGACCCGCAGAAGGCGCTGAACTAACAGAGAGTTATAGTATTTATTTCAGTAACAAACCTGTTTCAGAGAGGATGACTCTCAGCAATTAACTGTGACAATGGCAGCAGTTCCGGCGAAGCATGCGTCCTGCCCTCTCCTCCCAGCCTCCCCATCCATGCCTACCGCTTTCCTCTACAACTTCTGATTTCCCCCCTCCCTCCCCTCCTCCAGTTCTTCAGTTCTGCCTATAAATCTGACCCGCTTTGGGTTTTCTTTATAAAATGAGCATGGAAAAATATGACCTTAAATAGAGCCTCAAAATGCCTTATTTTGTAAAGCTCCGGAAAAACTGGCAGCAACGTGATGCTATCCTCTGGGATTTTGTCCTATTGATATCAATCTTTTTGAAGCTGGTATCCATGACTGCCAGTTTCAAAGGTTAATATACTGCATTTCAACCATGCTGAAAAGTCTTTTTTTCTTTTTTCTTTTTTTTTTTTTTTATATTTGTGATATGGAAATGTGCACCAATTAATCATCGCACACCTGCAGAAGTGCCTCTCTCAGCAGACTTCGGCTGTGCTGTATTAGGTTGTGGGATCATCTGTAGAAAGGACTCGGGGTGACGAGCCTGATCCAGCAGTTAGTAGCTTAAGACAAACCCTGCAAGGTCCAAGGAGAGAGCAGGGAGGGGAAACAGCACTGAACAAGGTGGTGCGGGGCTTCAACTCATATTTCTGGAAGAAATAAGGTAGCCCATGCTCTCTTTAGAAGTTGCATTTGCTCTCCGTAGCTAAAGTCTTAATTAAATAAATGTTAGGTCTTACCGGGTGTCCCTCGCTGATGTGTGGGTCTAACCTGCAATAACAAACTGCTGTCAGTTATCTAGTGCTGGGTTCACGGCTTGGGGTGAATTCGCTGCCCAGCTTTTGGATCACAAGTGATGTATTAGTATGGACTAGAGGGCTCTCTGCCAAATGCCTAGCTCTAAATTACCGCTAGGTACACATCGGTCCCGAATAAGCCCTCATCTCGAAACTTTCCTTCCCTGAACCAAAGAGCTCGGAGTATTTTGAAGCCAAAGGATGCTCTTTGCCCAAATGAGGAGCTTGACGGTATGGGGTAAAATCTGCGCTCGAGCAGCCTTTGGTGAGAGCTTCACCTAAATTGGTGCCTTTCTGGGGAGAAGCTGCAGCTCAAAAAACACCTCGCTAGTGTTATTTAAATAGACCAGAGCCTCTCCTCGCTGCAGTTTGACTTCTCATCCCTGCAAGGAGTAAATCAGCCACTGACATCCTTTGTTTGTGGCACGGCTCTTCTGCCTCCCTGCCTTAGCGCTGGTCCCTAGGTGGCACTAACTGTTATTTTTGGGTTTATTTCAACAAAGGCTGCATAGCTGAGCTTGTCCCCCGCTGAAGTGACAGCTGCGTCTCTGGCCAAGCTGGCTGGCCGTGTTTGGTTTAGGAGGCTGGCGCAAGGGCTTGAACTTCCTCCTGCTGCCCGAACATAGAAGTTTCCAGCAGCGTCTCCTGGAATTTATTAACGAGGGGCAGGGAGTCGAGCGCCCTGTGTGAGCACGCTCCTCTATTTTTAGTTGTGTCTTCTCTAAGACTGCTAGGGAATGAAAAACGGTAAGTGCTTGAAATGAGGGAGGGCTCGTGACCCGACGGAGGTCGGCGTGCTGTTGGGCCGGCTGTCTCTCTTGCGACAGTTCTTTCCACGGTTCAGTCCATTTCTCAGGCTGTTTCTGTAGCTCAGGCTCATGCCACGCTGATTCTGCCTTTTCCTGAGCCTGCACTACTTGTACTCACAGCATCACCTGTAATCTCTTCTCCAGGGTTTTTAAGCGCTTTCTAGATCCTTTAAGTGCAGCCACTTGTATGTTTAATACTTCCTACTCATACTTAAGGGGAAAAGTATTTCTCTCTCAATGTAGAAACATTCACCGTGTGAAAACTCGATCCTGCAATCTGAAGCTGACCTCCTCTAATCTTTAAATGGTGCATCTTGGCAGGAGTGTGCTTTACACACTGTCCCTAAGCCCTGGAACGAAGCTGACTTTCCAGGGAGCTGTTCTTCCCTGCGCTGGCATGCAGCCTGGAGAGAGCTGATGCTCCTCTTCATCTATTTTATTCCTCTTTTTTCCTGGAGCTAGTCTGCCGTGCTGCAAGACGCCGACTCAAGTGAACATCGACTTCACGCAAACCAATGAAACCCATGGTGGGAGCTTTTTGCATAAATTAACCAGATTCCGGATGGGATGGGAATTCCTGGGTGTGCAGGCTTAGTTGCCCAGCTGTCCCCTCTGCCTTCCCTGTCTCCCCAAAAGGCATCCGCGTAAGCCAGCCCAGTACCAGAAAGATGTAGTGGCTCGAAAACTGGATTCTTCAGCCCACAGGAAAGAACATACGGTTTTAGTTTGGCAACAGTGGCCCTTAAAGGGCACAACTCCTGCTGTTAAAACAACCAAGAAAGGAAAACTCTCCAGTAGAAAACCCCACAGAAAAGGATTGGAGAAGCAGCTTGTATGTATCAAAACCTGAGGCTAGCTGCCGTGATGCCAAGTGGGATTACAATAGCAAAATCACTTAGTTCTCTTTAACTATGGAGGGTGCTGCTTGGCCCTTCAATAACTTGCTCAACAAGGAATCGATTGTTGGTTTTGGAGAGCGCTACGATGGGCTGGACCAGATTTAATCTTTGGTAAAATACTTGATACAGAGCCAGGTGAGCGTAGATGTTCCAGGTTGCCTTCACTGCGTGCGCGCGTGTCGTAGCAAAGCAGCGCAGCGTGTTCTAGTTCTTCATGAAAATCTTTTGAGTTTGCAGTTCAGCCTGTCGCAGGCTTTTTCTGGCAGTGAATTCTGCTGTGCCTGACGCTTCGTGTGCTAAATCGAGGGGTGAGCACGGGAGAAATGCTGAAGCACCCCTTCCTTCTAGGTAAATCATTTACCTGAGATATCTTTGTTCTAGATCAACGTTTTGCAGTTAAAGGAAGCTTGTGAAGTCAAAGGGAGATTTCCTTTACACCTCAGCGTGGCCGCCTGCTATCAGGCGAATCAGTGCTGCTGATGGTGACAGTAAATCTCCGAAGAGAAGCCAAGGGCAGAGGGCCAGTAGCTGGCAAAACGGGGCCACCTGCTCTCCTCCCACCTTATTTGCTCTTGTGAAATGGCTGCTGCTGCTCTGGAGACCGTCACTTGCTCGCAAAGTGTGTGAACGCGGCACGTAAACCGAATATGCCTCTCGCGTGTGCACAAATGTATGCGTAATACAGACACAACCAGCTTGCTTGGAGCGGTGGTGGATAAATGATTCGCTTGACCAGCTTAATTTCTTTGTTTTGCTAGAACTTGGCGCAATCCTGAGTGTTTCTCTTCACCTTAAATCCTGCTTGCTTTGGGGGAGGGAGCACCAATGGCAGTGTGATGCATGATTCCTTTGTTTAGATTGGGAATTCCTCACGTAGAGGAGCTCCTCAGGGAGAGGAGAGCTCTGTGCAGTTTATTGTTGTGCCAGTAATGCTCTAGGCACAGTGTTCAATGGCACTGGTATAAATTGGGAGCCCTGTTTTATAACAAATCCTACCAGCAGCGCACCCTGTGGGGCCCTGCAGAGCACTGGATCACCTTAAAAAAGATTTTTATTTTTTTTTTTTTTAATGGAGAACTCGAGCTGGATTTAATCTGCTGTCTAGATGCTCTTAAGATGCTAGAGTGTGTACTGCTGAGCCGCTCGCTAGCTGCGTGCGCATTGAACAGCCAGAGGGCAGGGGTTTGGCACCGTTCTCCGCTGTGACCCAGTCGATTTGCACTGACCAAGTCCATCAGGATCCGAGCACTCACCAAGTGGCCTTTCAGCTTGCAAGGAGCAGCTTCGGCCTTAGAGACCACAAACGCATGCCTAAAATGAATATAATTCCTCTCCTTATTCCTATATCCAGCAGCCGAATACCAAGAAATCCTGACTTATTGAAATAATTCTCAATCTCCAATTGACTCCTATAAAACGACTTAAACCAGCTATAACTGGGAGAGTTCTTTAAATATTTGCAATCTGGGCTTGGCACGGGGCAAACTGTTCTTATAGTGAAGAATTTAAGACATTTCCATTACTTCCTATGGGATTTCAGAGGTCAGTTTGGGGCTGTGTAGGAAGGAAAAGGTTAGAAGCGAAGCCAAGCGGTTTACAGCCGAAGTGTGGTGTTGATGGTGGTATTTCCATATGCAGAAGAGTGTTGGTGGTTTGCTTTTGTTTTGTTTGTTTTTTTTTTTTTTCTTCTTCTTTTTTCTGCTCACTACAAAGGGATTGCTTTGGCCTAGGTTCAAATCGCCCTGCCCCAAAAGAACCTTTTCACGGCATTCTCATGGCACGGGTCTGTCATTTCATGTCTGATGACTCTACTGCTCTGAAGTTTCTCCTGCCATTCGAACCCTCGGCCGTTTGTTTGCGGTCTGAAGAGGTAACAGCGTCCTTTGCCCCCGCGCACAGCGTGTGTGGCAGCTTGCAATAGCGTTCCCTGTGGATAATTTCACCTGGGGAATAATGGCTCAGAATACAGGAGCTGCTGCTCTCTGTGCTCAGATGCTGGCAGATGGAGTTGGGGATCATCTGGTGATCTGAGCATGGTGGATGATGTGCCGCGTGGTGTTAAATCACCGCTTTGATGTGAAGTTTTCGTTGCCCTGGTCTCTTCACCATGTAATCTGCAATCTGCCGTCGGTCAGCGTGTGTGCGCGTTGTGATGAAGCAGTGTGGTTTTGTTTGCTTGTTTTTTCTTAATTGCAAGAAGCTGTTGCCAACCCCTCGCATCCAAAAATTGTGGCTTCTTTGCTGTGTGGTTTTCTCCTTAAAGCCCTTTGGATTCGTGTTTCCCTTCTGACACAGTCTGTTTTCAGCCCATCTGTGGGTGAGCAGCAGCAAAGGCAGCAGTTATTGTGGTGGGTCAGCACCAAACATCTGAGCCTTCTCCGTTCACAGCCCAGGCTATTAAAATGTGTTAATTTAATACCATGGGGAGGAGTGGGAGCTTCAGGGCATGTTTCAGGGGAACTGCCCATCCCTGGTGTAGGAGCTGGGACTTGCAGCCGCCAGACCTTTCCCAGCCTGTGTCTGCGAGTCCAAGGAAACCACCAGATAGTCCAGACTTAGGGTGAAAATACCTCTCTTCCTTCCAAATAATGAGCTTTTCACACGTGATCTCAACACTGAGGCAGCTTCCCCATTCTGTGTGTTTTTGCAGAGCTGAGTGTTGTAGACTCATGGAGGAGAAGGGGGAAATAGCTGTGAGAAGCACGTTCATTTTTTGAGAAAATTGGGTTTGTTTGTCTCCCATTTAACACAAGAGTCCTTAGTGTGTGAGTGGTCCTTGCTGGGTTGGTACTAGGGAGGGCTTCAGGTGAGGATGAAGCCGTCCCAACCAGGGTGCGCATCAGCCCAGGGTATTATCTGCTGATGAAGAGGTAAGACGGGTCACTCTTAATGCGAGCAGAGTAACATGCCTGATAGCTTAATTCTCTTTGGGAGGCAAACAGAGAGGCCTGGGTGCCATATGTCTTTTGGGTCTGTGTAAATATTTGCGAGGGATTTGGTTCCCCCCGAGCTGGTCGGGCTGCTGTGATGGCAGCAGCCTTGCCGGAGCCCCACGGCAGCGCTGAGGAGAACCGCTGGGCAGCGTTTTGCTGCGGTGCAGGTAGCAGGGAGAGCGGGACAGCTCTGGTTGACAAAAATAACTGATTATAATTTGGCTGTAGGTGAGGAAAAGCCGCTCCGGGCTGTTCTGTATGCAGTTTTAGTGTTGGGCAGGTTGGTTTGTGCGGGGTTGTGCTGCTGCTCCCCTCCTTGCACGTTCACCATCGTGGCTGCAGGGTTTTCTTGTTGACCAAGCGCTTTCTCGGCATCTCCATTGTTGCTTTATTTGCTCGGCACCCACCGGCTGGGCCGGTTCCTGTTCGGTTCCTAATGGCCATATGTTCAAAAAAAAAAAAAAAAAAAAAAAAAAAAAGACAACGCCAACACAGCCCGCCCCTTCTGAGCTGGGCCACAACTTTCTCTGGGAGACAGCGAACTGTATTTAAAATCTAGGTCACGGAGGGAGGCGGGAGCAGCCCGTTGCTGCTCGGCGCTACCGGCGGGCAGGGCCCCGGTAACGCATCGCGGGCTCTTCCCTCGCCCTCCCTCGCTATAGGCTCAGCGCCGGTCCGGCGCAGAGGGCCGCCGGTAATCCTGTCGGTTCGGCCTCCCACCTCCCGGGGGTGTTTTTCCACCGGGCGGAGGGTGGCGGCCGAGGCGGGGAAGGGCCGCGGCCCCCCGGGGCTCGGCGCCCGCGGGCGGCCCTGAGGGAAGGAAAGCGCGGAGGGGGAAAAGGGGGGGCGCTGAGGGGGCGCGCGCTCGCGCTCCCCCCACCCTCCCTGCCGGCCGCCGTTTCCCCTCCGCCAATAGGAGTGCGGCGCTGGCGCCCCGCCTCTCGCTCTCGGCCAATGGGAACTTACTACAGTGTTGTGGGTGGAGGCGGGGCCGGGGAGAGGAGGGGGGAGTTGCGCGGCGCGGGGGGCAGAGCGGCGGGGCGGGCGGCGGCGGCGGCCGAGCGGAGCCGAGCCGAGCCGCGCGGGCGCGCAGCGGGCCGGCGTGGAGCGGAGGGGGAAGGCACGGCACGGCACGGCACGGCACGGCAAGGCGCGGCGCGACGCGACCCCGTGGCGCCGTACCGGGAGGGGGCTCTGCGCGGCCCGGCGTGAGGGCGGCAGGCGCCGCGCGCGGGGGCGGCCGCGCGCGCGCTCTCGGCGGGCGGGTAAGTGCGCGCGGGAGCGCGTGTGTGTGTGTGTACGTACGTGTGTGTATGTACGTGTGCACGGCGTGTGTGTACGTGTGCGTGC
Source organism: Chroicocephalus ridibundus (assembly GCF_963924245.1). NCBI lineage: Eukaryota > Metazoa > Chordata > Aves > Charadriiformes > Laridae > Chroicocephalus > Chroicocephalus ridibundus. The sequence goes on from NC_086302.1 coordinate 5,825,560, forward strand.
AGCTCGGGTGCGTGCGCGGCGCGTGTGTGCACGCACGGTCCGCGCGCGCGGCGTTATCGGTGTGCGCGGCGTGTGTCGGGGCGTGTGTGCGCGCAAACGGGGTGTCGGTGCGGGCCCGCGGCCTCTGCGCTGGCTGCTCCTGTGTGGGTGTGCGGGGTGTGCGGGGTGTGCGTGTGTGTGCACGGTGTGACTGCGTGTGCACAGCCCGTGTGTGCGCGGTGTCTGCGTGTGCACAGCCCGTGTGTGTGCGGTGCGCCTGTGCAAGCACACGGGGTGTGTGTGCGTGTGCGGGCCATGTGCAAGGTGTCCCTGTGCACGGGAAGCGTGTGTGTGTGCAGGGTCCGGTGCACCGCGCCTCTGCGCCTGTAAAGGGTATGCGTGCGTGGGGCTGGAGTGTGCACAGGCACTGTGTGTGCGTGTGGTGTCTGGGGTGCGTGGTGTGTGTCCGCTGGGGTCTCTGCACGCACAGTGTGTGTGCGGTGTGTGTGTGCACGGCGTATCTGTGTGGGGGTGCGTGTGTCATGGAGAGCTGCGAAAGGCTGAGCATCAGCTGGGGACAGGTTCTGCAGGAGGTGAGAAATGGGGGGACAGCGGGATGGGATACACAACCCCGTGTCCCCAGCACCCAGTGTCCCCCTCGTGCTGTGTGCCTGGGGCTGCCGGTGGCCGAGCCAGGTCCCCAGCTCTGCCCGGAGTCCATTGTGCAGGAGGAGGAGGAGGAAGAGGAAGGATACATGGCGGGGAAGAGCTCCGGGCTCTGCAAACCCACAGGGTGCCGCTCACCCACCCGTGGGACCAACGTGGGTGCTGTGGTCTGGCCACGGCTGGGCAAAAGGCCCTGCATCCCGCTTCCCTCCGAATTCCAGCTCAGGGAACCTCCCCCCCAGCCTGCTGGGAAGCACCGCTCTGTGGCTAAAAGGATTCTCCGCCAAGGCGTAGTTTTATTTTTTATCTCCAGCGCGGCAGCGTTTACACTGCTCCGAAGGGCCTGGAATGAGTTAAAATCGCACCTTGACCACATTTGTGAGTGCCGCGTCCGCAAGCGTCCCGAGCGCGTTGCTTAAGGGTTTCTTGGGGAAAAGGTATTTACTCGCCCTTTGTGCGTTTTGGGGGGTGCTGTGGGTGCGTAAATGTTATAAGAATTTGCGTGTCTGGCTGCAAACAGAAAATTTCCTAGAGACCGTCCAAATTCTGGGGCAGGTGTTGTGTTGGAAATTACAATTCTTTTGTGTTATAATTCAATTAAGACGCTGGTAAAAATACAGAGAAGCAGAGCAAAATGTTATTTCTGAGCAACGGCACAAAAGCAATTTTTGCCGTACCTTGCCCTGTATTTAGGATTTTAAACATGCTGGGTTTTGTTTGATGGAGTTAGGTTGATCTGGAGGGATGGTCCTTCTAATTAGTTTATTTCTTATTTCACAAATGGGTGACTGAATGTAAAAATAATCCCTGTGAGGTCTCGGGTGGGGGGAGGAGAATCCGGCGGCTATTGATGGGAGACGTGGAGGGGCTCGGACCTGGCTGCTCTCCCTGTTCCTCGCGGTGGAGTGCGGCTCCTCTCACAATTAGCTGATCGCCTGTCGCTGCCCCGGGAGCTGCTCCCTTGGCTCGGAAGGTTGTTTTCTAGAGGTACGATAGTAGGTTTTTTTGTAATGGTTGGCACGACTGTGTTTCCAGTTCATTGAAGGTTTTCCTGCAGTGTTGTGGTTGTTAAGGTGGGTGTCCTGCGTGCAGTGTGTCTCAGGTGTCGATGCTGCTAATGCACTTGATGTTTATTTTTTTTTTTTTTTTTTACATCTGGCATCTTCAGTTATGTTTCCGTGATAATTTTGAGCATTGGGTGTGATTTAAAAGGCAGCGAGGTCCTTTGCGTATCCCTGCTGACATGGCCTTAATAAAGAAGGCGAGGATTTTCTAGGATTCCCATGGACAAACATAATCTGCTGCAGAAGGTAAATATCAGGATAAACATAGCGCTCCTTACCTTTGAAACACAATTAGAGCCTTATGAAACAGAGAGGATGATGATTTTTTTATTTTTCCTAACAAAAATGCGTTAATTATTTCCTGTATCAGTTTAGATCGGAAGAACAGGAATTACCTGTGCTTTCTTCTAGTTTCACCATTGAAATTTAAACCAAATTCTTATCGGAAGCGAAGCCCTGGAGAGGAGGCAGCACGCGCGCTCTCTCTCTCTCTCTCTCGGGCATTCCTGGCCCCGGCGAGGGGAGCGAGGACGCTTCTCAGCCTGTTTCAACACACCGTATGTTCCCAAAGCCTAAAAATGCTTCAGACAATGACGCTCCAAATCTACAGCTTCTGTCTCCAGTAACACGCTGCCAACTGCCCGTGCGCTCCGCATGAGCGGCCGCAATGTTTTCACTTGACAGCATTTGATATTCGGAAAGCGGTAAAACATATCTGTTATGACGCCCCATTTACTGCTTGTCGAGCCAATATTGGAAGTGATGGGAGGAAGGCTGGTAGGTACGCGGCTTCTCTAGTAAGCAACTGCGTTTACAAATTCATTCATTAGCGATCAAAGTGTTGCTGTGCTGGAGTAGCTTGCAGGCTTCCAGCCACGGGATGTTGGGATGCTCCATCTGCTTTGATGTGTTGATGGGTGGATGATGATGTCGGGAATGTGGCGTGTAACGTGCTGGAATGAAATTATACGTGCAGGAGTGCTGCTGATGGAAGGCAGTGGCTCTGTACTGGGTTTTCACCAGGAGTTATTTAGCGTCTCAAAGGAATCTTGGATTTTTGGTGTCAGTGAGTAAACCTCCAGCTCTTTATCCTCGGGGAAGCTGGTGGAGGTGTTGGTCGTGTGTCCACAGCACCTGGCCAGGAGTTTCTCAGCAAACACCTTTCCCTGATGCGTTCTCTAATGGGGGGTGTTTGATGAGAACCTCTTTGTTTGGGGGAACCGTGGCAGTACCCGTCCTGCTGCAGGGCAGGTTTTTCTTCAGCCACATTGCATCCATTTCTTGGAAAAAGCCCGAGAAGTTGGTGCAGCTCAGAGATGCTGTGGATGGGGGAGAGCGCTGAGCTTTTTCCGGGTGTCCAGACCAGGGGATTGCCTGGAATAGAGCAGCCCAGCTGGATTGGGAGGCAGAGCGGGTGCTTCCCACCCCGCGGCGGGCAGAGGTGTGCGTGGGTCTGTGGCTGGGGAGCTCCGGCTGGGCTCTGGTTGTGTGCTGGGTCTGTCTGGACTTGCTCCGCTTGCCGAAGCTGCTTTTACCTTCATGGTAATGAGCAGCGATGAATCAGAGGTGTTGCTTTAATAAGGTAGTCTTTGAGGGGCCTGCAGTGGCCCTGTGCGTGCAAATCCTGTTATAAACCTTATGTTTTTAAACTCTGCTGCGGATCTGCTTCTTCCTAACCGCAGCTCACCCCCATCCAACTTTTCTGGAGCGTTAAGGAATGGCAGATACTCGGATTGTCGGGAGCTGGAGCAGTGTTTCGCTGCTGTCGTACATCTCTCTGGGGAAGCTCGACGCGAAGCTTTGCGTCTGGGGTGGAAATTGCGCTCTGGGCTGGGTGATCTTTTGCAATGATTGTTCTGCTTTCTTGGTGCTTGACTTTTGCTGTAATCTTGTGTAGATTAAGCAGGTGGTTATACATAAAGATTTCACCTTATACTTCTCATCTGCCACGCTGTTTTGATCAGTAATGTGGGTCCTTAAGTTGCAAAGAACTGTACGATACGGCATGGCAGGGATTTATCTTTGTCCATCGGATGGATTAGGTCGGAACGTTCATGGCTTGTAGTTAATCCAGATTAATATTATTAGTTTCTTTACGTTCAGTCGGTTGTTTACGCTTCTTTTCTGTTTATGTGAATTTTTGCTTGTGTAATGCCGCTAACGCTATGTATTAAAAGCAAATACTTTTAATTTGTCTGCGTAGATGGACTAAGTCTTTTTTTTTTTTTTTTTTTAATGAAGCAGTTCCACAGAGAGGAAAATTGCATGGGCTTGGGGTGTGTGTTTTGAGCACTTGTACTCTTCCAGGGCACGCTCCTCCAGACCCTGCTGCCATTCTGATACTGGCTTTTTAAACAAATTCCCATGCCAGCTTGCTTTTGCCGCTCTGCTCAGAGCAAGCGTCTCCAGCAGTGCTTTCTAATTTATAATTATTAAGTCATGCAGCTTTTGGAGGGGACCACATATTTTGTATCTCTCCAACCTTGATGCAGAGCCTGGGAGACGTAGGGGGAAGAGCAGCTCCGGGGAGCGTTTCTGCTTGCGGCGTGTTTCTGGTGGTGGGAGAGCTCGGTGGCTGGTCGGTCCCGTACCCTGGCCACAGCCATCATGTTGTGTGTGTTTTTGGAGAGCAATCCCTCTGTCTGATGGCGAGGGTGAGTACCGTGGGGTGTCAGCTGGGTTTTTCGGCATGTTCGCACCATAAAATAACGTCCTCTGTGGGCGCCCGAGGAGACATGCAGCCTAGGCTTGGGGAGGAGCCGTGGCTCTGCCCGAACCCCGGCCCTTCTTGCAGGGCTGAGGGCAGCCTGAGCTGTAACCGCAGCAAAACACGCCGGGGATGGAGCCCTGCGGAATGAGGCATGGTTTGGTAGCAGCAGGAGAAGATTTGGGCTAGTTAGCTGTTTCTGTGAAAAACACAATTCCTTTGAACCCGCAGGTCACCGGTTGTTGGCTGATTATTTCCCCCCCTTCCCCGCCCCACGTAATGCGTGTGTGTGAGAGAGATAATTAAAAGCTTTTAGTTAAATAAATAACTAAGCCGCTCACGCGGCTTTATAGTAGAATTGCAGAGTCAAACACTTGGAGGTAGAAGATGGCGTGTGCTGCTGCTGGTCCCGAAGCATCTCCTCCGTCTTTCCGTGGTCTCGGTGCGTGATTGCACATGGGTTTTTCCCCCCCAGGGCTTGCACATCGCTGTGTATAAGAGAAAGCTGCCCGCTAAGTGGGAACAGTCTCGTCCCATTGTGTGCCGGGCCCCGGGCTGTATTTATTTCCCGCTATTCAAACTCTGCTCCGAAGATAGGATTAATAATTCCCGCCTGGGTTCATCTGCGATGCCTGTGTGCAAATGAATCAAAAGCATGAGCTGGTATTTGCAATTCATTTATGAGACGGGGCTGGATGCTTCGGGACAGGTAATGGCATAAGCGTTGCAGGGCGGTTTGGTTTTATTCCTGAGACGCGGAGCACGGTGGAACGTTTTCTGTTCAAGCCCTGGTTTCTGGCTCTGTGGGCTGCTCACAGTGCCTCCAGCCAGGCACTCCGAAAATGAGAAACATGCAGCTGGTGACCATTCCTGGGGAGTTTGAGTTGTTGTTTGTCGTTGGGCTGGGGCTGGTTTGTGGAAGGATAAAAATCGTTCAGGTCCAGCTTCAGCTGCTCTAGCTGGGAGATGTTTCTCCTCCTGCAGCCCTGCCTTGCTTGCTGCCCTCCAGTTCCTGAAACAAATAAGGGGGCCCTACAACCAAATATCCCCAATTTCTCTTAACGTGAGGGACCAAGGAAAGCGGGATGCCCTGGGGCTTTGTGGAAAGATGCAGATTTTAAGAGGTGCAGAGGCAGCCTCTTTACAGTCTGGCAAAAACACCTCACCTTGAATCCCCAAACAAAAACCGTTAGTCTGTCTTCTAAATACTGGATTCTGCGTCCACGTAGTTTTCTAGTCCTTGCAGCGTCATCTTGACATGCACATCAGTCATTAGAGACATGAGCCGGTGGGACCCTATGGGGATGAGAGAGACCCTAGAGGGGAGAAGAGCGGTGCTGAGCTGTAATCCCCCCCACCCCCAGCCAAGGAAGCCCTCCTGCTCTTCATAGAAATGAAAACACGGCTGGTCATTTTGGCCGAAAAGTCTTAAAATCCAGTATTGGACGAAAGTTTCCTGTTTTAGGTGCCTGTTTTTACAACAGCTGGCTTGGCAGTGATTGAGGTGCAAGATGGAAACTGTGTGTTTAAATTGTGTGGGGAGGTGGTTGGTGCGAAGTCAAAAGAAATGTCACTTAACCGACATCTCCGTTTCTCCCACGTGACTGCATGTAAGCATATAGAGGCGGTAGAAAGGCCATCTACAGCGTAAATGCGCTCTGACGCAGGCAGAAGGCAGAGGATGACTTCTTGTAGGAGGAGGGAGTTGCATCACATGCAAGAAAACAGCGTTTTTAGGTTCCTCAGTAGCAAGTATTAAAATTTGAGCAGTGAGAAACCTGGTGGGGTGAGTACCAGCACTGCTCCCGTGACCCTCCATCCCTCCTGGGAGTGTCCCCTCCTGGGGATGTCGCTCCATCCATCCCTCCCAGGGAGCACCAGCGCTGTCCCCATGTCCCTCCATCCTTCCTGGGGATGACCCCTCCTGGGGAGCACCAGCACTGTCCTGGTGTCCCTCCATCCCTCCCAGGGATGTCCCTCCACCCATCCCTCCCGGGGAACACCAGCACTGTCCCCGTGTCCCTCCATCCTTCCCGGGGTTGGAGCTGGTGGCTGATGCCGGTATCGCTGCTTTTTTATCTCCAACCGCCAACTTGAAACCGAGTGTGTGTGGTGAGAGGCTGGTGAAACTTGGTGAATAAGCACGTCAGATAGCAGCACTATAAAATCCCGGTGTGGGCTGCCCGGTGCAGCTGCTGGAATAACTTCTGGGTACAAGTCAGAAATGTCTGGGGCTTGGGGAGGAGTCCAGCTGCAGGGAAAATGACTGTTTTCAACTGTTTGTGCGTAGTTCTAGTCAGAAGGGCTTAAGGACCCTCACGCTTTCTTGGAGGGGGGGAACAGTTAGGGATAGAAACTGATTTGGGAGGGAAAAATGCAGGCTAAAAAGATGTTGTTTTTCTGTAGATTTTCATGTGCAGCCAGGCCTCCTGGGGCGTTTAAATGCGATGGAGAAGAGCTCTTGCAGATGCATGGGTTTGCTGAGTTAATTACGCAACTCGGCTGACTTTGTTCTTCAGGAGTTTCTGAAAAAATAATTTAATATTGCAGAGGATGGACCCTGGAGAAGAAGGGTTTATCTGCCTCCTGGGGCAGCGAGGGTGATTGCATCAACATGGGAAGGGTGTGCTGCCGAAAGCACGGGGAAGTGGCCACGTGCTCAGTTCTTCTGACTTCAGCAGCATCTGATACCGTTTCCAGCATGTTTCATTAGAGGAAATAGTTTCTTTAGACTTCTCGTTGAGGTTATTTTGTTGTTGTTGTAACTGCTGCTTCTGTTATTTCCCTCCTGTCTATCTAGATGCTGTCTTCAAAAAACACTTCCTTTGTTTATGGGCAGCAGTATCTGGTCTGGGGGCTCCTGCCTGTCCCTGCGCTTCCCTTCCCTCCCCCAGGAAACGGTGGGGGAAAAAAGCTGGAATTGGCTGAGGAGGTCAGAGCAGCGTCTTGCCCCTCTCTGCAGCGTGGTTTGGGGTGCTTTGTCCCCTCGTTAGAAATGGTAACGAGCACCCAAGGAACTAGCAGTGTCCGAGCCTGTTCATCTCAAGAAATGTCCTTTTTTTCCCCCCTGTTTCCACACCGGAGCAAATTTTTTACTTTTTTTTTTTTTATTCTGCTTCTGAAGTGAGATGATTTGAGTAGCTGGTGTCTCCCATCCCCTCAGTTTTGGGGCACGGATGCAGGAAATATTTCTCTTCTCAGTTGCATTCAGGTTCACTCCATCCCTGCGGAAGGGAAACCAGCAGCGTCCGTGGTCAGCGTTACGGGCTTTGTATTCTGCAGCTGCTGCTCTGGGCTTGTTTAAAAATGATGATTGACTTTCTTCAACTGACCTGATGATGACAAATGGCGATATTCCTTTTGTAAAGATGTAGTTTATTTAAAAAAAAAAAAAAAAAAAAAAAAAGAGTTCCCACTGCATGACGAATAGAGAGGGAGAGCTCGAGGAAACTGCATCTATTAGTGTTATGTGCCTGCGTGCCTCCGGAGGCAGGAATGGCACTAGATAATGAACGTGAGAGATGACTTCGGCAAAGGAAGGAGGCTTGCAATTACAGTGAAATTTGTTATTTCACTGTGACGCTTTTCTCGCAGCATTCTTTCTTTCTCCAATTGTAGGTCTCTCCAGCGTCAGTACTGGCGGGGTTGTTCAAGCTGGGTTTCATCCGCGCGATGCTAATTGCAGAAAAGGCAGGTGATCTGGTAACCTGAATATGGTGGGATTCAACTTTTTTTCTCCTTTTTCGAGGTAGATGCGCGGCTGCATCTCTGCCAGCGGTGAGCTTGAATGCAAAGACAGGTAAAGCGAGCGGCTGAGCTTTGTTTGCTGGGCGAACGCTGCCGCTGGAAGTGGTTGCACATTAACCATTTCTCGTGATTTCTCATCGCAAAGGGTTGTAAATCGCTCGTGTGGAGGGAAGAGATGCAGAAAGCCCTCAGCCCTGCTTTTGCTGCGCAGGATACCACCCTCCCGCCTGGGTCTTTTAAACGGAAAGCAGAATTGTAAGGTAACAGAAGAACTGTGCCCTTCTGGTGCATTCACTATAAAACCAAACTGGGGATAGGTTGTGGTCGTTTTGGAAACGGTTGAAACTTCTGACTCCGGCAGAAAAAACAAGTAGTGATTAGTTATACTGAAACTAAAGCTTGATTAATTGTAACTTGTGTAACACTTCAGCTTTACCACTAGGAAAGTATCTTAAGATAGGTGAAGAACATGTGGTGTTTTTTTTACTGAAAACACCTGTTCTAATAAACATTATCATAATCTCGCTGGGGGTGGAGAGGACATGGACTGAAGCTGCAGCCGTGCGTCTCTGAAGTAGGAGGTTTGTGGGTTGGTTGTTCCTGTGTAATTCGGAGTCTGCTTGTTTTTTCCCCTGTGTTGAATACCCTGATGCACTTCAGCAGAAGCACTCCCGGAGGTGATATTTTTGAGGCATTTCTTTAAAACAAAAAGCTAAGTGGAGAAAAGCACAAGCCTCTCTGTGTCCCTTCAGTTGGAAAACATCATCGGAGCTTTTCTAGTGGGGCAGCGGCATTTGGGATTTATGAAGACAGTGCAGAAATTCAAACGACGGCACCCTGCAACATCGAGCATCGTCTCAACATCCCCACAAAGGCCAAGCCCGGCAGTTGCTCGGTTTCTCCTCTCCAGAGAAAAGATCAACTGGGGAATGTGCAGTTTTTGTCTGCTTTTCTGAGTTATCTCCTGGCTTTGCTTTCGCCCCCATTTACTGTGTTTTTGCCTGGTCAGAGGGTGTTTCATGGGTGCAGCCAGTTCAGATGCTGCGAGTCAGAGACGTTTGGGAATGAGTCACTAGAGCTCATGGGGAAGTTTCTTGAAAACAACCTGGGAGATCCCCAGGCTTTGCACAAACTTAAAATTAAGGGTTGGCTTCAAGACACAAAAAGATCCAAACCTCTTGGTATTGGCAGCTATGAGCTCTTCTAGTGGTGCTTTGGGAAATAATGCTTGAAATTTGTCGCTCTCTTGTAAAGAAAAATCTGTCTCTGCTGCTGCAAGCAGTGAATTGTAATTCTTTAAAAATGCAAATTGGAAAAAATTCAGTTTGGAGCGGTGCAGATATTTGATTTTTAAGGTGATGGTTTGTCGTGCGAGTGATGAGCTGGTGTGGTACCCGGCGCGGCCCCTCGTGGCTTTGTAGGATTGCAGTGATCGCACGCGTGATCCGCATTTACTGCGAGGAAAAATGGATGTGGCACTTGCCTCTTAGTAGGCGGACTGTCTTCTTGGTTGAATCGCTGGAAATGGGGATGTGTGCCTTTCGTTCGCAATCTGAGATCCACCCAGCTCTTTGATTAAACAAAGGTTTTTGGTGTATGCCAAAAGGCTTTTCCTAAGCCTACGCAGCCGTTGCCTAATTCCTAATGGTGCAGGCATGTTTGTGTAGCATCTTCCTATTTTAAGCCATGCTGGAAGATGGTTTTGCTGCTTAAAATGAACTCCTCTTGTAAACTAGCAGCTCGCTGGGTGACCACTAATTGATTTAAATACCGCTCTTAATATTAAATATACTGTGGGTTAGAAAGGCACATTCTGCTGCCCCAAGGAGCTCAACGGCAGGGTCCCAGGTGTGTGTGGTTGTCCACGTTCCCCATGTCCCCGTGGTGGCACGTCCCTGATGGGAGCCATTTGTGCCACCACGGCGTTCCCTGCTCCTGGTCCAGCGGGGTCTCCAAGCCCTGCTGCTGAGCAATCCTGCAACGAGGTGGGTTTTTCTCAAAAAAACTTGGGCTTTGGGAAGTTTGCCGAGGGCTGGGAGCAGAAATGAAGCACAGAGAAGAGCTATTTACCTTTTTATTTTTTCCTCTTGTATATAGAAGTTGTCTAGCACTGACCTTCCCTGCTGTTGTCAAGACTGAGTTTTGCAGTGCTGTTCGTGAAACTCTTTGGAAGTGCTCTGCGCCACGCAGAGAAACATGCGTTTTGGGGAAAAAAGATCTAATATTGAATTAAGAAATGAGTACATAATTGTGGTAAAGCGATTTTTCCTCCTGGCACGCAGCTGTTTCACACAAGTGGCACTGCATCAGTGCCTTGTGCAATAGATATCTATTTGGAGAAAGGAAAAATACAGACCAAAGTTTACGGGATCTTTCTCAAAACCCGACAGAAGGGTGTTCTTGCGCGGGGGTGATTATTAAATCTGAGCGATGTGGGTTGCGAAATACCTTCTTGCGCCGCTGCCCGCAGATGCCAGCGTGTTGGTTAAAGCTTCACAAGCTGCAGAGGGTCATTCTGCACCGATTCCAAGGCTCGCTCTGTGGTCCCTTGTCCCCGGGCTCTGCAACAGGGACTTGTTTTGGGTCTGACCCCCCAGGTCCGGTGTTAACACCTGAACAGGCTAAGTTCACGGTGTCAAGTGCCCTGTGCTTGGAGGGAGATGGTTTTCAGGTGTTTCTCCCATAGTCTGGGGAGTTTGGGGTCTCCATCCTCCTTTTTTTGAATAGTTTACCACAGGCACTTGTACCTCGTATGAATTTATACAGCACTGGCTGCTGATGGTGATACGTGGTGATACGTACGAAATCCTGGAGATTTCCAGGTTAACGTCCCCAGTCCTGAACTGGCGCTATGTTTTGTCGAATCCCGAAGAAAAAAAACCCGAACATTTAGTGCTTTGGATGCATGAGGGATGCGAAGGGCTGGCAGAGGCTGCCGAGATCTGGGCGTTGAGGCTACAGTGACCTTCTGCTCATCCGCTGTTTCACCAAACCTGCTCTTCTTGCTTGGGGCTCTTAATCCGCCACCGAGACTGGGAATCTCTGCTTCTTGTCCCAGAGGAGAGGCTGCTCCTGGATGCCGGCGGGATTGAAGTGGTGCTTCCAACTCCATGCCGCGCAGCCGGCAGCAACCTCGCGCTCTGTAATTAACGACGACTCTTGAATGCCGAGTAATTGGGAGCAGTAATTGGATGGTAGCTTAAGAGCAGGAGCATGGTTAACTAAAACAAACAGGCTTGCAATTGTAATGTCAGCAGGTAAAACACGTGGGAAACGGCAAATCCACATGCCGCGAGCGTCTGCGAGCAAGCAGGCGATCTTCAGAGCGAAACCGAAAGGCGCAGGGGCAGGGTCCTCTCCTCTTCCCCGGGTGCTAAAGAGAGACACCGCCCAGTCAGGCAGATATTTTTTTAATCCTCTTCTTCCCTTAAATATAAGTCAATAAAGTGTTCGTGATGTGGAGTTGTAATTCACTTCTAAACAGTTTTAGGAGCTGAAACAAGCTCAGGCTGCTGTGCGTGCGTGCACCAACCTCCTGAATGGGAGACCAGCTCACCACATTTGTTTCTGTCTTGTCTCTTCTCTCCTTTTTACACCTAAACCGCACTTCTTGCCACTCTGAGCAAAACCCAAGCTGCTTTCTGGAGCTGGTGCGTTTTTTTTTCCACTCTCATTTTCCGTACTGCCCCGCTAACAGCTCACACCGGCGAGGAGGTGTCTCGGAGCGAGCGGAACCCCCCGTCAGACCTTGTTTGCGTGTTCATTGTTTTAATTTTATGGAGGAACAGGCCACCATTTACCTTTGGCTGGTGCCGATATAAAGAGAACCCTGAAGGTGGTTTGAGGATATCTTTATCAGAGGACGAACGAGCTGGTTTGGCACGAGCCGCGTGGCCGGGCAGCCCGGCTGAGCTCACCCAGGCTTTGTGCTCTCTCCGCTCTTTTGCCCCGGTGTCATTTGAAGGGTCTTCTCATGGCAGTTTGAGCCTGAACAATGATATCGACGGAGCTTGCAGAAAAGAGGATTTGCGTGGCATTTTATTCCCTTGTGCTGCATGAATGTGGATTTCAGCAATATTGTTGTGCGGCTCCTGCTGTCAGCAGCGCGGTGAAAAGAGTAGCTCACTTGTCTGGTATTGCGACTCGCAGCCCTTTTGCAGCATAATTTTAGCTGGGGGCTCTCCATTTAGTCTTCAGTACCGGGTGCTGGACAAGACCAGTAGGTTTCGAGTCCAAAATACCCAGGATAATAAGGTTTATTCTTAATTTTCTGGTGTTTTTAGTACTTGATAAATACCCGAGCCACGCTGCGTCCCCATGAGTCTGCGGAGCTTTCAGCTGGATGAAGCAGCGTTGGGCTCAGTGAGGCTTCAGCTGTGCGCGAGGCAATTGCACAACTGGGATTTAAATATAAAAAAAGGGAAATATAAGCAAAGCCTCTCCAAAAAAACATGCAGTTATTCATACCGCCTTTGTATTGTTGGGTGTGTGTGCCCGCACACACATGCGCCTGCTTTGAATAGAATAAGGATTATTCTGAGACCTAACTTGTAAAATAAATACCAGTGGGATGCTAAATTGTGTACACAAGACCAGTAGCTTATCCAGAAAGCAGCGCTAGCCTCAGCTACAATTTATTTTAATGGGGAGGTACCTAAACCAGCTGCTTTCTCTTTTCTGCGTACGCTTTCTCCCTACCGAAGGGAAGATTTTTGTCCTGTGCGGCTCTTCATTTATTTTTAAAGTGTTGTTTAAAAAGTTGTGAGCTGTTTGGTGGCGTCTTCTCAGCTGGAGCTTCTCGGCATGCTGGCTGTGCTGTGGTGGTGTGTGTCGGCACTGGTGGGAGTGGAGAAAACTGGTTTACAACCCAAAAGCGATGCCCCGGTTCCCCCAGCGCCAGCGCTTTGCCCTCCTGTCCTTACGCCCAGGCTCTCTTCAATGCCTTTGGGGACGTTGAAGCTTCTCCCCGGTGCGGTGTTTAATGCAGAATGAAGGGGAGAAGGCTGGAAGGTGTGAGTTGGGTGGGAAGGGGGACGCGGGGAGAAGGTCAGAGGGGATCGGTGGGGGGGTGGCGGGGAGAAGCGGGTCTGGAGTGGCCGGACGGGTTGGTGGGAGAGACCCTTGGAGTGCATCTTGTCCATCGAGCAGTGTCTGGGCTGCTGGGCAGAGCAGCGTTTGGGTCAGCAGAACTAAGCGTGGCTGGGGAGGAAGGCGCGGGGTGTGTTGTTCAGAAATACAAGGGCCATCCGGGAGCACTGGTGTGAGACTCGGCGCTAATGCTGTCCTCCTGGTGTGATGGATGGCCGAGGTGGGAGTCGAAGAAGTGAAAAGTACCTCTCGCTTGAGAACTGCTCAAACGCAGCAGTGCTAGTGTTTGTTCAGTGAAATCAACACCTACAAACCCCTTCCCGTACCAGCCCGTCGAGTGCAGAAAGGAAGGCAGCAAGCGAAAATACAAGCAAACAGCTCCTCTAATGTGGGTGCAAAGTGTGTTTCTGACCCCCTCCCTGCAGAGAGGGTGAGCGCAGCTTCCTTTTCCTTTCTGTACTTTGAAGAAAGCATCGTTTGTGCACGTTTCCTCCATGCAAATGCTTGCAAAGCCCGTGAGCTGGGGGACGGGGGGGGGCTGGCGCAGGAGCTGAGCTGCGGGGACCAGCGAGGATGCTCGCTCGGGTCTCCATCAGCGGGGAAAAAAACCCCTCACAACGCCGTGTTGTCTTCCTTCCCATTTTTTAAAATCAATGCTCTCCCATCTCCCCGAGACGATATTTGATGTCCTGCTTACAATTTGCTATCGCTGACAGGCCAGGCTGCCCGCTGGAGCTCAGCTGCCGCGTCCTGGCGAGCTATTAGTGCATTAGGACGGGAGGCCGGTGTAGTAATTCAAAGCAAGAGCGAACGCCGGCACCCCGTGGGATCAGGCTATAATGGCTCCGTGGGCAGGCAGAAGGTGTCGGCGTAATTATTTCGGTCCGGCAGCAGAAGTGGTGGTACTAAAGTGCTCGTTGGGTATTCGCTCTCCCAGAGGATCAAAGGGATTCCTGACAGCTGAGCCGCTGAAATGAAGTGTGCCGTTGTCCGCCTTTAACCAAGCTATTGAAAAGAGATGTACCAAAATAACCAGGTTTGGCACTGAGACATCGTCCCTCTCTCCCGTGGGGCAATAGTGAGAGTATTGCCTGAAATGGCCATTTTTTTGCTGCAAACTTTTAATAGCTCCCACTCTGCTGCTTCAAGCAGCCTTGCCATCAGTTTCTCAGCATTGTGGTCACCTCGTGCTTAAATCCTGCCAAAGAAACAGGTGATTATTTAACGAAAATTGCATTTCCAAGTTGTGCGCAAGCGTGTCTTGTTAAAGCATCCGGAAAGCCGGGTGGTGTCTTCTCCCCATCGGAGACAGAGCGCAGCCAGAGTGGGAAAGACGGCAATTTTGATTCAAAGCCATCTCCAGTGAAAATGGTTGTTTGTAAATGTGTTGCATCAGATGTGTCAATGGATGTAATTAAGGAATGAAGACTGCTGCACACCCCTAATTAAGGGGATTAAAAACTAAAGCTGCCTGATTTCACTGCTGGGTGGAAAAAACAAACAGACAGACTGGTGGAAATGGCTGGGAGGCCAAGGCTTGGGTAGGGTGGTTCTTCTGCCACCACATCGGGTACCAAAAGGAGCAGCTCTGGGGAGGGTGACGGGACTGAGCTGCTCCTTAATTTGTGTGTAATTGGCTGCTGAGTGCCGCAGAAGATATTTAATGGGTGCTTCGCGCTCCCTCCCATCTGGTTTCTGTTCCCCGTGGGGATGGGAGGACTGAAGACCAGGTTGGACGGGGCTTGGAGCAACCTGGTCTAGTGGGAGGTGTCCCTGCCCAGGGCAGGGGGTTGGAACTAGACGATCTTTAAGGTGCCTTCTAACCCGAACCATTCTATGATTCTATGACTTTCATCCCCTGCCAGCCGTGCTGGGATGCAGCCGCAGGGAGGTCCCAGTCGTGTCACCCCGTGGTGAGTGGGTGTCCTGGTGTCTCTCCACCATCTCGGTACCCATCACCAGCTCTTGGCTGTTTGGGGTGGTGGTGGTGGGGTCTTGTTGCATGGAAGCAGAAGCAAGATGTGTGTATGAGGTGCTGGGCACAGGGCAGGACCTTCAGGCATCTGTGAGGTGCTTTTGCATGCACAAAATGGGTGGTGCTGTGACAAATCTTGGACAGTGACTGGTGTGTGATGGGAATACGAGAAAGCTGGGCTCTGTGTGGGCTTCTCCGTAGCCTTGCGAAGAGAACTCCCTCATCGTGGGATGGGGACTACCAACAAGGATGCTGACACTGATCTCCCATTGCTTATTTGACTCCAGGGGGTGTCATGTGCCCTGTGGGTGCAGGATTCCTGAAAGGCTGCTGGGGGACACCCTCTGTGTGGGAGGTGTTGCAATGCCTGCTGTGATTTTCCAGGGACCAGCTTCTCCTTTGCTCTCCAGCCTGTGAAACTGCCCCAGGGAAAATGGGTGACTTTGGGGTCACTGAGCATCACGAGCAGGAAAGACAGGAAGACGATCATCCTTGTGGAGCTGGTTTTAAGCGTCCCAGCGCATGCCTGGGACATGCCATGCTCTTCTGTCATACGTGATGCTGCATTCGTCGGGGCAGTGTCCTTCTGGGGTCCTGGTGGCACTTGAGTTTGTCCCCATGAAACTGAGTCAATACCTTGAGGCTTTACAAACAGTGTCTGACTCTAGGGTATGAGTATTTGGGAAAACATAGAATCATAGAACGGTTTGGGTTGGAAGGGAGCTTAAAGCCCATCCAGTGCCGCCCCCTGCCCTGGGCAGGGACACCTCCCACCAGACCAGGTTGCTCCAAGCCCCAGACATCTGAGTTACTGGTTTTCAGGCCTGCCTGTTGATTGCCTGTGGACCAGCTCTGGGTGAGAACATGGTTCCCCCCAGGCTTTAAATGGCTCTGGGTGTTTTCCTGCTATCCGTGGGCCCAGGCAGGACACCAGAGATGCACGGTGGGATCATTCCCATGGGTTGCTTTTCTGGGAATGGTGCAGAGTTTGAATTAACTCGTCACCTGCACTATTTAAAGAAAAAACTAAGAGACCAGCTTTCTGGAGCAGGTGTCTCCCACCTCCCTTCTGTGCACGGTGCCAACAGAGGATGCTTTGCTGTTCCCAGTCCTGAGGCAAGGTCAGCAGCTGCCTGGGGGGCTGCACCCCAGTCGGCATTCCCTGGTGCTGTTGCCTTGGGGAGCTGCAGCCAGCCCTGAGAGGGCTTGTGGGGCTTCTGCAGGCTCCTCTGGTTTTGTTTGGGGACTTTAAATAGCTCTTAGTGGTTTCTAAAGCTGAGCTGCATGGTCACGCGAGTTTTCAAATGGTTAAAGGTTGGGTTCTTTCTGTGATACTGGGAGTATGCAGCTCGAGGTTTGTGGTGGGAACAGATTTCTCCTCCTTCCCTGTCCTGGTGTTGCTGTGTGTGATGCTGAGCCCTGGAAGAAGAGGAGACTTCAGAGAAGGGACAGTTTCCTGAAACCAAGCCTTGCCCTTGCTGGGGAGCAAGCGCAGGCTGCTGCTGCGAGCGCGATACCCGGGGTGGTATGTACCCACCCAGTGAAACTGGGCTTTACGCACCTCCCTGCCGGCTGACTCATCCATCCTGGACTCGGCGGAGCGTTCGCAGCCGTCCCGGTCCCGTCTCCAGGGCCACGGTGGGGCTGGGGCGGTCCAGGCTGGTGGACGCTGAGGAGGTCTCCAGCTTCTCCGTCCCCTGTGTCGCTCTGCCGGTGTGACTGTTGGGCTGTCCTGTTGAGAAAACCAAGAATTGAGGAATTTAGTAGGATAATCTGCAGCTGGCCGATGCCTTCTAGCACTCCTTGGTGGGGGTCGTTAAACTTTAAAAGTGCTGTGTTCAGGGCTTGCTGATAATTGCAGTAAAGTTAATTGTCCCTTTGCAGCCCCCATCTTCGCCGCTGTCGCTGGATGGTTGCAGTGAGCACGCTAGAGCAAATCGTGCAAATAAACCCAGCTTTGTGGCTGCTACCGACTCGTTAAAGCAGCAACAAAACTGCATTGCTGGAGAATGAGTCTCCTTTGCGTTGAATATTTTTGGAGGGCTGGTATCAGGAGGAGGAGGAGGAGGAGTGGCTGATTTACAGGAGGAAAGGTCTTGAAACCAGCTTAGGGTGACGTAGGCGCTAACTTGGTTAAATATCCTTCGTATTCAGTGGCAATCTCGAAGCAGTAACCCCAGCTTAAAGCCCTGCTGAGGATGCTTTCAGCTGGCTTTTACCTGGGCTCGGCGGAGGGCGAACCTATAGTGACTCAGGCCGTGCCAGCCCCTGGTCAGAAAATAGTTTAAATGTTGTGTGTTTGTTGTGCAGCTCATAACGTAAAAATATCCGGTGCGATCGGTTATTTTTAATGAATTTTTGGGGTGTTGTACCGGGGTGTGGCAGGTGTATTCGAGGCACTCGGCTGAATGCAAATGTTCTTGCAGCCGTATGGCTGCAAATCGAGCGGGTGGAAGCGCGATGTCCCCAGCACACGGCAGGAGGACAGCCCCGCGCCGCTGAGCGGTGGAGCCTGTTAAGAGCTTTTAGCATCAAACATCCTTCTGGCCGTGGGTGCCGCAGCGGTACGTACCCGGCAGGTGCCCGAGTGTGTGCACACACGGGTGGTATTTATCTAACAGGCGGCTCTTTTATCAAAGGAGCGTGCAGGTCCCTCTTGGGTTCTAATTATAGCTTTGGTTTGGAAACAACCAAAGGGAAAAAAAGACAAAAGCAAAAAGCGCTTTACCCCCCCTGTGCTTGAAAAACCGTAAGGAAGGAAAATGAGCCCAGTTATGTTAAACCTTGATTGTAAATGAGGCACAGTGTGAGTAAACACATCTGTGTTCAGGCAGGGGCGGGGGGGGGGGGGGGGGGGAACAACCACAAAACCCTTATGAATAATGCATGGCAAAAAATCCTGCTATTCGGTTGATTGAGATCTATTGCTTATTCCTCTTGAACTGTTGCTGTAGAAAGTGGCGTGCTGCTGGAGGGAGAAGGCTGTTGTCACGTGCGGTGCTGGCGTTACCCATTCTGTTCTGCTGTCGGCGCTACCCGAAGTGTTCCCTCGGTCAGGAGCGGTTGGGATGGCGTGACCTGCTGGGACGAAGCCCGCTTGTCCTTGGCTTCGCTGGCTCGTGATGAGGTGCCGCTCGCTCAGGGCTGCACCCCTTCCCGCTTGCTTTTATTTGCACAGATTTTTGGCTCCTGCCTCAGTCGGCGGGTGCCGGGCTGCACCTTCTTGGTGCGCCGAAGGCTGGCGGAGGGAGCAGCCCCGTGGGATGCTATCTGCACAACGCAGCCGCCGGAGCTGCCCGCGGGGTGGGGACGGGGACGGGGGTCCCTCCCTTCCTCCGCGGGGTCGGGCAGATACAGGCTTCTTTGGCAAAAGGAGGGTTTCGGTGCGAGTGCCGCCCGCGAGGCTGAGCTCCGCGTTTCCTCCGTGTGGGGGGGGGTTGGTGCAGTCGGGTGGTTTGGGGATTTGTTTCGCAAAGCTTCGGCACACGCCGTGCGTTGGAGGTGAAATGCTGTTTCTTCTCTGAGCCCCGCTAGAGTTGGGGAAGGACTCCTCAGAGTTGCGTCTGCTGCTTGCTACAGCATAGGAAACTTGCATTAAACTGACTGTTTTCTTAGTCTTTTTAGCAAACTACTGTTCCACTTCTGCAGCAGGAGGAGGGATAGTCTGCGAGCAGCTTTGTTTTGCTGGCAGCCTTCCCCGTGGCTCTATTCTGGGTCTAACTCCTCTGAGTTCAAGTGAGTTTTCTTGACGGGTCCTGCTTGGGCAGCCTTTCCAAACCCATCGCTGCAGACAAGGCTCCGGTGACAAGTACGTGTTTTTCTTTAAATTTCAGCGCTTTACTGACGAGCAAAACCCATGAATTCCTGCAGAAGGAATTCTGTAGCATCCAGGAGGATTTCTGAGGATACAGGGGAGGAGCTCCTGGCTCCCTTCGGTTGTAATGCACTCCCTGCTCCATTTAGGCAGGTCATTTTATAAGCCCAGTCTTCAATTTGACATAAATGATTTGCTTTCAGCAGATGGTGAGCTACTATTTTTTTGCCCTCATTTAAATAGGAAAGCTGTACGATACCAGAAGATGAAAGAGGGGCACGGTGCTGCCGACATACAGTAGATTACGAGGGCTGGTCTGGTGAGAATTAAATCCGGGCGGTTGTAATGTGCCATCTGTGTTGTGTTGGGTGGTTTATTTTTCCCCTGTTGGATGAGGCTCCCGAAGTCTCCTGTTACCCCCCGGGTAAGGCAGCGTTGCCAGCTGAGCGACAGCATCCCTTTTGTTCAGGACCCGGAGTATCGGCACAAAAAGGCGATGCGTGTTAATGCGAATAGCGGTTATAAAATCCCAGCGTTAATTATTCCTCTAGTAAAACACATTAAATAAATTTTGAAAGGTTCTGGTGCTTTACAGTTTTTTCAAGTTGTTTGAATTTCTTACTGAGAGGTTCGTTTTATTGCATTGGAATTTCTTATTTTGTTTAAAAAAAAAAAAACAAAACAACAACGAACCACCCACAAAACCAGTTCTCTGCCGTGTTTTTCTAACTGTAGTAAAAATCGCGTGTAGGATCCGTTACTCGAACACGCGCGTGGGGGGAGTCCTGCTTGTGGTGGCGGCAGTTTCCTCCTCTCCCACCCCCAGACGCGGGTTTGTTGCACATGCACCAGGGCTTGAAAAAACTGTATTTTTCAGCCCGTGCTATCCATTTCAGAGCAATGTTCTGTGTAGTTTTCCCTGGTGAATTGTGTGCTTTTCACACATATTATGAAATGGGAAGGAACGCTTTTTTTTTTTTAAAAAAAAAAAAAAAAAAAAAGACGCTGTTGCTGAAACTATTTGATTTTTGCCTATTTTTAGCAGAAATTTCTCTCTTATCATTGTCTCCAGCTCTTGCTGGAGCAGTAGCGTTCGGCGAAGCCACACATTTTTGGGTAGGAAGGTTAAGACAGTTTGTTCCAGCAGCGTGATTACCATTATCTGGCGTTGGGCATCGCTGCCAAACGGTTTGTGTTTCTGAGAAGTGAACCTTCCTGGTGGACCGTCCTTTTTCTGCTCTCTCTGAAAGACTAAAACATTGGGAATTAAGCACGTTACGGCGTGAGCCATAAATCGTTTCTCCAGGCTTGGAAGCGGGGATAAGTTATATTTTACTGTTACTGGGCTTATTTGCGTGCCTAAATAAGAGAGACTGGAGCAGGCTGACAGGTGGGAGACAGTGACAGACGTGTATCTAAATATTAGTGTTTCTTGGAGCCTCACAAAACAACCCAAATGAGCAGCATCGTTATTTCCAGAGAACGAAGGCGCCATCACTTAATGACGACCTTCCAGGAGCACAGGCGCAGTGAAATGAGTCATTCGGCGTCCTCCAGACTCGAAAGCTTTCTCAGCAGGCAGCTGGTGGGATCTTTGAGCTCCTCTAAAATCTGTATTTTAGATAAAGGGGTGTGCACGTGTGCAGGCTGGAAGAGGGGAACGGTTGAACTTGGCGGGTGGTTGTCTTTTGATGTTTGCAAGAGCGGGGAGCTCGGGTTGTGACCAAGTTTTGCCATCCTCTGCTCGTCAGATATTAATTAGTGTTGGTTCAAACTATGTTAGGAACAGGATGAACAACGAGCTGTTACACTCCTCTTACGCCTCAAGTCTGTTTGATTTGAAGGATTTTGTTGCAGAAGAGCAAGGGGAGTGTGTAGGTGACAGCGAGCCTGCAGAGATGTCGTGTGGTCCCTACAGTCGTGCCCTTGGACAGGAACAGGGGTGAGCCCTGAGACTGGGGGGGTCTCGGGACTTCGGGGTGGCCGGAGGGTCTGCTGTGCATGGGACAGCAGGTTCAGAAGGTGCCCGTGTAGCGGTTTGCTTTGACGTGAGGTGTTCAGAGCTGCTGGTGCCTTTCAAGAAGAGATGTACAAGGCTCTCTTCACCCGAGCACTGACGTTCCCGGTGGTGCTGCTGGACACCAAGAGGTCCGGGTCCTCTTCTGGGTCTGATCTGGTCAAGGGGGATGCTGTCAATGGGGAGATCGACCTGTGGTGCAGGTCTCCCCCGTGGGGAGAAGCCTATTTTTATTTTGGGAGTTGGAACTAGATAATCTTTAAGGTCCCTTCCAACCCGAACCATTCTGTGATTCTATTCTATGATTCTATTTGTCTTCTCCCCACAGGCTGCTCTGGGTATATTTAATAACCTTTTCTTCGGACTGCTCCCTGTTGCTAAAATCTTCTTGTCTTGAGTAGGGTGTTTTTAAACTTAAAAATGCTTTAATAGAAATGCACACTTGAACTCATTTCTGATGAGATTTTTACTCTGAAATCTCTGTGTGGGATCGTATCTAAGTTTTGCTGTGATTTGCTTATTTCCGTAGCGTTAAACGCCTTCTCTACACCAGACTTGCAAAGAGCCTGCCTTTTACAGGCTGTCTGGCACCAAACCCTCATCCTCTACCAAAAAAATCCCCAAATCCAGCATTTACAAGCGTGGCAGCTCCGAGCAGGAGGTGGGCAGCGCTGCTTGGGCACTCCTGCAAGAGCAGAGTGTCCTCCTCCAGCGTCCAGGGAGCTCCGGAGGCACCTGCGGGCTCTGCAGAACTGCCTTGTGGAATAGCGATGGAAGAAAATGTAATTTAAATAGAAAACCTGCTTGTGGTTTGGCTGTGGGCAGTGCCTTCTCCAAATAACGAGTTGAAGAGTGGCGGAGTGGAAACCTCGCTCTTCGTGTCGGCTCTGCTGTGGGCTGGGTTGGAAACAAAACCAGAACGCTACTTAGCAAACATCTCTGTGCGGCAGAGGTGCTTTTTTTTAAAAAAAAATAATAATACAGCCTCTTGGTTTTGTTGCTTGCTTACAAATCTCTTTGCTTTTGGTTGAGAGCTTTAGGGGAAACCGCTTCTGAACATGAAACTTCAAAGGGAGGGAACCAGCCATGAGCCCACGTGGTGGTCGAGCGTGCTCAGGTCTTGTGGCAAGCTGTTTGCCTGCGCCCAGTGAGTTACTGGTGCTGGCTGCCGCTGTGAAATGTTTATTGGGAAGGGCTGGGAAGGGAAGGGAAGGGAAGGGAAGGGCTCGTACGTGCCCATCTCCGCATCCCCCAGCCCTGCCGGGGGGATGTGAGATGTTTGCTCGTCGCCAGCGAGACCCACCTTCCCGCACCAGGAAAGGTCCATTACTGCGGCTTTGAAATCCAAACAAGTAAACATTTCGTGTTCCAGAAATGTTGGTATTTAAAAAGAGAAAACTACTTCCAGAGGAAATGTTTGTTTGTGGACTGTCCCTCTTGTTTACCGCAGCGGATAAGAGCTGCTCTTCAGCTGTGCCCTCCCTGCAGTCATCATCTCGAGAACCTCAGTTCTTTTTCTTTTTAAGAGCAATGTGTGTTTAGATAATGACTCTTACAAATGTATTTATTCAAAAAACAAACACAGTAGGAAGCAACTACAAAGCAGACTGCTTCGGCAGCTGGTGCAAGAAGGAGCTCAATATTTTCGTGCGTTCATGGTGGGACCGTCTTGCAACATATCCGATGCCCTATGCGTGCTGGGGCATCGGGAGCTTTGCCCTGGGAGTTGGCCATGGCGAGCCCGTCCTGCGTCATGGGCTTGGGGTGATGTGCGTATGGCTGAACGTAGTTTCTTGCCCCGACCACCTTGTAGTATCTCTTAGGAGTTTCTTGGAGAGCATGAGTTGGCTGCGTGGTGGTTGGGGCGACTCTGCAGACACGGGGCCAGCGGCATCTGTGGTGAAGGGATCACGGGAGGAAGGGGAACGAGCAGTAAGAGCTGCAGGGGCAAGTCACCGATGGCAGCCCTGTGCCCTCCACGTTAGCACACAGCCTCTTCAAACCCTCGCCTGAACCCACCTGCAGACCCTGCTCATACCATAATCCCTCTTTGGTCCCGCTAAACCTCCGGTAACCTCAGTTCTGCCCCTGCGAGATGGCGGCCATCCCTCACCCTGTCAGTTTGCTGCTGGTTCCACCTTTCAGGTGTTCCCTGTATGATGTGCTCTCTGTGGGCAGCGAGCCCTTGGACTCCTGGCTCTCGTGTCTGGTGTGTGGTTGGGTTTAACTTGAAAAGGAAATTCAGCATAAGCGGCAGACGCGGGGCTGCCCCTCCTCGCGGGTGGTGGTGGGACCTGCTGGGGCCGTAGCCTTTCCTTTAACTTGGGTTTTACGGCTTTCTCGCAGAGCCTGTTCTGTCGTGATCTTGCAGAAACAAACTCCTGCAAGACTCGTGGGGAAACGAGGTGACATAATGCCCGACTCAACAGCGTTTTGGAAAATTACCCCTGGGGGCACTCGCTGCCTTGGTTGGGCTGTGCCAAGCTGTCCTGTCTTCTCCCGTGCAAAGCGCTGGAGGAGCAGAACCGATGCCGCGGGGGTTTCTGCACATCCGCACCTCTGTCTGGCTCGGAGTTTTGCCACATCTGGGTTTCGGCACCGTCTTTGACTTGCAATGTTCCTGTTTTCTCAGTGCAGGTAGAAAGCTGCTCTTCCAGTGGCCTCCACCTCTCTGTTGGGTTTGTAGCAACCCAGAGCAGCCCCGCAAGGGGAGGATCGTGGGGAGGGTGCGATGCTGTAAACCTGGTGTCTGCAGGAGACCAGGCTGAAATGGGCCCCGCAGCTCGTCCCCAAAGCTGTCTGGGAGGGTCTTGACCAAGTGAAGAGGTTTCAAAGAGTTCAGAGGGTCTGTCCCAAATCTGACACCTCTCCGAATCACTCTGATGGAAGCACAGACCCTGTTGGGTCACCATCCCTGCTTTTACAAAAGCCCTCCTTGAAAAAAGAAAAACAGCCATAAAACCAAAACCCAAAGCAAAACAAACCTCGTAAACTCAGGAAAACTGCACTGCTGGAGAAACGGATTCAGTGAAGGTCTCTAATGCTGCTTTGTTTTAACCACAGCTTTAGCAATAATATTAAGCTTTTGCATTAAATGCAGGGGAAGAGTACTTTGGAAAGCCAGGAGGGCTTTTCTCTTTCAAGCACTCTGGTTATTTTGGCAGTCGACCTGAGTTAAATTAAAATTGTTGAATGCAGTAATATGTAGGACGGTGACATCTTAAAATGCTTCTTAATTTTAAGTATGTATTTTGAGCAAATGTTTGTATGCCAAGGCTTGGGCTGGGGGGATTGAAGGCATATTGGATTATATGCTATTTGCTCTGTGTAAGCAGTGGCAATTTATTGCTGCAGATACATGTGATGCAACGCGCAAAGATTAGTTCTATCCTCTCTAAAGCATGATTATTTTGGGTCCTCTTTATACCTTAAATAGATATTCCTCTCATGTGATTTCCATCTTTTTGTGTCAACAGCCCAGGCTAAAGTTGAAATAAACATTGCATCAGCTTAACAGCAGAGGCTCTGAAGAAATCTGCTCTCCATTATGGGGATTGTTTGGAAGCCTTTTCATTTTACATTTTTCCAGTGTGCAATGCAAAGATCTCGTGAGTCCTGAAGCCTGCCCGGCTCCACTGGACTTGTCTTGTGCTTATCAATGTAGTTGACAGACACTGATGAGAGCAGCGGCGTGGTTCATCATGTTTAGGTGATGAGCCATCATCTAAACCACCTTTTCAGTTCATGACAAGGACCTGTGGCTTCAGGGACATTTAGAAGTGAGCAACTGTTAAAATTTGTGGCCGTGCAGTTTCGGACTCTGCTTGGCTGTACGAGTGTTCCCTCAAGCTGCAGATTTCTGCTTGGGTTGCAGTGGTGGAGAAGGATGCTGTAAGGCCACAAGCCATGGCGGGCCGTCTGGGGCTTTGGCATGGCGTGGTGGGAGGAAGGTTGCCTGGTCATGTGCGTGTCCTCGTCTGCTCCGCTCCCACAGCCAGCAGTGCCAGAGGGGAACGGGGACTTGGGGGAAGGAGAGGACCTCAGGACAGCCCTGTGGAGCAAGACCCTCTGCCATCTCCTCCCCTTTCCATAAGCTTGTGTCTATTTTTAATCATTTGTTGTTGTCAGGCTGCAGACCTGGTGCCAGGGCATTTAGCAGTTTGGAATCAGCGTCATCCGAAGGGTAGAAGATGGAGGTGCAAACGTTGATAGAGATGTTTCTATCAAAGCAAACCTTAGCAAAATGAATGATGTGTTTGCTTGCGTTGGCAGGACAAGGTGGTGTGACTGGGGAGCGTGGTGTGTCTGTGCTTGTCGCTTGGTTTGAATAGTTTAACACAGATTTAAATATTGGAAAGATCTTGATTGAGACCTTTTGCACCTCTCTCACAGTGTCATCATGACAACAGAGAAGAGCCTAGCGGCGGACGCCGACAATTCGGAGCAGCAGCAAGCTAAGGAGGAGGAAGGGGCTGCTGAAACACAAAATCAAGAGGCTTCCCGAGAGGAGGGGGCTCAGCAGACGGCAGGGGGACAGCCTGCAGCGGGGCAGAAGCAGAAGGCCTCCAACGGTGATACCCCCACGCACGAGGAGCAGAGCAAGAAGGAACGGCGCACCTCCGAGGGCCGGGGTCTCTCCCGCCTCTTCTCATCCTTTCTCAGGAGACCCAAGTCTCAGGTGTCCGAAGAGGACAAAGACACTCATGCTTCTAAAGAGGCGGGAGGTGACCAGAAAGACCCGGGATTAGGAGCCAGCCCTGATGAAGACATCCTGGTGAAAGCCCCAATTGCAGCTCCTGAGCCTGAGCTCAAAACCGATCCATCGCTAGATCTCCATTCCTTAAGCAGTGCGGAAACACAGGTAAAACACACTGTTGGTGTGGCGGGCTCCCTTCTGTTCTTGAAAAATGTGTCTTTTTCACCAAAACGATAAAAACCTTTTATCCTAGGAAGGTAGGCTTGATGGGAAAAACTCATGAGCTGCTAAAAAGGCTCTTCTCAGCTCCCTGTGTTGCATCGCGTACTTCCCGCTCTTGCATTCCTGTATCCGACCGTCCTGCAAAGTACCTGCTCCTGAAATGTGCTCGCACTTCACAGCATAACTTAAAATGTCCCGTGCTGACTCTTTACTCTGCTGAGGCGTGGGAAGTCACATCAGAACTGGGGTTCAAATCCATAATTCACGACAGAGCGATTGCTCGTCGGGATGTCCCTGGTGTGCGCAGAGTAAAGGCAGGTCAGTGGTGTGAGGTGGAGATTGCAAAAGAACGTGGATTTGGGAAAGGGTTTCTTCGGCTTCAAGGAGCGTAAGCGTGGCATTTTAGAACTTGGTCATCTGTTCAGTCCGGGCTGGTGCTGACCCTGCCAAATACAAATATTTTCTGCTTATGCATCATGTAGACAGGGATTTCTGCGCAGCACGTGGGCTGAGCCCAGCCCTTAGTAGCCGTCTGATGTCTGCTCTTTACAGCCAGGGTCATTTTTCATGCCAAATGTGAAGTTTTTGAGGCAGAGAAATCCCCAGGGAGACGTTCACAAAGCTGCAGCTGGTTGTTGATTTGGGGGTGTCGGATGCCCTCTCTTTTACTCCTTGGGTAATTGCAGCTCCGCCGTTGATCTGCGGCTGCCCGGAGTTAGAGAAAGGCAGGTTCCCTTTTCCGGAGAAGGGGATTTCTTACAACCCACCCGACCTGTGTGTGTGGCTGGGGTCGCAGCACGTTCGTGATAAAATCTGAATGAATTACCCCGCTGCCTTAAGTTCTGAATGGGCTCCAAAGAGCTGCTACGGATCTGCAGACTCCGACTTTTGGAGCATTACTTTCCAAGTTAGAGCATTGCCAGCTGTAGGCAGTACTTGTAAATCTACCTCCTTCACATTGCAAAGGTGTAGAGAAGGTCATAGGTAGCACCTTTTCCTTTCTTTTTCCCAAATTTCTGAGCCTGTGAAAACCATGGGATGATCTCTGTTCGTGTTTTGTACCTGTGAGGGCTGGGATTAGCAGAATGGGGAGGAGCTGGACATTTTCAGGCAATTTCAGCCCAGAAGTTATGTCTTCAAGAAGAAACATATGATTTCTTTCTCAATTTAACCTTGATTTGCTGCTTCTGAGCGCATGTGAATGTGCACCCGCGGCCTTCCTTCGCCAGGGGCTGTTTGTTTTAGACGAAGCATTTGTGCTTTTCTTTTTTTTTTTTTTTTTTCCCCCCAGTTCTTATTTTAGGTCAACGTCAGTGACTTTTTGAACTGTGACACTCGGCAGATATTTCTGCCGTGAAAGCATTTGCGGGGTGCTGCCTGCTTGATAAATGCTGACCGACGGGCATTACGAGCTTTGACTGATTCCCTGCACCCGATTGTCCCCGGCCCTGCTGGAACAGAAGTCAGCAGCTTGTGGACATTATTTAGTTTTTAAATACCTCCGTGCAGTTGGGCCTGGCTGTGATTTCATGAGACGCGATGGGCTGAAAAGACGGGGTTTTACTTTTCCTCTGCAGCGGCTGCGTGCTCCTGCTGCATCCAGCCACTTCCAGCACTTGTCGGAGCCGGCCGTGAACTCGTTTAACCTGCTGAAATGGCAGTGGGGGGAAAAAAAAAAAAAAACAACAAAAAAATCAGCTTCCTTCCTCCTCCTGTCCCCGAACTGCGTCTCTTTCTGCTGTTGTAGTGAATTAAAGTGTCTTGCAAAGTGCTTCGGTAGGAAAGAGAGAGTGGAGCGAAGGCTGCCTTCCCTTTTTGGGGGCAGAGAGCCGCTCGGTCAGCTCAGACGGCCGCCAAATCTCGGCGCTGACCCCCCTTTTAATGCAACCGCTGCCGTACGGAGGCCGTGCACTGGAGAACAGTGGGAGCGCGGGGGCCCCGCGGTGGGGGTCTGGCCGGGGAGGGGAAAAACTCACTAATCAAAAACGTGCTGTCATTAAGACCATGATGTAATCCGCCCTGATTTCTCTAATCAACCCTCTTTCCTTTTTTTCTTTTTGTAACGTCCCTTATTAAATGAAGACTTGGGATTGACTTGAAAGGCTTTAAGAATTAACATTATCGTTACCCTCCTCACCCAAGCTGCTGCTCCAAGTTGCTCGTTTAAGTCAGATAACCTAATTCTGGGGGTGAGACCCCATTGCTCACCTGTGCAATGCTTCTTTCATGGGATGGGTTTTTAGCTCAACACGTCTAAATTGCAACTGGGGTGATGTGGGGGTTTCAGCCCGCGCAGGAGGAGAGGAGGGAGGACCAGGAGCCGGACAGCAGAGACCTCGAGGGCAAGGAAGGAGGGGAAGCCAAGGAAGAGAGCGCCAAGCCGGAGCCCAGACAAGAGACTCCGGAGACCAAAGCGGACAAGGATTTGAAAGCCGCCCAGAAAGCAATCAGAAGACACAGAAACATGTACTGCAAAGTCGTCTTGCTGGATGACACCATTTTTGAGTGCGCCGTGGATGTAAGTACTTCTGGGGTTTGTTTCTGCTTCTCCTCTTTTCCCCTCTCCCTTCTCGTCCCCTTGAAAAATCACCACAAACGCTATTTAATAGGGGTCTAATTTGCTGCCAGTGAATTACATGACAGGCTTTACTGCAGAACAAGCTTGCTGTAAGCTATAACAACTTATTTAGTGTGTCGTAAAAACCTCTGTGTGCAGAGGAATCTCTTTTTTTTTTTTTTAATTGTTCTACAATTTCTAGGGTGTCTTGCTTTGTAAAGGTGAGGGGAAGTTTTAAAAAAAAAGAAAAGTTCTCTTACTTGCTGTTCATCTTCTCTCTCATTTGTATCCCAGGCTAGAGTTTAGGTTTTTGTGTTAGGTTGGGATTGTTTAAATATCTTCTGCCCCTTTCCTTTGAATAAAGTGGGTTGTGAAGTTCTGTTCATCCAAGGTACATTTGCCTGTCAGGTCACTGGCTAACATAACTCCTGGAGCTTGGATGTAAAGAAAAACGGGCTGTGCTTAGCCCGCAGTTGACTATATTTGCAGTAAACGATTTACAGTTATTATATTGACTTACAGCACTGCAAACCCCTTCATCTGAGAGCTTTTCTTCCGCTTTATTTTGCGCATTCTCTCACAGGACCGTCTTGCTGTCAGGGCAATAAAAAGCTAGCAGAAATTCCCATTTCAGTATTGAAGTACTTGTCCAGAATATTAATAATCCGGTACTTACCATTCGAGCGTACTTCCATCAGCTTGTTTTTCCCCAGTCCCACTGGCTAACTGGGCCAGGAGAGGGTATCTGGGCACAGGGCTCCTTGTGAAAGCGGTTACCTTGGGTGATCCTGGGCAAGTAGGTCAGCGCCGGCCGTTTGTGTAACGACGTCGCTGCTCTTATTGCCTGGGATCAGCTGGGACCATCGCCGCCCCGCTCGCCTTCCCCTTTGCCGGGGGTTTTGTGTGCGAGCCCCCGAAAGGAGTCTGTCCCCCGGGATGCTGGTGGCAGCTTCCCTGTGGTTTTGTGCCCGACTTTGCTGCGGCGATGCCTTCAACTGCCGGCGGGCTGCAGGGATGCGGGTGGTGGGGTTGGTCCCGGCTTGAGCAGGACAATGGAAGTCTCTCTCTGTAGGTCCAGAGGATCGCGGTGGGCACGGCAGGGGGGGCCGCTGTGTCAGTGGGACCCTCCCGGCTTGACAAATACCCTCGCCTTTAACACCAGTATAATCCTACTCTAACAATTAAGACTTAATTGAGAAGGAATTGCAACGGTGTAGGCAAAGACCAGCACAAATGCCTTTACCCAAGAATAAGTGCTTTCAGACGTCCTTTCCCATTAACAACCACGGAAGGTTTTTAATTCCTATACATCTTTAAGTGCCAATTCCTTGAGAAATATCCAGGCTAACACACGCACTACCTATAGAGACAACATATGCACTAAGGACCTTACTGCTGAAGGACTGGAATAAAACAAGGCTCTGGTCTTGGGTCAGTTGCCGTGCAAATATGGCTAAAAAGGAGCGATGCGGGCACAAGCCATGCATTAGTAAAGCTTATTTTGCGTCACTGGAGCTGCGCTTTCTTTTTAGCGAAGCCTCCAATAGAACCAGCTGCTTCTGGTTACTATAGTTTTGTGCCTCAGGGATGTTTTCCTTCGTGCTTTTCGACTAAAAGGGTATCTGTTCCTGGGGTCAGTTCACTTCTGCAGGATTTAGGAAAAAAAAAAAAAAAAAAAAAGGATAGGAACGCTCAAAAGCGTGTTTCTGGAGGCAAGAAGTGGTGTGCTAAGCAGCTTTCGGTGCATGGGGCAAAACTGGAGAAGCTGGGTCTCATCAGCAGATCAACGTGGGGTACAAAACAAAACAGTGTCTCAGAACCAAAGCCCGTAATTCCCACAGCCGTGGAAATTACGGGCTTTGGTTGTGAGCCACTGTTTCTTTTGTGACCTTGCAGAGCCAGGTTTCCCCCAAAATGTGCGGCTCTAACAGGGGGTTGTACAGCAGCTTTGTACCCCACATTGATCATAGAATCACAGAACAGTCTGGGTTGGAAGGGACCTTAAATATCACCCAGTGCCACCCCCTGCCCTGGGCAGGGACACCTCCCACCAGCCCAGGTTGCTCCAAGCGCCGGCCAACCTGGCCTTGAACCCCTCCAGGGATGGGGCAGCCACAGCTTCTCTGGGCACCCTCGGCCAGGGACTCACCGCCCTCACAGCAAAGAATTTCTTCCCCATAACTAATCTAAATCATCTTTTGATCAAAGCCTGATTGTCTGACAGCCTGGAACTGGGAGGTGTCAGTGCAGCAGATGCACTTGGGGAGGGAAAACCCATACAAATCCTAAGTGTTTCTTGAGTTGCGTTGAGAAGCTCAGCCTTGGGGGGCTTCAGACACGGAGCTGGTGGTAGCAGAGAGAACCGCTGCCATTCCCTTTGCCTCTCCTATAGGAATTTTTATGCCTGATGCACTTTCTTATAAGGGATGCTTGCTCAGAAATGGCCGTGAGATCAGATTTTGATTTACTCAAGGTGTTTTTTCCGTTCTTGGCAGTGCCCAGCATGGTTTGATCATGTTCCCGTCTCTCTCCCGTGAACGAGGGCAGGCAAAAACCAGCCTGTCCTACAGAATTTCTTTTGTCTCTGTGCAGAAACATGCCAAGGGGCAGGATCTACTGAAAAAAGTCTGCGACCACCTCAATCTCCTGGAAGAAGACTACTTTGGCTTGGCCATATGGGACACGCCGACCTCCAGGGTAAGCGGCTGCTGTGGCGTGGTGTTCTGCACCTGGGTGGGTTCTGCTCTTTCAAAGGATCATCTCCCCCTTGGAGGACATGGTGCATAAACTCTTCTTAATACCCTTTTTGATGTCCTCCCCCCCAAAAAAGACTAAGAGGGTCATCACCAAGGCTGAAATGGTGAATAAATGCCCACAGGAGTGTGGATTTTACTCAAAAAGCTACGTGAACTTGGATCTTCAGCTGGAGAAAATTCAGTATATTAGTTTACTGCAAAATGATGCCGTTAATTTGTAAAACTATAGCTGAAGCAGTCAGGCTGCCCCAGCAGCGGTGTCAGCGTTGGTACGGTTTGGTCGCAGCCGTCAGAGCAGTTTTGAGTCGGGGCTTTGCCCTGCAAAAAAACACACGTGACTCTTCATACCAGAACTCTTACTCATATGGTTTCAGTTTAAGGTTTTTGTTTGGTTAGACTCAGGCAGTGTCTTATCTTTTAAACCCTTGGTTACGCTTTAACTCAAGCAGTTCTCAAGCTCTCTTTCACGGAGCGAGCCAAAAATGTGCTAAATTGAAATCAAGGGCCCACTTTTACGTCCTTTAGACCAGTTATGTTGGTCCGTATTCTGACTCTTCCCATGCTTCACCTCTGGCAGTCGCTTATGGGCCAGCTTACTATGGCTGACAGGCGTATTTGCCATTAAATATTTAATAATTGCAAGTGTGAATTTTTAATACACAGGCCAGAAAGCCCAAAACATTGCTCTTTGAGGCTGGCAGAGCTCTGTCTTGGGTTTGGTTTACCGTCTCTGCTGTCTTGCTGTTGTCTTGCATGTGAAATTTGCTTCCGTGTATATATATATGTATTTATATATAGCCTGGATTTTTGACTCTAGGCGTTTGTTGTGCTTGCAGAGGGGGGGATAGGTGTGCTTTTAGATCCAATTAAAAGGAAAAAGAGTTTAGCTGGGGCAGCTCAGCTTCTCAGGCGTGTGCTGTGGGTTGCTCACTGCCGAATCTCCTGGACTCCCGGGACTCGCTCTTCCCATCCCCAGACGTGCTGGCATCAATTCTTCCGGCAGCACAAGCCTGCGCTTCCTTCCCCGCCGCCCACAAGGGCTGAGAGGTTGTGCAGCTTTTTAACCGTAGGGACTGAAAACAAACAATTTTGTCAGGTTTGTGTCCCAGAGCCGTGCACAGATTTAGCTCCAGTGGTGGAAATCTGGTTTGCTCTGATGGGGCAAAACACAGTTTTTGGGCTTTTTTTGGGAATCTCTCTGGTTAGGTTTCATTGAACTTTGGAATCTGAAGCTCCATCTCTCTCCTGCTGTAACTACAAACGAGACCTGACACTGAGTTACTGATTCACAGGTAGAAATTATCTTAATAGGCAACCAACAGATGGGCTTCTGCACCTTACCCGCAGCCGTGTGAGCGGGTGGAGATGCACGTGTGTATTCCTGGGCAGGGAAGGGTTGTATGTGGCATTTTCCACCTTGATATTTAGGGAATAAACATTCCTGGGGATGGGCGTTTTCCCACATGGGAATAGCAGAGGGTGACAGTGGGAATCGGAGATGGTGGCAGTGGATAGAGGAGCTTGATGCTCATGCTGCTTTCAAAGGGAGGATTGTTTCCTACTAATTCATGACACAGCGTTGGATAAAAGTGCTGTTAATTGCTGTACCCGTCATTGTCCGCTGGATCAGGCAGGGTGAGTGCTGGGGATGCATGACTGCACCCCGGGCTCGGCCACCCGAAACCGCCGTGACGAGCCGTGGTGGCACCAGCGTGGCCGTGGAGATGCTCTGCCTCAAACGGTGGCCCTAAAAAAGACAGCAAAGCGGCATCTCCACCTTTCAGATGGATTTCCTATCCCCGGTTTTATAGGTTAGAGGGGGAAGCGTATAAAAAGATAAGATTAAATGTAAGTATCGCTGTCTCCCTGCCATGAAGTTACGTGTCCTTCTGGTCAGGGCAGATTAGCTCGGGGGATTCAATGGGTTAATTCCTTCACCTCGGGAGACCTGGGTGTCCAAATCCTGCTCAGGACTCGAGAAAATGGAAGAAGGTGGTTTAATGGACCCTCTCCTGGAGGGCTGTGAACACCACCTTCAGCGGGGCAGACCCTGACCTCTGCGAAGGGAAAGGCTCAGGTTTGACGTGCCAGGAGCTGCTCAGCCCCTGCCGGCAAAAGCAGGAGTTGGTTTTTGAGGCTTATGTTGCACCACAAACCCCGAAATTGCAGAGGAGGGGGGGTGGAAGGATATATTTCTAAATTTGTAGCTGAGATAATTACTAGAAACTTGAGTCATGCTTAAAAGAGACGAAGTTTATGTCACGCTCCGGTAAAATATTGCAGCCTTCCCCAGTGTTGGATGTTTTCACTCGTATTTCAGTGATCGGGTCGTTAAAAACCATAGCTAATAATAGAAAGTCTTGGCAATCTTTGTTCCGAATAGGGTAAGTATGGAGTCAGGGTGCCGAAAATGAACGCGGACATCCTATTTGCCTATTTTTAAAGGTGTTGGAGAAGAAAAATGTGTGGCGCGATTGCCCCTCATAGCTGGATGTAGCTGCGACGGTAGCTGCTGTTATGTGCTTGCAGCCCTAAAATACTGCTTTCCCCCCCCTTCCCCCTCCCTCCTGTCCCTTGTGCCTCCCCTACGAGCTCCTGGTAGGTGAAGGGTTGGAAATGCAACCACTGAGACCGCAGACTGGAGTAAAAGTTGTGAAAAACGCACCCTCTCTCCAGTTTCCATGGCTGCGTTCATCTCAAATGTTGTCTTCTTTGCCGTATTTTTAGCAATTTGCAGTTTTCTGTGGCGTTTCGGGAGCGTCTGTTAAACTGTGAATGTTTTTATCCTCTTACAGACGTGGCTGGATCCTGCCAAAGAAATAAAAAAGCAGGTTCACGGTAAGTAGAGCGCATTTATCGTGTGGCTGCGTGTAGTTTCTCCCCCTTTCATTCAATAAGCGTGGCTTCGGTGGGCGATTCTGGGAGCCCAAGGATGGGTGAGGGTTGGAGTGAGGGTGTCTGGTGGGGATCACCACGAGCTCATGCAGTCCGCGCGTCCTTTCTCCTCTTCTTAAGTACTTAGAGATGCTCTAGATTTAGGAAAAAAAAAGGTCATTTCTGTGGGAAAACGTAACTTAGGGTGTGTTCGCCCTGTGCAAACCCAGGCTGCCCTTGACGCTGAAATGGGAGATGTGCTCCCTGTTGGAGGATGGGAAGATACCCGACAGCGGCAACTACTTAAATCCCAAAGGAGACTGGGAGAGCCTGAGCAAAATGGCATGCTGTAGCGAGGTTTTATAGACTCCGAGGCTGTTGTGGGGGACAGGTAGGGATACCGGAATGGTAGATGACTCGAGTAGTACCAGGGCAAATGCCAGATGCTCTCCAAAGTTGTATTTTAAGGTCTGCTAGCACTGAACTAGCTCAAGATGAGGGCAGCGTCAAAGTTAAATAAACTTTAGAGGCTTTTGTTTGCTCTCAGGAGCAAGTCTGCTTCAAAAAACACCGTTTTAAGAAAGTAAAATACTGTTTTACAAAATTAAAATGCTGGTTTACGAAAGTAAAATACTCTTTTTATGTGTGCTTTTGGTGGGGGACGCAGAGCAAAGCGTGTCATTAAGTACAGATGAGGGGGGGGAAATGCCGCAGGGCTGTGGAGGAGGAAAAGCTCCTGCCCTTATCAACTTCTCTTTGCATCGATAGCAGGATGTTTGCAAAGGGCACGAGCTGCTCCTGCCGTGCCATGTGGTAAAATTCAGCTCCGAAGCGTGATGAGCAAATTGCTATGGAATCTGGTCCCCTGAGACGGGGGAAATGGCAAATTATTTGGATTTGCGTGAATATATGTTGAATGTCCGTGTGAATATATGCACATCCATATATGTTGGTGGACGGATACAGGGAGTCAGTCTCTGCGTCCTCCTTGCAAACCTCTGCTACCTCAAATGTCTTCTTGGAGTAACTTGTTTTGAACGGCGTATAATGAAAACAACATGCCGTGGGTTTGATCCCGGTTATGGTGTTGCATAAGAAGTAAATCCATGGACGCTACGTGTCCCCCCCGCCCTCCTCCTCCCTGCCTGAGGTCGTGACAAATCTCTGAGCAAGTTAACCGCAGGGTTGTCTTCTCTTTCTGAAATAAATACCATTTTCAACTAGGGCGTTAGAGGGCACGGCCGGCGGGAGTTGTAACAATGAAAATTACTTTGAGTGCTTAATGGGTTGGTTAGGACTGTTTTCTGCGGATAAGCGTAATTATTTTCAAGGGAAAGGAGTAACTCCTTCAGCTGTGTCACCTAGAAGCTGTCCGTACCACAAATAATGTCAATTCTAGGTGTGATTATGCGATTCCTCACTCCGTTTAATGCTTTAATTGTGCTGTACGAGGTTCACGACGAGTTGTATTCAAACAGTTAGGTCTGGGCTTGTAAAGCTCTTCCCATCTTGGTACTTTTGCTGCTTTGTTGGGCTGAGTTTCAACTGTGCTCTGACCGCCCCACCGCAGCACACGCCGCCGCTGAGGGAATTAGCACATCTGCTCCTGACGAGAAATTTGGAAATTGGGTCGAGTGATAAAGCAACACTCGTTCATTAACCTAGAGCAGGCGCCTGACCCTCTCTTCATTAATCTTTTATTTCTTCCGTCAGTGAAAAAATACGTAATTTAGCCCCCTAGCAAGGAATTTAATTTTTTTTCCACAAGTTGTCCTTTATTCCTACGGGTTTGCTGCGTTTTCTCCTCCGTGTCTTTTAGCTCTTGTGAATGAAATTGTATCTTACACCCTCTAAGCAGCAGCTAGCCGTACATACTAAAATCAGTATTACGATCCGCTGGCCGTATTTTGAAGATCAGCTGGATATTCCCAGCTTTTTTTATAAAGATGGACTATCACGAAGCTGTCCTGGCGTGTTTATTTTTCTCAACCTCTTCTTTTGTCATTGCAGGAGGCCCCTGGGATTTTACCTTCAATGTCAAGTTTTATCCACCGGATCCCGCGCAGCTGACGGAGGACATTACCAGGTGATTTACCCAGGAATCCAGGGAGCTCGCTGAGCAAAGGAAACCACTAGAAATGGAAGACTGAATAGAAATTTTTAATATTTGGGTGTTATTCCATCCTTCAGCAAGGAGACCAGACGTCTTGGAGGGTTTTTCAATTGTTTTTAGTGAGTGTGTGGGATGCTCCCACTCCCCACTGAAGTCCACATGCATAAAACGGTGTTGTTTATGATCCTGGCATGTGTGCGTTTATAGAGAAAAGTAAATTTTTATTTAAAAACAAGATTTTCTGATCATAAACGCCCTCTACTCCCTTTCCAGAGTGGAGGTGACTTTAAATCCTCCTGTCTCCATGCTGTTTACCGTGGGAATATTCCCCCCTAAGTAAAAATACAGGTAGAAGTTAGAAACGAGCATCACACTGCGTTCATCAGTGGCATAAAAAAAGAGATTCTGTTTGATCCTCAAATTTAAGTTTCTCTGTGCTCTCTGGAAATAGTATTTTGCCTTTTTTTCAGGTACTACTTGTGTCTTCAGCTTAGACAAGACATCATTACGGGGCGGCTGCCCTGTTCCTTTGCGACTTTGGCTCTGCTGGGTTCCTACACGGTCCAGTCCGAGTTGGGAGACTACGATCCCGATCTGCACAGCCCGGATTACATCAGTGAATTTAAATTGGCCCCAAACCAGACAAAAGAGCTGGAAGAGAAGGTTGTGGAGCTTCATAAAACGTACCGGTAAGTTGCGGCGGCTGGAGGACTTGTTTGTGCAGAGCAGCCTGAAATAATGGGGGTTACTGGTATTTTCCCCACCTCTGCTGCATGCTTTTCGTTTCCTGCTGCACTGATTTTTAGGTTGGCAACAGAAGCTTTAACAGTAAGGTGTGAATTTTCAGCTACTGAGAACATTGGCTATTTAAAAAAGATCTAATACTTTATAGCAAAATCTTTCTAGAAGCTGGAATTCTTTTTTCCTACGTGAAAAGGAAACT
The DNA here is from genome assembly GCF_963924245.1 of Chroicocephalus ridibundus. Lineage (NCBI taxonomy): Eukaryota > Metazoa > Chordata > Aves > Charadriiformes > Laridae > Chroicocephalus > Chroicocephalus ridibundus. The sequence goes on from NC_086302.1 coordinate 5,862,778, forward strand.
ATTTTTTTAGCGAGCAGATTCAAAGTCTTGCAGTTATTAACGGTGCTCTTTTTCAACAGTGTAGTTGTGAAAGTGGCTTTTATTCCATGTGAAAACGCAAAGTTTGCTTGTTTTAACCTTGTCCTTTGTCTCTTTTTTTTCTCTTTTTTTTTTTTTTAATAATTACTTTGGGATTGATGTACGTTTTTGATTGCAATCTGGTTGGAGCAGATCTTGTATCTTTGTGTATATGCTGTAGCCTTCAGCATGTTTGGGGTTTTCTGCTGCCACGTTTAATGAGTAACACTTTATAACGTGGAATTATTCCGGATAATGCAGGAGCTACAGACCTGCAGTTAGCCTGTCCTCCTCCTGTTCCCCAGCACAGCCATGACCTGGGCAGATGTGTCTTCTTCAGGCAGGGATGAAGGACCCCTGGGAGTCCCTCTGGTACCAGATTAAAGGGTGACAGTAACCTCTGTCACCTCTTCCTCGCCTTATTTTGAGATTATTTTCGTAGATGCTCCGAGTGCATGGATTGCAGAAGCTGCGTGAGAGCGGCCAACGCGCAGCTTCTACACCCTTCTACGCTTTGGGGTTTTAAGGGGAATAAAAAAGCCCGTAAAACCAGTCTGTGATACCAAAACCTTCAGCCGGAGCCCCTTGACTTGTGCAAAGCTCCTGGCTGATGCACTAATGATGAGAACAGAGCAGAAGACGAGACCTTCTCGCTCGCAGATGGGAACTAATAACCTGAGTGCAGTAGGGAAGGGTGGACGCGTGCCCCCGGCTGTGACCAAAGCTACAATTAACACCTTCCCAACCCCGCAAATCAATACTTCAAATTGATTCCCCTCCATTTGCACCGAGAGGAGAGGAAATGAGGGAAAATAAGTACCGGGCCGCTGACAAGCTTCATGACTTGAAGTCAAAGGCCGTTAGCTGTGCTAGAAGTGGCAGATCACTTTGCTGAATTATTCATGGCTTCATTAGAAGGATACTTCAAGGTATAAGATGTAGTTATATTTAATCTGCTCGTGCGTGCAGGAGGGAGGAAGCAATATGCACCCGTTTAATTTCTGGTCCTTGTTCTGTGAACATTAATCTGTCAGGGGGGTTTCAGTGGGAAAACTCTGATAAACCACGCTCCGTCTCTGGCCGCTTTATTTGCAAAGCGCAAGGCGCGTGTTGGGGATGGCGACTGCTCCTGGGTCTTTCCTAGAGGATTGTCTTTGTCTGCCCTGTCTCCCACCACTCAGACCTCTCTTTACATGGCACAGGAGATGTATGCGAGCGCTCGGCAAGGAAGACATCAAAGCGGGGAGCAAAGTGAGATGCATGCAGCCAAACGCCGTCCCAGCAGAGCTGTTAAATGTAGCCTTTACACCAGAAACTTATTAACAAGGGCACCTCAATAACCCTGATAATAGCCTCTGTGATCAGGATGTTTCTGTTAAGCAAAGTTGTGTTGCGTTGCCCCTCCTGCAGACCGGGTACCATCTGCTCCCAGAAAACCTCTCATTCATCTGCCCTGCCCCAGTAGGAATCGCTGCCGGGCGGCCTCAGCTGTCCTTGCCTTTGGTTTGGAGAACAATAGCTGGGTTTGGGGGTGGGTCGCAGGGGCAGGAGGGCTGGGGGGGACAGTACCTGTCACCCTTGGCCTTCGGCTGAATTGGTGTTTCTTCCACTGAACCAGGTTTTGTGCCCCTTCACGGCGCTCCCTCGCTTTCTTCTCTGCTGTCTGCACAGAAATAAGGTGCACCCGTTTTACAAGGATGTCTCAAAGCACAAATTTGTTCCTTCAGAGCTATTTAATAATCCATCATCCGGGCACAAACTTGTATTGAAAGCAAAAGAAAATCTAACAAGTAAACGGTTTTGCGAAGTCTGATCTGTCCCTCCTAAAAGCAACAGTTAGGAGAATACCAATCCCTTTCTCTCTTTCCCCAGATCCATGACTCCAGCCCAAGCAGACCTGGAATTTCTTGAGAATGCAAAAAAGCTGTCTATGTATGGAGTCGACCTTCACCAAGCCAAGGTGAGAAGCAGCGGGTGCGTGCACCTGCCTGTGGATTTTGTAATTTGATTATCCTTCCCTTGTAGGAGCAAACTTACCTATTTCAGGAGGCTCCTTTTGCAAGCTAGAGGAGGTCAGCTGGTACAGAGAGACATGCAACAGAAATGCCTCCAGCGTTCTCGCAAGAGGAGTGATTCTTCCCCATTGCTTATTATTTATATATTACATCTCCTTCCCCAGGACTTGGAAGGAGTGGATATCACTCTGGGAGTCTGTTCCAGTGGCCTTCTTGTTTACAAAGATAAACTGAGAATCAACCGCTTCCCTTGGCCCAAAGTCCTGAAGATTTCCTATAAACGGAGCAGCTTCTTCATTAAGATTCGGCCAGGGGAGGTATGTTCTTCTTTAATTGCCTTCCGATTATCACCAACGTGTATGCTTCGCTAGAACGAAGTGGAGGGGAGGGAGCAAGCTTTTTTCTGAACGAGCGTGTTATACTCTGTAGGGTTTCTGCTCTTGGCTTGGTGTTGAGGTAGAGCCTGCTGACCTTGCTGAAGCTATAAACCAGCGGGTGACAATTTAAACAACGTGTCATCCAGCACCACCTCCTGGCACTGCCTGGTATTCCCGGCATCCAGGGGAAACCGGTGGGAAGTTCACAGTTGAAACTGCGAGAGGACTACCTCCTCTTTTCCAAACGGGCCAAGATAAAGGCTCTTTGTCTCGCTTTCATTAAAAAAAAAAGAAAAAAGACACATACCTTTTCACTTAGACTGCAGCAGGCAGGGGGTGGCTGCCCCGACGCTGCCTCTCCTGAACGCTGTGCCTCCATACAGCGAGACCTGGCCAGGCTGGAGAGTTGGGCGGAGAGAAACCTTATGAAATTCAACAAGGGCAAGTGTAGGGTGCTGCGCCTCGGGAGGAATAACCCCCCGCACCAGGACAGGTTGGTGGTGACCTCCTGGAGAGCAGCTCTATGGAAAGAGACCGGGGAGTCCTGGTGGACAAGAGGGTGACCATGAGCCAGCAATGGGCCCTGGTGGCCAAGAAGGCCAATGGCATCCTGGGGGGCATCAAGAAGAGTGTGGCCAGCAGGTGGAGGGAGGTCATCCTCCCCCTCTGCTCTGCCCTGGGGAGGCCACAGCTGGAGTGCTGGGTCCAGTTCTGGGCTCCCCGGGTCAAGGAGGACAGGGAACTGCTGGAGAGGGGACAGCAAAGGGCTACCAAGATGCTGAGGGGACTGGAACACCTCTCTGATGAAGAAAGGCTGAGGGATTTGGGTCTCTTCAGTCTGGAAAAAAGACGACCAAGGGGGGATCTCATCAACGCTTCTAAATACTGAAAGGGGGGGTGTCAGGAGGATGGGGCCAGGCTCTTCTCAGTGGTGCCCAGGGACAGGACAAGGGGTAACGGGCACAAACTTGACCATGGGAAGTTCCACCTCAACATGAGGAGGAACTTCTTTGCTGTGAGGGTGGCAGAGGCCTGGCACAGGCTGCCCAGAGAGGTGGGGGAGTCTCCGTCTCTGGAGACATTCCAAAGCCACCTGGAGGCGTTCCTGTGCCACCTGCTGTGGGTGACCCTGCTCTGGCAGGGGGTTGGACGAGGTGATCTCCAGAGGGCCCTTCCAACCCCTATCATTGTGTGATTCTGTGAACAGGGAGCTCCCTGGAGCAGCCTGCTTGCTGTAAACACGATGGGGAGAGAGGCTACAATGGGGATCTGATCTGCCCCCTTTCCTCCTCTTCTTCCTCCTCCTCTGTGTCTGCCATGGCCCAGCCTTGCAAGGAAGTCAATTTTCGACCCCATCTTGCAGCTGGGCAGTGTGATGGGAGGGTAAATAAGTCTGAGCGGCTGCAAAACGCAAATCCCGGTGTGTCCTGAGCAATGCATGGGGGTTGTGGACTGAGCCCTGTCCTTTCTTGGACCTGAGCCCCCTCCTGCACATCACGAAGTGAGTTCAGCTGCTCTTGGGCTACACCAGCAGTTTGTGCTGCAGCAGAACAGGTCGATGGGCTGGGAACGGCACTCCTGCCGCATTTATTTTTTTGCTATACCTAAATAACTTATATTTTCCGCAGCAAGAACAGTATGAAAGTACAATTGGGTTCAAGCTACCAAGTTACCGGGCAGCGAAGAAGCTGTGGAAAGTATGTGTCGAACATCACACGTTTTTCAGGTGGGTTTTCTAAACAGTAGGGTAGCCTTGAATAACTCATGCTTTAGATTAGCTGCTGAAAATGGAGCACTCCTTCGGTGTTCCTTGGGGTTTCACGGGAATTGGAGTGAAACGGTTGCAGAGACGTTAAGTGTTTATATTGCAGTACATTTCTAGGCAGCTTCCACTTCATAAAATACATGAGACCGAGGTCTTCGAGTGTATGTAGATGTGGGGCTTATTGTTAGCGCGTGTTGCTTTGTTAATCAAGCGTATGCAAGAGGCTTCTTTAATTTGTATTTTAATTTCTCTTTACCTGCCGCTTCCTAGATCTGGAGGTATGGTTTTTAAATGGTGCTTGTGGTTTTCAGGCTGACTTCCACCGAGGCCATCCCGAAGAGCAGGTTCCTGGCGCTGGGCTCCAAGTTCCGCTACAGTGGCCGGACGCAGGCGCAGACGCGGCAGGCGAGTGCCTTGATCGACCGACCCGCTCCCCAGTTCGAGCGGACGGCAAGTAAGCGAGCCTCCAGGAGCCTCGACGGAGGTGAGTGTCCGGTGCCTCTTCTCTCTCCGTGCCTGGGTTCAGTAGGATGCTGAAATACTCCTTAAGTACCACCTAAATTCCCTGCTTTACAAAAAAAGGGCAAAAAACCCGTAAACATAACTCCTCACTTTAATACAAGACCTGGATATAAAATGCAAACCAACAGTAGCGCTAGCAAGAACCGACTGACGAAAAGGACGTAGGTGGGTGCTGAAGGTTTATGGCAAAGTCCTGGTTGCAAAGGTATTTCCTCATTCAATCTCAATGCATTTTCCTTTTAGTAAATCAGGATTTAAGCTATTCTAGGGTTTGGTCTGTTCAGCGTAGCTTCTCAAATTACATAGTTTTCCTTGAGGGGGAGATGTTTTTTGCCACAACTGTGTGAAACCTTGTCAGTGTTTGTTAAAAGGATGCTAATGTTGAAGTTTGTGGTGTATTGATCAGGTGGGCTCGACCCTGACATTTTTCAAAGATCTGGATAGCTGCAGGCTAGAGGAGATGAGGCATGGACGGGGGAGTGCTTAAGTTTGCTCCTCTTGATCTGGGTCATGGGGTGCTTCTAAAATTAGGATACAGGGCCGAGGGGAGCATCCCTTTGCACCAAGAGGATCCGGGGCCGAGGGGAGCATCCCTTTGAACCAAGGCCACCTGATGGAGCAGGAACAGCGTTGCTTTGAGCCCCGAGGTCACTCTGCAACCCGGGAGGGAGCGGGGCTGTCCCAGTGCCCCGTAGGCGGCAGCAGCCAGGCTGTCCCTGCTCCTGGCATGGGTTTACGGGGCTCAGCGACACCCTGAGCTTGGGCTTCACGCCTCAGAGCTGGGGGGGAAAGGGCTGCTCGGTTTGAGCTCCGTACCACAGCAAAAGGCATTTTGCCTGCTTGTGTGCGAGGTTACCCAGGGACGATGCACGGAGGCGAGGGGACCAGCCCTTGGCCGTGCCCCGTAGACCGTTCCGACCCCAGCTGAGTAGAGAAATCCCCGCTGCGATCCTGCACCCGAATTCCAGAGCTTGGAAAAAGAGCAGCCTGTGAACGTAACGCTTCTGTCCCCGTTGAAGTCTGCAGCCTTTTTTCCATCTGCTGTGTGGGCAGTCGTTAACATGTGCCCCGTTTCTTCAGCTAAACGTGCGACTCAAAAAGTTGAGTTCAGAGCCGTAGAGGACGAGAAGCAGGAGAAGGTGGTGGTGGTTGAGGTTCCTGAACCAAAACCCGCGGATCAGATCCGAGAGAAGCCAGGTATAGCTGTGGTGGTGGTGGCTACAACTCTCTGCAGCCTTTCCTATCCTTTACATGCTTGTTCCTGACAACTCAAAAGTTTCACCAAATCTGCCGGCTTTCTTTTTTTCGTTTCTTTGCAAGAAGAGTTTTGCAGTCAGTGAACAGACAGCCCCGGCTCCGGGAGACTCGTTAAATCTCCGCCTTGCACCTCGTTAGCCTGTAATTCTTGTGGGGAGGTGGGGAAAAAGTTCAGGATGTGCTGGCGCTTGAGAGCTATCTCCTTATTAAATTTTTGGGTGGTTCTGTCAATGTGGTTTAGAAAAGTTTAAAGTTTGATCTCGAAACTTCTTGTAAAGCTTCTGAAATTCTTCGTCCTGGCACCTGCTTGCCATTTTTTAAGCCGCCTCTGGCTTTTTTTTATTTGGTGGTTTGAGAAATGCCGCCCATTTTGCTACATGGAGCTTGTATTTCTCTTAAGATAAGGTACTGTTAATAAATATTAATGCCCTTAAGAGGTGTTGGAGGTACAACAGCATATTTGAATACTAATAAGCATATCACAGCAGAGGTGTTGTCAAATATTTGCAGTCTTTGTCGCTTAAATAGCGAATCCCTGCGGTGCATTAGGTCTGGATATAATTCGTATGCAAATGCATTGTGTACCGCTCCACTTCCCTTCTTCCGCCCTGATTTTTATTTTTTTTCTACAGCCTTCTTTTGACATCGCTGGTTTTCTGGTATGAAATGTAGACCAAGCTTTCATAAAGTAACGTGTCAGACTGTCTCCCCACCACTGTCTTGCCTTGAATTCTCGCTAGTCAGCATCGCCTGGCAGGGAAAGCCTGGTGCTGTAAAACTAGAAGGAGGAGAATTAACATTTAAGGCACCAGGATAAATGGCTGTATGGTCTTAGCTTTTAGATTTGAAGTTGGTCGCTCAAGTACGTTTAACGAAAACTGCTAATTTTTATATAGGTTTTCATCCCGAGGAGCCTGGGGGTGGTTTTTCCTGGGTTTTGCCAGCCAGCACCTGCGTCTCCCCGGGCTTTGCAGGCAGAGCCCGTCCTAGTATGGCACTGGAGAGCCCTTGGCGTGTCCCCACGTGTCCCTGCCTGGGCGAGAAGCCCACAAAGCTTAATCCTGGTGTCCTTTCCCGTCTCAGCCAATACACTCCAGGGCCTGGCAGCACCAGAAAGACTGATACGCAATTGCACGGTGAAAACTTACTGTTAAGCTGCCTGGTTTAAAAACCTCCTTGCTGTTCTCAGCTGCTGCCTCGGAGAGGGATCTCCTCTTGCTCTTGCCTCTGCTGCGGCAACCGTCGTGTGGCCGCACCGTTCTCCAGCCGCTCCATTAACGCCTGCAAACCTCTTTCTAGCCAAACCCGCTCCTGAAACTTTTCAAATGAAACCCATTGCAGAGGAGGAGGAGGAGGAGGAGAAAGTAGAGGTGGTTAAGGTGCCCGTTGCTGAGCCAAAGTTACCGGAGCCGTTGCGGACGCGGTCAGGTACAGCCACAGCGGTGTCGGCGTGGCTCCCGCGGCCACCCGTGCTGTCACCCGCTGGGTTGAAGTGATGCAGTGCCGTAGGACAGAGGGTGCATCGTTTGCAGTGGTGTTTTTGGCTGTTAAAATCACACCAGGCTTTGCAAGTGTGCCGCAGCGCGCTGCTTTATCGGGGAGCGCCTCTGGGTGAGACGAGGAGGTGCCGTGGCTTGGCTGTGTGCCTGCGTGTTGAAGTGTGTGCGGTGGCCTCCTAACCCCCTTTTGTTACTGTCCCGTCTCGTAAAGTTCGTTTCCCAGAGCTTTAAGAACATGCGGTGCCCAAAAATCAGGTTGTGTGCTCCGGGACTGCTGGAGGTGACCTAAACTCTGCTGTATTTCTTCGCTAGAGAGCCTGCCTCTGCCCCCTGGGGAGAGCTTTCACAGCAACTTCACTGCTGCAGACAGATCCACCCTCATCGTAATTAAAAGCAGAGTTGGTTAGTCATTGCAGGAAGAGGAGACTGAAGCCGTGGAGGGAGGAAACTGGGAACTTCACCTATTTTCTCCATTAATATGAAAAACACTAAACCAGCCCCTGCGCTGCGAGGATGTTCCATGGGACGGGACATCAGCCAGCGTCAGACCCGAGCGTGTCCGGGGGTCTCCTCTCCAGCTGCCACTTCTCCTCATTCACCTCCTGCATTTTTTCCTTCTCTTGATGCTTTTGGTCGCAGTAGGGATGTTTTCTTGGCTGGGGTGATGATGACTGACATTTTAAATCTCAAATTTTGGGGCGGTGCTTTTTACTGTGTTTAAAGTGTGTGTTCAAATAGCCAAAGGTTAAGAAAGCGTAACTAAAATAAAGCAGTTCTGGACTCTGGGTGAGCGCAGAACTCGTCGTTGAGTGGCAAAGGAAAAGCTTGGTGGCTGTTGATATTTTTCCTGCATGTCCTGGTGCTCTGAAGCACTGTGAGGGAAGCAGGAAGGTGGCCGTGCAGATCTCCTGAGGGCGGTATTGCCTCTGCTGCTTCATCTTCGAGGTGGCATTTTAACACATCCATAACTTTTTTAGCCAAACGTGCTCTTGGCAATGTTGAGATAAGCCCAGTTGAAGAGGAGGAGGAGGAGGAGGAAGAAAAAATGGTGGTGATGAGAGAACTAGAGCCGGTCCCGAAGGAGTCAGGTACCACCATGATGGCTTTGCACACCCGGCATCCTCCTGATCCCAACTGTCCCTGCCGTCTCGCCGTCCCTCTCTACAACCTCCCCGGCAGCTGTCACCGCTTCCGTGGCATAAGTAACACCGGGACGCGGCACCGGGTGTCCTTCCAAAAGGATAACGCAGTGTCTGGCTCACAGAAATGAACTGCCGTGCGGAAGAGGGGGGCAGATAAGAGAGATGGTGATGGTGGTTTGGGGCTTCAGGGTGGATATTTCAGCAAGACGTGGTGTCTAGGAGTTTGTCTTAAAAATGTGATTTCAGTCGCTGAAAAATCAGGTTCTTTTTGTACGGATGCTTTATTCTCTATATGTTTTATACACATAGATGAGTTCTCTTCTCAGCAAAACAAGAATCGTTACTATGGAGTTACTCAAAATTACAATTTGTTTTTTAACGCCAAATTTTCTAGTGTCTTTGACAAGCCGGATGGACACTGGTAACCCAGTGGTGGCTGGGGCAGGTTGCACAGTGTGACCCTTGGGGCATAAAATGTGACTTTAGGAATATGAGACCACGTCAAAGAAATTATTTCAGGTCGCTGGGCATATTTTTAGCGGAACGGCCATGAAAACCAACATCAGGGGAACTAAATAGCTTATTGCGTCTATAGGTATGCGTAGTATTGGCTTGAATATTTTGGAAGTGACTTTTCCGGGATGGGGACTGTCTGGGAAATGAGGAATCGAAGGAAAGAGTAGGCAGTTGATTTTGTGTGTACCTAGTGCTTGTATTTAAGACTGTCATCCTCTGGAAAGAGGGTTTTTTGGCAGCACGCGATTCATTTCTGCACTGTCACTGGTCTGGAGACGCTGGGTATCTTCTGGCAGCGGTGCCTTGGGCTGCGGCAGCAGATACCCGTCTCAGACGCACAACCCCAGCCTGCTTTGAAACCCACCTGGAAGTTGCTGTGAAGTTTTACAGAGCAATGCTTGTTGATTATTTTTTTTTGCTTTAATTGCTGAAAAGATCAGGGAGGTGGGGAAAAGCCTGTGTTGCCCTTCCAGAAACCATCCCTTTCTTGTTGAGGGAGATGCCAATGAGTCAAGAACTCGCCTCAGCTCCAAGAGTTTCTATTTCAACGGCTGCATTGGGACGGACTCCTGTGTCTGTTGTGTGCGAGGGACGCAGAAATCGATGGCATGGTGTCAAAAAAAAAAGATTCGCCTTTCTGGTGTGGCTTCTCTGCAGAGTGCAAGCTTGCTTTTTGTAAACCATCTGTTGTGGGGTTTTGTTTTCATTTTATTTAAACCATAAGGAAAATAATCTCAACTTTCCCGTACTAAACGCACAAGCTGCTTTGCTCAACATCTTTATTTCTTTTCCCTTTTTTTCCCCCCCCGCCCCCTCCTCCCTTTCTTTTTTAAATGACAGCACTCTAATTTGGAAAGACTTTGCCTGGTGTTCTAGAAAAGTTGCCCGCTCTGACCCTTGTCCCTGTCTCTCCCCCATCCGCAGCAGTGGCCGTGATAACTCCTGAGAGGAGTCCCCGTCCCACCTCTGCCCCAGCCATCGCTCAGGCCCACGCTGCGGAGCCGGTCCCGGCTAAGCCCGATGCCAAGGACATGGTGGCTGCCTCTAAAATAGAAAAGGAAGTGGCAAAACCCGATGTGAGACGTGAAGAAATCCCACCGGAGAAAACCAAGCCAGAGCCGGCCGATGCATCAAAGGTATGTTAGACCTCATAGGAAGAGGCTGCGCTCGTGCCGGGCTGGAGCATCGGCTCCGAAAACCGTCCCAGAGCAGCAGCTCTGTGCACCTTCACCCCTGCCCCGGGTTTATTCCTCGCCCAGGCATCGGGTGGGAGTGAGTTACGGGGCTCTGGGTCCAGGGAGATCCCAGCCCTCACCCTCCGGGTGCGAGGAAACCCAGGATGGCCGGGTTTTGGTGGCCGCAGTCAGACTAAATGCAACTTTACCGATATATGGTGAAAAAAAAAAAAGCTGGTGGGGATTGCACTGAAGTTCACGGTAATTGAATTTAGAGCTCACCCATCTCTAAGCCGTCTCTGCTGGTTCCTGGTATACGGCAGCAGGAGCAATTCCAGTGAAATTGGTGATAGGGATCTGGTCCACAGCCCAGAGTCGGAACGCAAATGTTTTTTACGTTGATAGGCTTTCTCTGGGAGAGCTGTTAATGTGCTTCTGCAAACTAGAACTAGAATTGGCCGTGTTAGGCTTGATTTTTATAGCTAGGTCTCTTCTTACTGACTCTGTGAACGTAATACCCCGCGCATTACAAAGAATTCTCTGTATTTTGAGAAGGTCTGGTGCTAATTTCAGCATGCGGCTTTTTGGTACGGATTTCACTGGGCGATCCAGCTCCAACTGAAATTTGGAAAGGTTGCCTGGCAAAGCTAATGCCAAGCGGGGAAGCCCGTCTTGGGAAGCGTTAGAGAGAGCACTGGTTTCGAAGGCAAATAATTCTCAAGCTGGAGGAATTATTGTCAAGGTGCTGTTAACTAACAGGCTGTCGGAGAGCTGCCCTGTCATTAACTCTTTCCGGAGGACTGCATGTTGGTTTTTTGGTTTTGTTTTTTTGTTTTTTTTTTTTTTATTTTTTTGCATGTTCACCCAATTATTTCAAAACCAACTACGTGCAGCTGTGTTTTGAAACTAAATGGTCTCTTGAAACAAATCTACTAACAAGAAATGTTTTTACCGATTTATTTCTTAAATGTAGGTGAGGAAAACGCACATTGAGGTCACAGCACCCACCACGAAGGGTGACCAGCCCCAGGTTTGTGCTAATAATTCAGTGAGGTTACTCAAATAATTTTTTTTTTTTTTTTAAGGTTAAAGAGTGAGGTTCAACATAGTTAAATGAACCAACAACTTTTTTTTTTTTTTTTTTTATCACTGCCCAACAGCAGCAGCCTGCAGAAAAAGAGGAAGAACTGATAAGAATGAGGAAGGTTAGCCATTTTACACTTTCACCAAACAAATTCGCCATATCATCCATGCATCTGTAACCTGTTTAAAAAGACAGTGCTCCAGTTTCTTCATGTGCTTTGGGTTGGGTTTTTGGGGTTTTTTTGTTGGTTTGTTTTTTTTTTTGTTGTTTTTTTTTAAACTGCAACTATCAAATATTTGATTTCAAGACGAACAGCTTTTTGTCCCGTAGACAGTCTGATTGCTAAAAATCGTGCATGTTGGATGTCCGAGAGAAACACACTTGGTTTGATTTATAAAATTCAGCTCTGCTTCTCCGTAGCAAATTTAGTGTAGAAAACCAAGAAAACTGTAGAATGTGCATTCCAGGAAATGCAAAAAAAAAAAAACCAAAATAAAAAATGGGGGTTTTGTATTGATTGAGTAATAGGGGACATAGCCGAGATGGGAGAGGTGGTTAAGACGCGGTCACTGTGCACGTTGAGACCTTGTAGAAGTGACGGCGGGCGGTACAGCCTCCTGCACTGGGGTGGGCAGGCGTCCCTGGCAGGAACGGGGAGTCGTGACTTCGTGCCAGCCTTCCACCGAAAACCGGGAAACTGCCCCTGTGTGGCGAGCGATACAAACCAAGGCAAAAGCCGACGAACCCCGCCGGGAGCTGTCTCTTTAAAGGACTCATCGCATTTCCCCATTCTCCATCACAAGAACCCCCATTTCCCGCTGGTGGCCCCAGGCCGGCGTCCCCGCGGCTGGGTCCCGTCCCCCCCCCCCCCCCCCGCCCCCCACCACGCTGGCCCAGCGCTGCGCTCCCAACCTTGAGTTAACTTTTTTAATTTGCCAATTTGTCAATCCCGCAAGAACAACTTTTTAATTTTTTGTGCTTTTCTTTTTCTTTTTCTTTTTTTTTTTTTTTGTTTCCCCCTTTTCTTTCATTTTCACAGAAAAGATCAAAGAGGCTAGATGGTGAAAACATTTATATCAGGCATAGCAATTTAATGTTGGAGGTTTGTATGAACTTGAAGCTTTTTTCAGTTGCGTTTGCCTAGACCTTCTGCATCTGCGCTGAACTTTTTTCTTCCTCTTCTGCTGCTGCCTTTGTTTTTGCATGCTGTTGCATGAAAGACCTTTTATTTTTTTTTTTTTAATAAAAAATACGCTTTTGCATGGTAACAGTAAACATGACTATGTGCAGGCATTCTTCCTTCTGCCTCTTCTGACTTTCATTCTCTCATACTTACCCAAAATATACGATTGGCAGAGCTCAGGTCTGCTCTTGGACCCGCTGGGTGCTCACAGCAGCATCAATCGGGGCGGTGGGGGATCATTTATAAGTTTCTCCTTGCTTGAAAGAAATTATTGTCCTGGGGGAACAGTCGGCCTGTGAAAATGCAAAATTCGGGAGAAGCTGTGGGTGAAATGGTCACCTCCGTGACGTTCAAGCCACCACGTTGTCCACGTTGATTCAGATGGGAGCGAGTCCTCCTTTGGGACCTGGCATTGAAGCGATGCTCGCGACGTTGCGATCCTCCTCCCAATGCCTGCATGCCTGGCAGCACCTTTAACCCTCCCCAGGCCCCATCCTGCGTCGGCCCCAGGTCCCCTTGGGGCTGACGCAGTGGCTCGGTGGCCATGGGTGGCCTGCAAACGGGCAAGAAGCCGTTTCATCCCTCCACATACGGCTCTTCCCTTTCATATTTTCCCTTTATACATCCTTGGGAGCCCTTCACGCTCGGTTTCGCCCAAGCACGGTCTCAGAACAGACCATGCCAATCATATATTTTACTGTATTTTAATACACCGTGTTACGGAAGACGTTTTGTGGCTTCTGATACTCTCTTCCTGTGTTACGTGTTTCTACTCAAACTTGCAGCACCAGCAGCTGGTAGGGTTTCCCTGTTGGTATCTCTTGAAAGTTGAAGCGTACTAACTGCCTTCTCCTAATTTCAGTTTTAAATTTTTGCAGCTTTGGGGTTTTTGTGGGGTTTTTTTAAAATTTTTTTTTTTTTTTTTTTTTTTTTTTTGACTGCTACAACTTCGAGCTTTCAGCCACGAGCGAAGGGTCTGCGACACGACGGGCAGGGTTCTGCCGCTGCACTGCAAGACTCTGCCTGTTGCTTTCTTTCACCCAACTGGAGCGTCTCCATCTCCCCGACCCTAAAAAGAGCTTTTTTCGTTGCTTCTGAACCCCTTTTTCCCGTTAGTGCAATACTTGGCTGTGGCACCCAGCCCCTTCCCTCTCCGCTGCCCTCCCCACTGGTTCTGTTGCAGGTTCTCCAGCCCTCCCCTAGAAAAGGGCTGACCCCAGCAGCTCCCCCCCCTTTATTCCTATTTTTTTTTTATTTATTTTAATCCATGCATTTGGCAGATCAGACGTTTTCCCAGCAGACCTCATACTCCCGAAGCTGCCGCTTGATTTTATCGAAAGCCGTTTAACGCTCTGTGCTCGACAGCCCGTGCTCCGTGTTCTTACAAAAAGGGGCAGAAAAAAGGGGAGGAAAAGCATTAACGCTTAACGAGCTTGTTCCTCCAGATGCTTTCAAGACCCGTTGTGGCTCCATGTAGCTCCTGGCGGCTTTAGCTTCTCCGCAAACCCTCCCAGGACCAGCTCTCGCGCAGTGGTGGATGGCCAAGGTGGTCTTTCTCTCTTCTCTGAACCAGGAGCAGCTCTAGGGCTCCTGCGCCTGGGTAGAGCTTTACCCTGGAGTCCTCGGCAGAATTATTTGTGCTTTTTTTTATTTATTTCCTAACTAGCAGGCACTTGCCTTGTGCTTTCATCCAGGACGGATGCCAAAACTGGGTTTCCCCCCCACCCCCAGAACTGTGCCAAAAAGAGCAAATGGTGTTAGTGAGGTGTTCGGGGCTGCAGCCCCGTGGAGGGAGGGTGGCGTGTCCTGGGTAAGCCGCAGGGACGCAGATTTTTGGGGGACGACACCCCCTTTAGGGATGCATTTGCTCTCCCATCTCCTAAAACCGATGGGCTGAGTCCCAACTAAAAGCACAGAAGTAGGGAAATTTCCCAGGGATGCTTTTACTGACCTTAATTTCCCCCTTTCGAACGGGTGAGGCCTGCTGCTTTTTGGCACTGTCCAGAAAAGTTGTCGTTTGGCTTAAGCCTCTTTTATGCAAAAGCTTTGTTTTCAACAAACTCTGATTTGCTTGCAAGGAAAAGCTATTTTTAAACAAGTTGAAGAGAGCTGGCTTGCCTTGAAGTCTGTGCTTTTATGCTGTAAACTGGCATCACAGAGCAGAAATCTGGCTTCTTCCAGATGAAGTATTTTAGCGGGAGTTTCTCCATTGATCCGGCATAAAGTAAATTCTCAGTTTGATTTTTAGAGGGCCGTCGTCTCATCTTCATTTCAGAAGTCTGAAACCTCCCGTGGTAACTCCTGGAGGGACGAGATGAGAGGGAGAAAAAAAGTAATGGGGGTGTTCTGGGACCAAAGATAATTCCTGGTGGGATGAGAGAGAATAGGTAGGAAGAGAATAAATAAAATTGGGAAAACATTTTCTTAAAACATTAATTGCATTTACACCCGTGAATATTCAGGCTAGCAGAGGGAAAAGAAAGCGAACCCACCCAATTTAAAGGCATTCAATTAAATACTCCAAACAAACATAGTCCTGGGACTTAAAAAAATCCCTATGGGGCAAACCCAGGAGATCACACCTGAGCTGTCGTCTCTTTTGGCGTAGCTTGAGATGAACCCATGGCACGTCCCGCTCCTGGAGGAGACCCCACTCCGAGCTGACGGCATTTTATCCCAATTAATAGAGGAGGAAAGAGGAGAGAGGACGTTCCCTTTGTGTGTTTGCAGTGTGAGCACAATTGATGGAAGTCGGCAACGACTCTGCTGAGCGCAGCTTTGCTATGCGGCAGCCTAGGCAATGGCCGGGTCGTCTCCGTGTCCCTTCATTTATCCTGTCCTTTTACTAATAGGATCTAGATAAGACCCAAGAAGAAATAAAGAAGCATCACGCCAACATCAGTGAGTTGAAGAAGAACTTTATGGAGTCCGTCCCGGAGCCTCGGCCGAGTGAATGGGACAAACGTTTGTCCACTCACTCTCCTTTCCGAACCCTCAACGTCAACGGGCAGATCCCCACGGGAGCGGATGGAGTGAGTACCTCGGCAGCGCGCGGGTGTCGGAGCACCGCATTGCTCCGAGGGGGAGGCTTCGCAGCCTGGGGTTCAGCCTCAGCTCCCCTTAGATTTTAGTCATATTGGATTTTAATAGTTAATATTGACTTTTAATATGTGTGATGATCTCTGAGAGGATTGATGCTTTAGTCGTAGTGTCAAAAATGTGATTTTTTGGGTAGAAAATAATGTAAGAATTCTTCACCTGGTTTTGGTTCTGCTTTTCCTAGCCTTGCTGTCATCCCTGATGCTGGACTTAACTTCACATGGCTGTTTTGGGGACTGGCGTATTCCCGGGGCGAGGGAACGTGTCTCCCCAAAACATTTTTTGCTGTGAGGGGGGTGAGCCCCTGACCCAGGTTGCCCAGAGAAGCTGTGGCTGCCCCATCCCTGGAGGGGTTCAAGGCCAGGTTGGCCGGGGCTTGGAGCAACCTGGGCTGGTGGGAGGTGTCCCTGCCCATGCCATGGCACTGGATGGGCTTTAAGGTCCCTTCCAACCCGAACCATTCTGTGATTCTGTGGAAAAACCCCTAAACACCTAAATTGAAGGGAATTGTTACTTCAGAGTTAATATTGCAGGTGGAGAAGCACTAGGCTGGTACCAGTTTTCAAAAGTCACTTTATTCTCCAGTTAATCCAGTATGTCATTGGGTTTAGTCGTGCACTAGGATCTGCAGGTGCTGATCTGCTGTGGAGGCTTCAAGAAGACTCCTCAGGTGGCTACAGCAGGGCTGTTCATACGTGATGGAAATGTTTCTCCTTACAGGAACAGTGTCTGTAGCCACATGGCATTCACAATTTCCCTGCTAAATTCCTTAAAAAAAGGTAATTTTTCAAAGAAACCGAGTTGGAGCGGCAGAGATCTGTCTACCAACTGGTTTCTTCTTGAGCAACAGACAGCTTCTCTGTTTAGCGCTGGTGTTACCTAGCTTGGATTTGAAGTTTGTGAGTAAAACTGTAATTAGAGCCTGTGGTAATCGGTCCCTTAAATAATAAATGCAATTTTTCATTACAACTGAAAAATTGTATCCTGGCTGTAGCGGTGGCAGTCGTAGACTCTCTCCTGGTTTAAGCCTAGCTTCTCCCCTTCTTGCCCACAGCGGGGCAGATAAGCTCGCATTTCATCTTCAAACCATTGCGAGGGAGATACTTTTTAAACTGCAAACTGTGCAGGAAATAATCTTGCAGAGGATGGAGGGTTATCGGAACAGGTACAAAGCGTTTTAACGGCCAAGTTTACTACAGGCTCCTCAAAACGTAAGAGAAAAGCCATGACAGTTACAGGGCTTTTTCCCCCCGCTCCCGCTAGAAAAACAAAACCCCCGAAATGAGCTAATGAGGGTTGATCATTATCCTTGGAATTACCCTGTTTAACACATGGATGGGCTTTCCTCTTTGGTTGCTGAGTCTCAGTGGAAATTCTGCAGGAATTTGGGCGGCAGAGCTCTGCCCGCGGTGCCATGTGTTTATGGATGGGCGGGTGGGATAGAGCAGGGGCTCTCAAAGCTCCGCAGCTGCAGTTCACGAACGATATTCTTGGTTATTATGAAGAATTTCTGGCAAGGTGACTGCATTGCGGGGTCTTGGGGGACTGCTGTCCACGATAACTGGATGGTGTGGGCTCTCCCCATCTGAGGCCACAGTGGTCCTCAGCGCCGTGAGGGTTGGTGTCAGCCCTGAATTTGCATTTCTGGGAAATTCTCTCTTAATCTGATCCTCTCTGAAGATGTGAAGGTGGACACGTTTTGGTGTGACCTTCCAGAAATGCGTCTTTAGAGAGGCACCCGCTGGGGAGGGTGTTTTCTTTCACCTGTGCATGTTTAAGGACGGTAAATCACGGGTGCAAAGCCATCCTCTTTCTCCTCTTCATGGTGGTGTCTTCACCCTGCCGTAGCGGCCACAGGGTATTCTGCCAGGGGCTGCTTTTCTGCTGTACCGATGTGTTTTATTTCAAGACAACTGAACCTTAACACGCTTTGTGTGTCCAGGTCAAGAAAGTCACTGTCCTATCTTCTGAGAGACAGGTTGGTGGCCTTGAGGTAAAGCTGCTGGTCTGATATGTGCTTCTGAACCAGACTTTTGCTATTGCAATGGCACCAAGCGAAAACTCAACAGCAGCTGCTGGATAACATTTTTTTATTTTTTTTTTTTTCTTTTGGCTACATGAAGTGGTTTCATAACTCACACCGAGGGGACTTTTGCACTGCTGCAGCTTTTGCAGCTTTCGATTTTTGCTTATTTTGGTGCATGGCTGGTTCGAAAAAGCTGCATGAAAGATATAACCGTGTATTCGGAGAGAAAAGCAATTATGAAAGTTTAACTGTACCCTGTTCTTTTTATGTTGTCTTTCTTTCCGTTTTGTTTTTTTTTTGTTTGTTTCAATGATCATGGTACTCTTGCGTTTTATATTTTCTTTCGCTGCCCAGTCTCCCAGCTACTTTCTCCCCAATACTCATCGCTTGGGGGTGTGCAAAGAACCAGTCCCAAAATACCGCACTGATCAGAGGAGGCTAGCTCAACTGAGAGAGCTCAGAGCCAAGTTTTTCCTCTCCTAGCTACGCTTGGGTTTGTCCAGGTCTGGCAAACTAAAAGGGTGGAGAGTTACTGAACGGCAACACTGCCCACAATCTTTCCTTTATTCGACAAAAGCGTTAGAGCCCTTGCACGATCCTACGGGATGATTTTCTCATTCTGGGATTTTTTTTTTATTTTTTTTTTTTTTACAGTCTTTAGACTCCAGAAACAAAAGTGCTAAAACGCGGAGGGAAATTTTAAGGAGCTTGCGATGCTCCGACTGCCATCCTGCCCCTTCCACGCTCGGGGTTTCTAAGACGTAAGGGTTTTTCACTTGTTCCAGTAGAATTTTCGAAACAATTGAAATTTTGATACTGTCGCCAGAACTTTGAAAACGCATTTTGTATCTGCACCGCACTCTGGATGTTCAACGCTATTTAACAAACCCTGTTTTTTAAGGGCACTGTAGAATAGGAAGCTGTCAAAAGACCACGTTTTGTACTACACAATTTCTATTTCTAATGCCTCAAACTTTTTTGCCAACCATTCTCATTCCAAAACACTTTGGTAGGTTTTGAGCGTACGTTTTTTTGGGAGGGCAGGTGCAAAACACGCCTCGTCGTGATGCAGGGGTTTGTGACAAAACGCACCCGATTCTGACCCAGGTGTCCATGAGCTCTGCAGAGAGAACTGGATTTTGTAGCTCTGAAGCTGGTGTCACCCAAGCCACCGGCGGCTCTGCTCTCCAGGATAGTTTATTTTTCTGATGAGAGAAAGGCTGTCCTAACGCTTTGCACACCTCCAAGTGTCATTTTGGGCACTTTCCATCTGTCATTTTTGTTCATCTCTCTCTGTCTTTCTTGATCTTCTACCACGAAAGCAGACACAGGAACGTCCTCTGTTAGTACAGGATGAAGACAAACTAAAAAAGCAGGCGATACCTACTGAGACAGCCTTTCCCCGGCAAGCAAGTGAAGAAACTCTTCCAAAGGTTTCTATTCCAATTCCTGAAGAGCAGAAATCTCTCAAAAAGTGTCAGCTGTACTCTAGCATTTTTCCTTCTCCACGTATTCCCTTTATGATGTCCTTTCTCCTGGTCGTAGCGCTGACTGTTTGGTGGCTGCTCTTTCTCTGAGTGGCAACAGGGTCATGTTGAAACCTCAAGACCAAAGCTCCTGAATTTCTTGGCCGTAGCCTCTGCTGCATCTTCCTTGTCCTGGTCTCTGATCTCCGTAGTTCTCTGTCCCGGGGAGGGACGCCCCGCGACCGCCGTGTTAATCCCCGCTGTGTGTCGGTGTGTAGCTGTGATCCAGGACCTGGCAGGAGTGGTCATGGATTGCCGGGTCCGTTCTGCAGTTTCCTAGTGCGCAAAAGCAAATTCTCTGACCCGTGTTCCCGATCGCTGTGAGAGGGCAGACGGGGAGCGTAAAGACGTGGGAGGAGACCTCTGCTTCTTCGGCCCCTGTAGACCTCACCTAGGAATGGCTGGAGACGTGCTTTTAAGCTTCTTGTTTTAAATGTGAGATGTTCACAAGCTGAAGAACATTTGATACTGATCCAAAACAGGTTGCCCAGAGAAGCTGTGGCTGCCCCATCCCTGGAGGGGTTCAAGGCCAGGTTGGCCGGGGCTTGGAGCAACCTGGGCTGGTGGGAGGTGTCCCTGCCCAGGGCAGGGGGTGGCACTGGATGGACTTTAAGGTCCCTTCCAACCCGAACCATTCTATGATCTATTATTCTATGATAAAAGGGGCTTTACAGCAGTCTGCTGAATCTAATCCATAACCACTCCTTTTCTAGGAAACTGAGATTGGCGTTTAAATAAAAAAAGTGTTGATTATCACTGCTGCCGTTAGCGTTAACTTAGAGACAGGGACGGGCAGCTTTTCATTTGCCCGGCGGGGGAAGCCTTTTGCAAAGCGCCACGGGTTCCCTCTCGCACCCTTGTTCTCGTTTCCAAGAAAATACATCGTGTTATAGGAGAAAACCCAGTCCAAGGAAGTATTTATTGTAAACGTTAGATGAACCATTTTTTCTGAATCTGGTGGTCTTGGCGCACTTCAGATGCGTGTTTGTTTTTAATTTGTGTTCAACTAACTGCCGCATGTTTGCTTAGGTCGCAGGAGTGGAGTAACCCGCTCTTAGGTACGTCTCCTCTGTCAGCATGTTGACCACATCAGGACACGCTTCTAATGTTAAAGCCATCGATTGTTTTGACTTCTCTTACAAAACCGTTGCATGCTGCCTGTTGTTTATTGCCTACAAATGTAAATGTCTGGATGATGCTCCTGTTTATCCCAGTTTCCCTGGCTGAGCTGCCTAGGCTCCGAGATGAGTTGCCAGAACTGGTTCGCGAGCTGGAGGGAAGGTGGGACTTTGTGTCTAAGGGGTTTCTTTTCTGTATATAGTAATTATGGGACTGAGCTGAGCCAACCGCTTCTCCTTTCGGCAGTAGTCTGCTTTCCGTTGCTTTCTCTGGAGGGTTGGTGCAGACACAATCACTTCTGAGACGAGCCACCGGTGCCATCAGCGTTGGCAGCTGCGCCGGCAGCACAGAAGCGAAAGGCGTCGACCTTTATTACAGGGACTAAAATATGTGAATATATATAAATACATGTATTTAGAACCCTTTATAGATCCGTATCTGTGTGAACAGTGTTATTTAGGAAGCTAGCAGATAAGCTTGCAGGAAAAAAACATAAAGGCAAATATGGCATGTGCTGTCTGACCTGAAGGACCGTGGTGTCCCAGGGACCATTTGAGCTGCCTCTCTTGCTTTCAGTGTACAGGTCGAGGCTCTCTAAACGCTGTCTCAGACACTTAGGTTGCTAGTGAAAACCCTTCCTTTTAATCTCACGGGAATCTTTCCGATTCCTCTTGTAACCTGCTCTGATTAGTTCACCGGTTCGTGCCTTTAGGACTTTGTTTTGTGAGGATGCTGATTTGCATTGGAGAGTATTCTTCCCTTTTTTAATACACTGCCTTTTAATACACAGTCTTCCTCTTTCGGCCGTTGGAAGCGTAGGATTCCCTGGGTGGTTGTACAGGCGTCCCGTGGTGGGAAGGAGAGCTGTCAGCCGCACAGGCGGCGGGCGGACAGGGTGGCATCCTGGGAACACGCTTTAGGATGCAGGTGAACTCTGGCGAGCTCGATGTGAAGTTTAGGAAGACTATCTGGAGAAGGTGGGCCCTGGAGAGGAGAGGTGGGAGCGGTGGGGAAGGATGCTGAGGCGCCACGTGCTGTGCAGAAGATGCAGGAAACCAGGGGGATGCTTCTGGCTGGGATTCCCTGCCTGAATCTCCTTCCCAAAATCAGAACAGACGTGATGAAAACCAGGGACTGTTCGTTCTCCCCAACCTGGCCTGGAGAGGGAAGGGACAGGCGTTGTTCGGATCTCTCTCTGTCCTTTTTCTGTCCGTATTTCCTGGAGTAGAGCAGCTTAAACACACGCCTGTTTCCTTTCAAAAGCCATTGCTCGGGTTCTGCCGCGATGCCGCTTTGAGCGCTGCTGAGGTCGCCGCATGCTGTCCTTCTGAACCGATGGCGAGCGCTTTGAAGCCACGCCAGCGGCGTTTGCAAAGCCGTGGTTTCTGTAGCTCTGTTGACCATTTCCAAAGGACCTGAAGTCTGAAAATCTTTTCCCAGAGCAATGTTTGAACACCGTGCTCAGGCTGTCTTATCCCGGAGATAAGATGCACTCTGGTAGTCACTTCAACTCAATTCTTTAACTTCTTAATTAAAACGGTCTCTCACTTGCTTTCTCTTCTTTTTAAATCTTGAGATAAGGCTGGTTATCATCAGCAAAAAAAACTTTGAAACTTTACATTCTGAGAATGCTCAGGAACGTTTTTGGGATTTATATAACAATTACCACTGCAGACCACAAAGAGACCGAACAAATGCTTTGTATTTCTATGGCAGTTTAGAGGCCAGTTATTCTGTATTCAGCCGGGTGGACGTGATCTCTTCTGACAGAGAAAGCCCAAAGCTTATCAGGAACAGAAACCTCATCCGCCCGACACCGCCGTGGTGTGTCCGCTGTGCTCCAGCCCTTTTGCCGCTCGCTCCTCCACCTTTTTCCCGTTTGCTTGCAAGGCAAAGGGAGTTTCAGACGTGCCCCGTGGCAGTCCACCTCAGGTCTCTTTTCCTCCACGTTCTACATCTCTTTCCTGCACATGATGTATCTCCTACATGTTGGTGGTTGATTCCTGGTTTTCTCCCATCTCCTTTGATATCCATGCAGGATGTGGCACTGAAGGAAGGGATTTTGGGATGCCTGCTGTGCACAGGGAGAGTTGATCGGCTCTAGTTCCGTTCAGGGCAGAGGTCTCAGGGTTTTTGTAAAGGAACCAACGCGTGTGCTTTGCTCCCTTTTTTTCTCAGGAACAAACTTGCTGCAAAGCACCGGCAGCCCCCGGCTGCCAGCCCCGACTCCGTCCCTGAGCCCCAGCCATGGTGGGATTTGTACGTGGCTGGTGCGATGCCGGTCCATGAGTGATGAAGTGGGTTATCCCTTCCCAAGGGAAGCTGGAAATGTCCGCAGCACGTCACCTCATCCAGGCTGGCGTTGACAAATCCTGAAAACTCACTTTCTGAATTTTCTTATCAGCTCTTCTGAACTTCACGTAAAACGCGGAATCTTGTGCTTTCACGCTTGGGGAAAAGGCGGGCGTTCGTATTTTTGAAGCAGCGAGTGCCAGAGCCCACGGCTTGAAACTCAAATTCAGTTCTGAGGCTGCGTTGGGTGTGGGGCTCTGTAGGTTCATCGGTCATATTCAAGAGGTGCGCATTAGTGTAAAACAACATCGTTTTATTCTTTTCCACTATTAAAAGTGAACAGGTAGATGAGGGTATTGCCTGCATCTCCTGCCCTGTGCTGTGGGTCAGTGGAAGATGAACTGAGGGCTCTGGGCAGGTCGGGTTGGGGTACGAAGTTGAGCTCAGACCAGTTCTCCTCCCTTGTAGGAACTAGTGACCACCCTAAAAAGTAGGTATTCAATATTTGCCTCCTATCCCGAAAGAATGAGGAGAGGTGGATTTCCTCAGCGTGACACCAAAGGAGAGTCTTGGATGGAAGGAATGAGGTTGGGCTGGCCTTGCTGTCTCCGTACCGCGGGGCTCCTTGAGGAGGTTCTGGGCAAAGTGTCTTTCACTTCACTCCACGTAAGGGTCAGTCGTTTGTCGCTCTGAGAATTATTCCAGGGGTTTAGTGGGTTTTCTTTTTTCCTGGTCATGAGTTGATGGCGCCTGTTCTGACCTACAAACTGAGGTAGGATGCTTTCTGGAAGGTTTTAGCTCAAAGAAGGGTTACAGCTTCATTTAGAAACTCTTTGGTCTGTACTTAGGAGCGGGTGACATTGGACAACCTGACAGTGGTGGT
This sequence comes from Chroicocephalus ridibundus, assembly GCF_963924245.1. NCBI lineage: Eukaryota > Metazoa > Chordata > Aves > Charadriiformes > Laridae > Chroicocephalus > Chroicocephalus ridibundus. The sequence goes on from NC_086302.1 coordinate 5,886,315, forward strand.
TCCTCTCGTGTCCCTGTCGGCATCTGTCTCGGTTTGTGAAGCTGGAGGGAAGGACTAGCCTTGGTTTGTGCCACTTTGGGATCTCCTGGCAGTGGTACACGGTCACGTTAAATCAGTTTATGGGGACTAAAAACACTTTCTTTTTTACCTGAAATGCTCTCTTTTGGAACACTTTTTCGGTTTTGTATTTTTTCTCAGATTTTTCTTTGTAAATATGTACATTTCTCATTAATAAATGTTATTGCAAATCAGATTCCTCTTGCCACTGCTTATTAACAACAAAGCTGTATATGACTGGTGTTAACGACTTCCTCGGACTAACCCTCGGTCTCGCTCTCTCAAACCAGGAGCCATCAGACCCCACTTCGTTACTCGTTGCGTTCAGGGTGTTGGGACTGATGGACACCTTCTGGTGTGGCTTTCCTGCTCCTGGGGAGCCGGGACACGCTCTCAAACTGGCCAGAATAATTCGATTGAGGATTAAATCCAGCTTGGTTTAAGAAGGGCTTTGTTAGCAGAGGGGTCGAAAGGTTCATCCCTCTTCCAAATATTTAATGTACCACTAACACGTTCTCCTTCTTCGCTTCCGGGACTGAATGGTAAGAAAAAACGTTTGCAGAAAGTTGTCCCGAGAGCAGAAGCATCGTAAATCCTGCGCAATGCAACTGCGAGAGCCTCTGCCCCACATATTGTGTTAATTTGAGGACAAAACCGCTCCTTTGCGGTTTTGTAAAGCGAAGAAACCACGTTCCTAATGAACCACCGCCTTTCTGCTTGGGAATACAGCGCGAGTTGGGTTTGAGCTGGTTGGAGCTGCCTGAGGTCGTGTGTAGAGGCTGTGGCAAGAGCCAGTCTTAATTTTAACTCCCGATTTTTCTTCCGTCAGCTTATTTCTACTTCTGGATAAAGCGTTTGGCTCACTCCGCGCGGTCACGGGAAGGCAAATCCGGCTGCGACGGAGCAGCGCGGGGCTCGTGCTGCTGCTCTCCCGGATGAGCCTGGTGTCAGAGCTGTAACTTCATTTAGGAAACGCCGCAAGAAAATGCAGCAGCGCAAAAGCGATTTTAGTTCTAAACCCTGACGGAGTCCCCGCTCTTTTCACTTGCTGCCGCAATCTTTGCGATGCCGCTAGCCGCTTTTCTCTCCGCAGAGGGAATTTGGAATAAGACGTGCAGAGCTTTGTACCGCCCCGTCCAAGGGTACCTGCCCCACAAAAGCGGTGGGAAGGGGGGGCAGGGTGGATGGGGAGAGGAACGCATCTGGAATCATATTGCTCAGCAACCTTATTTTAATAACTTTAAGTATTGATCTTGAGGTTGTTTCACGTTGCAAAGTAGTTGATGCGGTTGGATTGGAAGTGGCTGCGGTGCATCATGTAATATCTTGTGATTCTTCTTCACCACAGCAAGTTAAATCGTTTGAAGCTCGTAGCATGCTGTGCATTTTCTAGCCTTACTTTTAACTTGGGTCAAATTCTCTTTTGTCCTGCTGTCCTCTGACTGGGCTGGTCAGGATGTTGTGGTCAGATCAACGGCGATTAAAAAATCAGCCCCAAAATGCAAATCCATAGGTAACGCCCATCACTTTCAAACGCCAGGGTTTGTTGGACGGCTTCTAAGCTTTTTAACTTCTATCTTAAAGCAGTTCTGTAAGGCATGGCAGGTATCGTAAAATAAGGATCTCTTGTTTTCTGCTTGATAATACTTTTTACCCAAGTGCTTTGACAGCGGTGAGATTGAGCGTCCTTTGATCGGGGAGTTCTCACTGGTGAGTGTGGTTCGCTGCAAAAGCAACATCGCCTACTTGTGCGCCTGTGGCCGCTCGCATGGAGCCTGTTGAGCTGATGTGGGTGCTCGTTGGGGGATAACCTAATAACACGCGCCAGCGGGACCGGCTGCAGTGCCGTAACGAGCGAGGAGGGGACTGGGATGTCCTAACCAGCTGGCATGTCTAGCATTTCATACGGTGGTTGTAAGGAGTTAGCGTGCACCCTAATTTCATGTTTTTCTAATTTTTTTATTAAATGCTTTTGGGAATCGCCAGGTTGACTTCATCGTAGCGCTCCTTCAGCCACCTCCCCTGCAGGGCACTGGTTTGGGGTGAGGGTGATTGAGTATTTCTGAGCAGAGGGGCAGCAGCGTGCCTGCCCCGGCGCCCGCTGGGGCAGCTGCTTCGTATCGATACATCCTGATCCAAAATTGAAAAAAACACAGGGGAAAAAAATTTCTCCAAAACCACCTTTTAAGAAAAAGAAATCTTTTTGGTCGCTGGTATCAGCCGTGCGGTTCAGCCTGTTATTAATTTATCCCCAGCCTGAATTCTCGTGTGTCACTTCTTACACCGCAACGCTTAAACGAAGCCGTATCCTCGGCGCTCGTCAACACCAGGCGCACAAAGTCGGGTATTTGGCAGGGTGGTGGTGGTGTCGCATTCGTGTCTGCTCCCATTTGTTTCTTCTGGGGCACCGCATCCTGCCCCATGTTGTCCTGACACCGCGCGTGGCTCGTGCGAATCCTCTGCTTCCCGCTTGGTCCTGGCACGTCCCTGGTTCGGTTCTGGCTCTGCGGAAAGGAGTCGGCAGCCCCGGCTCCTCCGGGTTTCACGGGTCTCGAGGAGAGCTCGGAACTCTGCGGAAAAGTCTCTCCGAACTCTCTCGAGGAGAGCTCGGAAATCTGAGCCTTGGAAATAGGAACGCTTTCGCATTTGCAAATTAAAATAAATCTTGATAAGATCAGAATTTGTAACAGATGTTCAAATTCCTACGAGTGGGGGGGGGGGTGGTATTTTTTTTTATAAAAAGGTCATCTTTTCTAGCCTACATGCAAACTGCGTTTTTAAATATAGGAACAAACATAGTTGCATTTAAAAAAAAAAAAAAAAAAAAAAAAAGCGTGTGTAAACAGACAACTTCCTATAGAAAGAAATACCTTTCGATTTGTCTTCTTACCGGTAGAATAGGATGGCAAAAAAAAAAAAAGCGCTTCTGACGGGTTGATCTTATCAGGATTTCACTCTGCCGTTATCGCTTGCATGTTTATTGCCGCGCTTGGCTCTGCTGAGACACAATGTGTGTACGCGTAGGCTTCGCGTAAAAGATTTTCTCTTCCTTTATGCTTCTGCCATATAGGATACTTCCAAACTGCAATTCCAAAATGTCTCTTAAATAAGATCTGGGTTTATGGAGCTGCTTAATCTCCTCTGTTTTATCTGGGATTCTTCCTCTTGGTCGAAGTAGTGCCCAGCTGGTATGGAAGGAAATGTTGCTCCAAAGGCATTTTCCATTAAACTCCAGAAGATATACCGCGTCTTCTCAAGATCCCATGATTAATTTGCGATTAATTAAGGAGAGCTCAGTATATCGGCAGTATATAAATCCAGCTTTTAAAGCAGTGTTAAGGTATTGGCGTTCAAAGCTGATAACCTCCGCTCCTGTTCTGTTGCGTGAAATATTGCAGTGTGACATCTTGCCTTAGGCAAAACGAGGGTGGAATCCGGAGATACCGTTGGAGGAGCACACATGGAAGCGGTTTTCCATCAGAAATGACTCTCTGTGTGCGGTCAGACCTGGTGATCCCAGTGCCGATCCCTGTCCCTTCGCTTCTCTTAAATGCCTTTTCCTGAGCAATATCCCAAGAACTGAAGAGGAGCCCGAGGGGCTGGAAATCCTCACGGCTAGAAATCTTACAGGTAATCCGTCTGCAACATAGAGAACAAGGCGACTGAAAAATACCTGGGAGGAATGGTGGAAGAGAGTAATTTCTTGAAATGATACTAAAATAAGCATCTATTTGCTCCTCCGTCAAGCAGCTCCTATTCTTAATGTACTATTGAACGGTGCCATTAGAAGAGGTCAATCGGGGTGAAAGCCTCTGGGGTACAGAAAAATGCATTGAACTGGGTGACCCACAGGCTTCAGACCTGCCGTTTTAAGCACAAATTACAGGTTTTTTTTGGTTGCCCGGAGAATCTTCTTAGTAAAAAGTGAGGTCAACGTTTTCTGTTCATCTTAATACCGCCGCCAAAATTAGAATAACAGCTGACAAAATGGACTCGCCAGGCTTTTATGAAAATTTAATCACTGTTTTTGGATGAACAGGTATGTGCCTATTTTTATACAAAGTTACCAGAAATCAACCCTAAGGTTAATTATTGAGAAGAAATGATGATGGCATTGATTAAGCAGCATCCTGCTGGGTTTTTTCCCCCTCCTTCTTCCCTGATGCCGGATGATGTGACGACTTCGATATGTGTAAAATCCTGGATGCCCGTAACTGCTTCTTCTGCCCTTCCTTGAAGGCAAATTTCTGTGTCAATAATCAGAGAAACGCTATTTCTCAGGACTGCGGCCATCATTCACCGCTGGTGACTGAAATGCTGCTTCTCTATGCATGTGAAATATTCATCACTCAGGCATTTGGGCCAAAAAAAGAAAAAAGTTATTTTTGCTAAAGCTCTCTGTCTTGTTCATGTTTTAACTCTTCTCTCCTCTCCCTGTCGCCTCCCTCCTGGCTGGAGGCCTCCCAGAGGTGTGAGAAGACCTAGTTGAGACCTTGCTAAGGAGCTGAATGGAGAGAATGACACCAGCCTTAATTAAACCGTCTGGCTTGGCACGCTCTTCCCAAATCTCCCCGGTGCTCTAGACGTGCTTGCTCGCTCCTCGGAAGGCTGGGTTTGCTTCGTTGCGTGTCTTCTCTGCCGTACACCATCGCACATGGCAATTCTCTCCTACCTTCGGGAAGGCTTAGCAAGTTTCCAACTTGCTTTTGGCGTAGAGCGAGTTAACAAATATTTCGGTAGTCCCCAATAAATGGTCAAAGGTGGCTCGTTGAGCAGTTCAAACCTGGACCGCGTTCTCGGCAGCGACGGGCTCAGCGCACAACAACGTCGGGCTTTCCAGCGTGAAGCCCCGTTGCTTCATTCGCCGGCTGAAAAGTTTTGCGCCGAGTTCATTGGGCCGGTTTGTGTAGAAGAAATAACACAAATTCTTTCGGAGGACCAGACTGCACCGTCAGTTCAGGAGCTTCTCAGTAACGGAAGCGGCTGATTTCAGTACTAACTTGTAGATATTCCTACAGTAATTTTATCGAGGCCCTAACGACAAGGCTGTTAGTTATCCCGCAGAACGCAACGGCAGACGAGGTGTGCTCGGAGGTGTGAGCGTTCCCAAGGGCGAGGAAAAGAGCGAGGCACAGGCTCCGCGGGTTATGGTACACACTGGTGATGCTGGGCTTCTTCTCTTCGCCTCCACTGGCAAATTAAAACCCAGCGTTAAATATTTCAAGGAGTTCAAAGCAGAATTGGGGGGTGTGGTCTCGGTGTAGTTGGTGGGGTTTGTTGCACATGCGGATTTTGGATGCGCGCAAATCCCTGCTTCCTACTCTGAAATTATTCCTCGTTCCAAACTGGGCAAAAAGTGCTTGGTGGTGGCTGTTCCTTCAGTTGCAGAGAGTTGTTTTACTGTTAATTCCTTCAACTTTAGGAGAGTGGATTATTAAGGTACCAGGAAGGCCGTGGCAGTAGATGCCATGGGTACATCCCACAGCACCCGGGTTTCCAAGCTTTTAGGTGTCCCAGCCCACCGCTGTTGCATGCGTTACTGGAGATGTGATACGTTATAAGAAACCGATGTTTTTGCCTTTATGCTTCATGACCTCCAGTTCTCCCTAACGCTCTCTTTCTCTCTCTCTCCCTGGCCTTTTTTTTTTTCTTTTTTTTTTCTTTATTTTTTTTTTTTTCTCGTGTGTGTGTATTCATTTCTTTTTAGAAAATGAGTGACTTTCTCTCCAGAGAGGATGTGGCTGCAGTGCCAGAGAGGAGCAGTGTTAACTCTGGCTTGGCGTGGGAGGGCTCAAAGCAGTCGGTAGCTTTTAGTGACACCCCAGTGCCACCCGCCTCAGAGCCTTCTCCCGCCGGGCACTTTGCTGCTTCCTCCCAAAGCAGCCAGGAGGAGGAGGAGGAGGAGGAGGAGGAGGCAGCTCCCAGCCTCCCCGCCAGCCAGGAGGACCTGAGATGTGGAAAGGGGATTTGTGCGGCTGCGGAGAAGGACTCGGAGCTCTCTGAGCCGGAGCCCCCCGCCGCACCCCCCCGGCAGCCCTGGGGAGGAGAGGAGGAGGAGGTGGCAGAGGATGGCGAAGACAGATTTGCCTTTAGAAAGCTAAATGGCGAGTGGCACGACTCAGATGTTAATAACGGGCTGCCGGCGGTCATTCGCTGCTTCCAGGTAGTGAGTCCCAGCGCCTGCTCCCCCAACCGCCCCCCCCCCCCCGCCGGCTTTGGACTGGGAACCCAAACACTGCAGCAAGCAGATGCCACGCACCCGGAGAGGAGTTGTCTTTGCTTGGCTTGGACTCGTGCTTGGAGCTCGTTAGCCGGTTAAATCTCCCGCAGTCAGTGCACACAAGCCCTTCTCAATTTATCTTTGCATTAAATACAAGCCCCTCTCAATTTATCTTTGCATTAAATACGATTGCCGCAACGCCCCGTGCCTTTCTTTGATCAGAGCATCCCGTTGCATCCCCCAAAAGGGAAATATTTAGGCTCCAAAAGCATGTAATTTTAGTTCCTGGAGGTTTTTGCCGTCTCCTGCTATACCGGAGGCTGAGCCTCAGCGCAGCAAATTCGAAGCGCTGCCAATCAAACATGCTCTTACGTCCTGACCACGGGCTTTGATGTCCCCATTCTGCGCCCCACCGTGGGAGATGTTTTTGCCTGCTTCAGTGTTGATGTTAATTGCTTACCGGTCAAATTAGATGTCCACTTCCCCCGCTAACAATCACGGTGGCGTCTGCCAGGTTTGGGGACGGTGAGCAGAAATCGAGCCCTCTGGGAAAACGCTGTGGGTCTGAACTAACTCTGTCTTCTTCTGGGTAATTATCAGGTGGTGGAACAACTGATTCCTCTTCTTCCCTCCCCCCTTTCGAGATGTCATGTTTCTGTTTCGTCTGACATTGATTTAATAAAAGTTCAAGACCTAGGATCTGATGAGGATTTTTAATAATAGAGCGTTTCGCTTGCAGTCGGGGTAAAGCTTCTCAGCTGTGATCAAGTCTTCTATTTGCCCAGGGTTTGTGTTAATCTTGACACTGTCATCGGTAGGTGGGGGTCATCTTTTACTGGCAGCTGGCAACGAGCTTCTAGTAATTAGAAAGTTAATAATCGGTGGAGAGGGTTTCTTTGGGGTATTGTGACACACCGATTAAACCCTTACTGCCTGGCTCGGGCTGACCTGGGGGCACCGTGTCTCTCTCTAATCCTCACGCGTGATCTCTGCCCCCCCGAGCAGTGTGTCGTACCAGGGGCTTAAACCCCAGCCTGACCTTGGTTCCCGCAGCGCTTTTATCAGATCAGTGTCAGAACGTTTGCCAGCGGCACCGTGTGGAAATGCTAACTGGGTCTTTACGGAGGTGTTTTTAACCCTGTCTCACAGCCACCGCTAGTGAAGACACAGACGGTCACCATCTCCGACGTGTCCAGCGCCGTCAAAAGCGAAATTCCCACAAAAGAAGTCCCCATTGTCCACACGGAGACGAAGACCATCACCTACGAAGCTGCACAGGTAAGGTGTGTTCTGATTCATTTTCCAGGGGCTTAATTAAACTCAAAGTAAGCGTTTTGTTTCCGAATCCTCTGGATGACACAGCAGCACCTGCCTTTCCCCAAGCGTCTGAGTCCCAGCACAGAAGTTAACCAGTGTTATGGATTATATTTCCAGGTGCATCTGGTATTTCGAGGAGCAGTGGTTTTACTATCCCTGAAGAGTAATTATATTTTTAAGCACGCAAACAGAATTTATCTTCTGCCACTGGGATGCAGATTAAATTGTACAGAGTTAACCTGAGTTGGCCTTTTTTCTGCAGGAGATGCCTTGTCTTGCTTTCCGCGGCTCTCCTTGCTGCTTCTGCCTCTTCGGAATTTGGTTTATAAATGATTTTGAAAGCGTTTGTGGACTGTCCTTTAGGTTTCAGCCCTGAAACAGGTGTTGAAAACCAAAAGTATTGTATAAAATGCACCCAGAGTGGGTATCCGGCGATTGCAAACTAGAATTGTTAGTGGAGCGATACTGACATACGCAGGTAATGGAGTCATTGCCGAGGTTAAAATTAATACTCGATCTAAAATAGGTTTTATTCATGTGTTTGAGAACGTGGAGCCTGTGTTAGCTTGGGTTTGTCGTAACTGCGGTTGTTGGAAGCAGCCAGTGCTCTGCTGTTGGAGCGTAGTGACCCTGGGACGTAGGTGCGGGTGCGGGTATCCCATGGGCCGTGTTGTATAATTTGGGATTCCCCAGGAATCCCAAATGCTGCTCAGCATCCTCCCCGACTGCGGCAGTAGAGGGGATGCTCAGAGATGCCTGCACTGAGCCCTGTTTCTCAGCGAGTGACTCGCTGAACAGAGGAATTTTGTTCTGGTTACTGCTGTTACCGTTTCTAACTGGGAAAGGGAAAGGAAAAGGAAAAGCGCGTCTCCGGGGCTGGGAGAAGTGGCTTGTCCGTGTACCGCCTTGTGACGTGCCATGAGATTTCTTCCAGTCTGTGGAAAATGGTCCCACCTTGTGGTAATTCCAGATATCGTCCCGCTGCCGTGCTGGGGACGCTGCCGGTGTTCCTCAGCCGTGCACCCTAACAGGGGACGTGGCCAGGGTAACTTCTTTTAGGTTTTTTGGCAGACCTTGAAAGGCCGGGTTGTGCAGGGTGGGAACCGAGTACCCAGCTATAAAAGGATTTGTTCCTAGTTCAGCAGATGTTTGGACTTTCATTACTTCTGCGGACTTTGTGAGGGATGTGCAAGGTGTTGGCAGGAGGGAGGAAGGGTAGAAAGTACCTTCTGCAGCACGTTGTGCTCTCGGGCTTTGTCACCCTCCCTGGATCCAGGCAGGTGTAGTTCGAGGAGAGGTGTCTGCTTTGGGCTCCCTTCGAGGTCCGAAGCGTGCAGCTTGGCGTGGGGGAGCGTGACCAGCACTGCAGACTACCCAGATTTGGGTATTTTCCAGCCCACCTGGTCTGAGGGGTGTCACAGGTCCTGCCGGGGTGATTTTGTGGATGCTGCATTTCCAGCCTTAATGTCCAGGGGCTTTGTGCTGAGCCTCCGGAGACTGGCACAGCCCTGGCGCAGCTCAGCCGCTGCAGATGAGCTCCGTCCTACGCTCCGCGCCCGAGAGGAGTTTCTGTCTTCGGATTGTGTCCTGCTCTGACGTGGAGGCCCTGTGTCTGTCCCTGCTGCCCGCAGAGACTCATGGCCTGTTCTTCTGTCCCACAGACAGATGGTGGCAATGGAGACTTAGACCCTGGCATCCTGCTGACCGCTCAGACCATCACTTCTGAAACCACCAGCAGCACCACCACCACGCAGATCACGAAGGTGACAGCACGGGAAGACAATTAAACAACAAGAACAGCATGGCAGAGAGATGGGCAGAGTTAAATAAGAGGGAAAAAAAGAAGCTTAACCCCCAGATCTCTTAAAAAAAAATATGTGATTAATACCCGAAACAAAGCATGAGGTCCCAGGTTTGCCTGCATTGAGTTAAGACTGTAGGTTATGTATTAAGTGCGGTCTGTGGACACGGGCTCCGGCTGTCCTGTGGGACCAGAGGAAAGACCTGTGCAGTGAGTCCAAGCTCTTCCCTGGCTCAGTTAAAAGAAAATGAATATTTGACAGTTTTCCTTTGATCAGCGGCAGTTTTCCCCCGTGATTCTGATGCCGCGGTATGACAGCAGTATTCGGCACCGCTATTTTTGGATTCTGTCTTTAGACAGGTAGCCCCAATGCGCTCGAATTCCTTTTCGCCTCTAGACTAACAGTAGTTTTTCCTTTCGTACTAGACTGTAAAAGGTGGCATTTCCGAGACGCGGATTGAAAAGAGGATTGTCATCACGGGAGATGCAGATGTAGACCACGACCAGGTAGGAGCGTGGATGCGGTCCAAAAGAGCTTCTCGGAGCTGGCACAAACTAGACAGGCTGCCTTGCTGTAGACAACTTCACCAGAAAACAACCTAGGGAAATTTTACTGGGGTAGAAATACAACTTCAAAACTGATTTCAGGAATAAGTTCTTCTTTGACAGTAGGCAGCTGCATAGCTGGGCCAGCAAAGCTTAACTCTGCTCTGCAACTGGTGTTGGCAGCGAAGTTAGTTTTGATTCCAGCATTGTTTTGGACAAATGCAATTTTAAAAAAAAAAAAAAAATTCCACAGAAACGTGAAATAAAAGTTTTCCGTGACATCTGCAAGATCTGCATTAATTCTCTAGTAACTTTGAAGCGCTATTGCTGCTGTATAGTGCCAGAAGTCATTTCAGAGCACTCGGCACCTGCATTAAATCTCGTATGAAACCTTTCTGATGAGTCAGCCTCATTGGCCTCCAGCGTGTGTTGGAAGGGATGATTTTTGTCACCAGAGAATTATACTCTGAATTTAATTTTAGTTGCAAGTATCATGGGGCTGGAGGAGACAAGACAAGAACTAGTTTATTAATTCCAAAAGAAAATGGCTGAGGAGATGTCTGAAATGTGCTAGAACCTTGCTCTGAAACGTGGTTTTTTCCAGGTCCTAGCGCAGGCGATAAAGGCGGCGAAGGAGCAGCACCCCGACATGTCGGTGACCAAAGTGGTTGTGCACCAGGAGACCGAGATCGCCGAGGAGTAGCGGGGCTGTGTAAGTAGCGACACACGTACACATAAGCGATGGGGGCTCGTTTTTTCCCCCCTCCCCAGGACAGGGGGCTTCATCTCCATGCAAGTGAGGTTTGGCTAAATTTGGTCAAAGGTAAAGTAAAAATTATTATTTTTCGCTGGTCACTCAGGCTGCTCCTATTAAATTGTTTAAGGCCGGTGAAGCAGTCACAAACACAGCCTAAGCCAGGAAAGGCGAAAAGACGCTACGTGGCTCCTGCCATGAGGCTGTTTGGCCTTACCAAGTGCCTCGGGTGCACCAGCAGCACCCTGAGCCGTAGGTTCCATAGGTCCCTGCCTGTCCTAGTGCCAGGGAACCCCTGAGCTGGACCCCGAGCTCCTGACTTGCCCGGAAGGATCCTTCTTCTGCAGTTTTAATGGTTTTGGGAAAGAGCTGCTTGAGGAATCCATGAGCTCTGCCCGTGCATCACTTTTGTAAAGCCCGTCGTGTCCCACGGTGAGGTTGGTGTCACCCAGATGGGTGCCGTGCGCTGCCCCGCGTGTGTGTCCTGCCTCGTCCCAACAAAACTGGTCCTTGGCAGAGGTTTGGGAGGTGGAACAAGCAGCTGTTAGGCGAGAGGAGAGCGAGCATGGCTTAACAACTTTTTAACTGTCCAAACCTAAATACAAACGGCGAAGGTCTCCTAAGGGTGCCTGGACTTGCAGCTCTTAAAATGTGGTCCTTCAGGGATGGGAGCAGGACGCTGGTTGTGCCCGGAGGTGGCTCTGAGCCTGAACTCCCTCCTGCCACCGATGGTAACTCACCTTCTGATGGCAGCTCTCCGGCGGCTGCGGGTTCCTCTCTTTCCCAGAAAGCCGGCTGTTGGTGGCTGTGACTTACCCGGTTCCTCTCCTTCCAGGAAGTGTTCCTGCCAGACACAACACCAGGAGAAAGAAACCCAGCAAAACTACCAAGAAACTACCTGGAGCACAAAGACCTCGGATTTACAAGACTTGACACTCAGAGACTTTCATATCATTTATTAGGAGTTGCGCTTTGACATTTTACTTGGGATTTTCCAGACTCCACTGGATCCTATTGGATATAGATTTTTTTTTTTTTAATATATATATATATAGTGACAAAAGTATGCCATATTTCTAACTGTACTGAATATTTTTTACAGGTTTTCAATTTTGAATTCCCTCTCACGCCTAGCCTCTTCAGATACAGACCCAGACACACCTCGCAGGGCTCAAAGGGGTCGCTTTTTTCAGTCGTATTCCCTCCGCCTCGTCAGGGATAACGGAGATAAGCCACAGCCGCGCAGATTCCGAGCGTGGGATCCGTACACGCCTTCAGAAAGCCATGGGTCCTTCTGCCGGGAGAGTCAGTTTTAAAAAGTCGAGACTTCAGGTTGTGTTGGTTTTTTTTTTTTTCTTTTGTGCAGCGTTTCCGATTGCCTCTTTTATTTTTTTTATTTTTTTTTTTTTAGCTCTAGGGAGCTTGAGACTCCAGCCGCGATACCCGGGCGTGCGGAGCAGAGCCTCCGCTCCCACTTTCCTCCCCGTTGGGTTTCAGGCCCCCGACGTGTGAACACCGTAGGGTTTTGTGGTGTAGCCGCTGCACACACCTTAATAGCTGACTTAGATTTAAGGAATACTGGAAGTTGCTTCAAGTATCTTATACTGTGAATTTTAGAGCTTTAAGAGGACTGTGATAGCATCTCGCCTTCCTCCCGTGTGTCTCTGCCGAGTGCTACCTACCCGTTTGTGTTTTCTAGATGCCATTAAATTAAAAAGCCCTTAGAAGCGTGCGTTGAAGGTGTTTGGGCTCTGAATGCTATTAAGGTAGGCTGACGCAGCATTCACAGTAACTGATTATTTTTTTTTCCAGCGTCATAGTTTTTCATTTGTTTGTGTTCATGATTTTTAAATTAGGGTTGGTTTGTTTTTTTTTTTTTCATTTGTAACGGGTTGGGGGTTTTGTTTTTTTTTCCCTCCCCTCACAGTGCTATTTAAAACTAAACACGTTACCCGTATACCAGGGCCTGTGTCCTACTATCATTGAATTTAAAATCCTGTAGACGATCCTTCCTAGGTATTTGGAGAGGCTGAACAAGAACTCTTAGGAGGTGTCAGGTGTTGCTGGTGGTGATCGAGCCGAACCATGTGGCTTCCGTGCTGGCTTAAGGGTCTGCACTTCTTCTGGCTTCGTGACCGCCTCGCTGGACTGAAATACCGGGGTTAGTGTCCGCATCTTCAGGCTGAGCTTCCAGACCACCGGCGCCATCTCCAGCGCGGTGGAAATGACCAGAAAAAAAAAAAAACCAAACCAAAACATCTTTTTTGGGGGCTGGATGCGCTTCCCTGCAGGGCACCGGGGGCTGAGCTCACCCTGCTGCTCTCGGAGCTTCCTGGACACGTTCTAATCGTGCCCTGGTTTCTCCTTCCAGCATTTAAATGGGAAAAGAAAAAAAAAACACCACCACAACCAAAAAAAAAAAAAAAAATCAAGCTTTGTAGAGTCTGCCCAGACACTTGTGAACACTTTGAGGTTGTGATTTTTATTTTTTAAAAATATATATATAGAGAGAGAGAGAGTGTGTGGCACATTGGTAGCTGAGGGCACACGGAGTGCTCTGCTGCTGCTCCTCAGTCGAGGATGGGAAGAAAATGGCAATAAAAAAAAAAAAAAAATAGGCTCTCTGCTATTTTAAATTTGAATAATGCGTTTCAGAAGTCACTGGATTTAGCTCAGGCTGCAACGACGTGCTGTTTAGCTGCAAACAGCCTTCGAACTACACTGGGGCTAGTGTAGCTTCCCCGATTCAGGTGCAATTTTAATTAAGCTGTCAGTATTGATTGGAGACGATGCTGAAAAAAACGCTGGAGCTGCTGGATTTTTGCTTTTTTGAGCTTTGCCGGCCGCGGGTCCTCCTCAGCCTCCAGCCTTCCCATGCCCGTAGCTGCTTCCCGGGCTGCTCTGGGTGCGTGGTCCCCTCCTGCGATGCTCAGGGACACCCTGCTCTGGGGATGCCGGGGATTCCTGGGCTCCGCAGCTGTAGTTTTAGAGATTAACTCTTTCTATTTATGCCTGAACGGCCCTTTCCTTCCTTAGCCTGCAACGCGGATCCTTTCACAGGTCTGTGTCCCTGCTGTCCTCAACTTAGTTGGGTAACGCTTGCCTTAAACGCCCGCCACGCTGAGCATCCCTCTGGCGATGGCCCTGGGCTGGGAATTCAGCTTTTTGCCACTCGGTCCCTTCCTCCTCGCCCCGCAGCAGCTCCCCGAGGAGCACAGGGGCAGGCCGGGTCTGCGTAAAAAGCATTTCTGAGCTTTACCGGCCCAAAGGCAGCGGGAGAAATCGAGTTTAGCCGTAGCACTTAAAGGCACTCGGCTGGCGGGAGAGTTCAGGGGAAGGTGGTGCGAGGCTGAAGCTCGGCCCCGAGTTGGGGTCAGTTGGGGTGTCCCCTGCCCTGAGCACGGCGAGGGGGACAAAACACCCCAAGCTGGGGATTTTCTGGGGTGAGAAACCTGCTGGCACAAGAAGGGGAGGGGTTCCTTTCCGAAAGGCTGCGCTCACGGCGGCTGCGGACGTCCCTTTTTAAAGGCCCATAGCCTAGAATAACCTTATTTTAATTTTTTGGGATTTTGGGTGGCCGTTCCCTGGTTGTTCATCCTCACCCTTCCCAAGTTTTTTTGCTTCTCCTTGAGTATTTTTTTTTTTTTAAACAAGTTATCGCCTCCTCTGACCTCGGCCATCACCCTGCCCGCTGACACCCCCCGGGGTGGGGTGGGAGGGGGATGATTTCCAGCCCCGCGGACCCTCGCCGGGAGCTGGACCCGAGCGGGAGAAGAGCAAAGTTAAGAGCAGAAGAAGCTTCTCCCGTCCTCAGCCGGGGCTGCCCGCGTCCCTTCCGCCTCCGACGGGTTTTTAAAATCCTGGGCTCTGAGCGCGCCGCGTTATTTCGAGGGACGACCCAGCTGAGGAAGGTCTATTTATAGCAATGTGCCCAGCTCTTCCCACTCCACAAATTCACCCAGAGACTGTCTTGATTGTATAATATACATTATATGGAAGCTATTTATATATGAATGAATGTTTTTTATAGAAAGGAAGGCAAGGAGCTCGCGTTCTCTTCCATTAAACTGGAACGGCAGCTCCGGTTGCCAGATAAGCAATCTCCGACCGCCGCAGATGTGTCAGCAAAGGACTGACCGAGTTCGGGTTTTAATAAACTGTGGTTTGCTTCAGTTTTGGGTTTTTTTTTTTTTTCCCCCCCTTTCCCCTAATTGTACAATTACCTTAAGAGGTGGTAGTGTCCCAGCCTTAGAGATGAAACTTGTGAAAAAAAAAAAAAAAAAAAAAAAAAAAAAAACACACACCACAAACGAACAAAAAAAATAAAAAAAAAAAATAAAAAAAATAATAAAATAATTTAGTTGAGAATATGAAGGAGCTTTGTAAAATTTTTTTAAGGCAATTGTGAATTGTCTAGGCTAGCCGTTTACACTCTTCTTTATAAAAATAGGAACTTTTAAAATTGGCAGATGTTTATAGATTGACTAGTGGGGGGAGCTGTTATTTTGGCCTTTCGTAGTAAATCAAAGGGAAAGTTGCTGTAGCATTTAGCGGGACGTAAGTGTTCAGTATTGCTTCTTGTATTGCATTTTTCAATAAATTTTCAAACAAACAAACAAACAAAATCTCGCCCTGGCCCTGAAACCTTTTTTCTTCTCGCCCTCCCATGGGTCCCTTTCACTCCCCGGCCTGGCTTTGTGGCTTTTTCCCACCTGAGCTGGACCCGGAGCCTCTGGAGCGTGTCCCCGCGGAGCCGGTACCGCCCCTGCTCCAACTCTCCGCTGTCACCGGCGGCGTTTTCCTGCGCTCTCGGGTGGCTTCGGATACTTTAACCATCTCCAGCAGGGCCACGTGTGGGACCAGAGCCCCCAGAAAGGACCAAAAGAGAACCCCAGAATCCAGATTTTCCCTAAAGCATCATCGCTCGATATAAAACCCTGAGCTATTGGTGTTTGAGGGCAGCTCAGGGGAGGTTTTTCCGCTCGGCAGCTGCTTCCTGACCCTGAGCGAATGGGATTGAACTGGAGCCGGTGGGGGAGCGGGGGGAAGAGATGGTCTAACCCGGCTTTTTTTTGGTGCCAGCTCATTTCTCTCTGGCTGAGGAGGGACAGAAAGACCCAGCAGAAAGCTGATGGGGCATCTTGGCCACCAGCCCGACGGAGAACAACAGCCAGTCGGCCTAGTTAGGGCAGGGAGAGACTGGGAGTGGGTGGGAAGAGCATCCCTGTGGGCAGGGGCAGCCCCGGGACCACCCCCCTGTGCCTCAGTTTCCCCAGCAGACAGAAAAGGAAGGGTTACACGACCGCGGTGCCGCTCAATCACGTGTCTATATCCATCTGCCAACACCAACATCAACTCAAATTGCTCCAGAAACAAGTCATGGCATCTTACTGACACCTTGCCTTTGGCCAGTTTGGTTTCAAACCGCTCCCCGAGTGTTAAATCTCGATGTGCCATAAAGCAAAAATTACAAACGAGCCCCAGAAACTGGCCCCGGATAGTTGGGAAAAGGCCAGCGCTGGAGCTGCTGTTCCCCATCATGTCACAGCGCCTTGATGTACTTAACGGCCACGAAGCAGCATCGACCCCGGCGTTATTTCCCCGAGCCAGCGCGGGCTCTCGCAGGCAGCCGTGACAGCCCTGGGCACCTCGTCGTGTCCGAGCTAATTAGGGACATGCCAAAACGCGCTTTAAATAACCCTGTCCCGGGGAGCTGGGGCTTGATGAGATCCCAGCTCCGTTAGACGCGGCGCTGGTGTGATGAGCCCCAGCCTGGCACGGCCCAAAAGGCACCGTGCTGGGGGACAAACAGACAAGAAAATCCCAGAATCATCCCAGAATCATCCCAGAATCATCCCAGAATCATGTTTGGGTTGGAAGGAACCTTAAAGAGCATCTAGTTCCAATCCCCTGCCGTGGGATGCCTCCCACCAGACCCATAGACACACATACATCAATACACATAAATCAAGAATACAACGTTAAAATGTAAAAAAAAAAAAAACAAACAAAAAAAAAACCCAAGTCATGGCTATCATGACCCAGCAGTGAAAATTCTGCTCAGCGCTCTGGTTTCAGCGCTGGAAGATGAGAGTCGGACAACGCAAAGAACGCGGGGTCTCCCGTGGTTCCTGGTAGTTGAAGTCCCGTCCTAGAGTCTTCTTTCTTTGACGGTGGCATCAAGAAACAGCTTAATTCCTCCGCTCGGCCGCGCTTTGGGGTGTCAGTCCCCGCCTCGGCAGCCAGTCGGCCGCAGCATCCCCTGCCCCCTCCCCGAATTGCTGAGGGCCGCGGGTTAGCGGTGACTTTGGCAGCGTTGGACGGTTGGACTCGATGATCTGAAAGGTCCCTTTGGCCCATTCCGGGGTTCTAGGAATTCTTCCACCCCACCCAGGGAGCAGCCCCAAGTCCCAGCCCGTCCCTGCATGGCCTTGGCACGGCATCGGGCGTTTGGGGGAGCATCCCCAGCCATCAGCCCGGGCAGCCCCGCGGCGAGGGGACGCCGAGCTGACCACCTCCCCCCCTGCCCTCTCCCAGGGGCTCCCGGCCTGTCCCCTCCCCGGCGCTGGCCCAGACGCGCTGCAGAGACATCGGCGGCACCAGGGACCTGGTCCCACGTGGCCCATCGGTCTGAGCCGCGACGCTTTGCTGGGCAAGACCGTTGCCACTGCGGGTGCAAGGACACCCGAGCACAGGGGACGTTCCAGCCCCATCCCCAGTGCCCAGGGGACGTTTGTCCCTGCCTCATTTTCCGCAGGGACAGCAAACGCCAGCCGCCGATGCTCAGCCACCACCCTCCACTCTGCCACCAAGCCCTGGGGCCATCAACCAGGAGACCACCATGATGGGAAAGGCTTTTCCTTAAAGCCCCCCCCGCCTTCTTCAAGCCTCCCAGGCTGTGTGTCCCAAGCTCGGGGTGCCTGTACCCACCGCCCCCCGCGGGGGGGGGGCTGAGTCCTTTAGCCCCGTGCCTCAGTTTCCCCCCCACCCCCCCCACCCCGCAAACTGCAGCATCTGCCAAGCCCGGAGCCCTGCGGCATTTTGCCTGGCTACAAGCAAGGGAAAATATTAGGCAAACAAACACCATGGCAATCTAGAGAGATGCAAATAAATAATAAAAAAAAAAAACCAAACCCTCCAAACCTCTTGTCCCAACACTGGCAGAAGGCAGCAGCCGCCTGCAGTCTCCCGGAGGGCCGAGTCCGGGCTCCTGGGTGGCCCCAGATCCCACGTCAAAGGCAATGGCTCTGGCTCGGAGGTCCCATCCTTTGGGAAGGAGCCACCAAAGCCGTTTCCCTTCTTCACCCGTCCTCATCCCGGGTCCTTCCTCGGGTCCCCACCCCAGTCCGGGACCCGGGGGAGCAGCCGTCACACTGGCAGGAGACTGTTCCCATTCAAACACCAGCTCATCCCAGCTATTTTTAGGTTGCTCCTCTGGTTTCGGGGGTCCGGCAGCCGCTCGTATTCCCAGCGGGTGCCCCGGGGTTGGGGCCGCTCTCAGGGGAATCCCAGGGGAATCGTTGCGGGAGCCGGGCAAGCAGCAGGGCTGACTCCATCCCTTCTAGATGGGAGAGCCCAGGGCGGTTTGGGGTCTGGGATAAGTGGGGTGGAAAGGCAGGAATTGCATTTGCAACGAGCCAGGAAGGACACGCTGGGCTCAGCTCCGAGCTCCGTAACTGGGGAAACTGAGGCGCGGGGGAAAAGTCAAAGCTGGAGGCAGGGAGTGACCTTGTGTCCTGCAGCAGCCGCGTCGGTGCCACTGGATCATCCTCACTTTGTCCCCATCCCGCTGGGATTCGCGCCGCTACAGGAGCCCTGCACGTCTGTGGGCACCAGCCCCAGCAGCTCTTCGCTCCCCCTGGCTCTAAGGGCTCGATGCTCCCCCAGGAGCTGCCCCCCAAGTCGCTTTGGGGGAGCAGAGCATCCCCATGGCTCTGCAGAGCATCCCAGGACCGCGCCAGGCCCTGGGAGGCTGGAAAACCAAATCAACGGGCGGGATCACACCCCAGTGCCCACCAGTACAGCCCAGTTGCTCCACCTTGGGTTTCCCGAACACCGCAGACCTGCAGCGGGATCCCTCCAGCCCGCTCCATCGTCCCCGCCGCCTCCACAACCCGGGAGCGGGGAAGCGGGAGTTCCCTGGGCAGAGTCCGGCCTTTCCATCACTCCATGGAGCGGGACATGCCGGTGGGATGTGTCCCACTGCCCTCGGCGAGAACCAGGGAGCTGGTGGAGCTGGAACGGCGCGGGCACTGGTGCCGGTGCAAACCCACACCCAGATGCTTGCCCAGGGCAATGTGGTGGGTGGGTGCAGATCCGGCACCCAGGGGCCACCTCGGGTGGCTCCACGGGAGCTTTCTCCCGCAGGACACGGCCGGGAGCAGGACGTGGCTCCTCCACCCCAGCTCCATCAGTGCTCTGGTAGCCCGAGGGGCTACGTCTCATCTCCCGAAGGCAGCCACAGGACTCCTGGCCACCCTGGGACACCGAGGCAAGGCTGGGCTCCGGAGCCGGCTGTGCTCGGTGCAGGATTGTCCCCAGGGAAGCAGTGACATTGCATTCCCCAGGGAAGCAGTGACCTGGGGATGTTCCCGACCCGCACCTTGCTCCAAGCAACACTTCAAGGCACAAGCTCTCCCCTGCTGCCCCCCAAGACGCACACCCTACCAAGCTTCTCCGGACGAGACAGTGTTCCTGGGCTAGGAATGGACTCCCAAAGCCCAGATTCCCAGCCCTGAAGTGCCCCAAGTTAACCCCCCGCGTGCCAGACAGAGCAGGTTATCCGCGCATCCTCTCCTTCCCCCAGTTCGCCCCCAGCACGGGCCGCGCTCCCTGATGGGCTCCAAACCAAAGCCCGGGATCTGGGGCTCCAGCAGGGCAGGGACGCTGCCAACAGCTGATGGGGGACGCTGGCCCTGGGGCTCAGCTCACCCTGTCCCCCCCCCGAACCAGCCCCGGGGTGGGGGGAATCAGGCCTTTTTTGCAGCAGGAGAAACACGAAGGGCCAGCGCGCCTGTGCAGGACACCCCCAAACCCAGAAGAGCCAAAAAATAAAGCAAAAAAAAATAAAAAATAAAAAATAAAGCGACTACCCCCAAACCCACCCCAGCTCCAGCCCCGTCCTGGCTCCTTTAGATGCCGGGAAGCACCGAGACGGGCGCCTTTGGCTCAGTGCTGGCTCATTAATGCAGAGAGGCGCTTTGCATCATACTTATTTCCTTTTTTTTAAAAAAAAAAAAATAAAAAAAAATAAAGCATCCAAAAGCATCTCCCTGTATGCCTCGCGAAGAGGTCACAAGGCGCCCCAGCACCGGGGAGCACACCCGCACCCCGGCACCCCCCGCCCCGGCACCCCGCGCCCTCGTCTTGAAACAGAAGGCGCGAAGAACCGCAATGGCCTCAGCCCCGGCACGGAAAGCTCCGACGCTCCGTCTTCCCAGCGCCCCGGGAAGGAGATTTATAGCCGAGAGCACTCGCCCGAAATAATGCACCGACATTTGCATTCCCCGGCTGGACTACAAGCGCGCGCCCGCTACCAGCGTGCTTTCCTTCCCACAGGCTTTAAAGCTTACGGAAGGACTTACCAACCAAGCAGGCTCATGGCTGTGGGGAGAAGAAGAGGAAGAGGAGGAAGAGGAAGGGCTGCAAATCAGCTTGGTGGGACCTGGTGGGCTGAGCGGCATCAGGTGTGGGGTGGGAGCCATCGTCCGTCTGTCCCCCCGCCAGCTGCGGCTGATCTGGCCAAATGTGGCCGTGGCTGTTTTGCTCCCAGGTTTTGGCCCGGATCCTTTGCAATCGGGATCTGCTGCGGCGGCTCCGGCTTTTTTCTCTCCGTCTCCCCCCTTTTTCGCCCCTTTTGGGGGACGTTTTTTGGGGCCAGCTCCGACCCTGCCCCCTTCGAGCTGCACAGGAGCTCCAGCTCCATGTAGGAGCCCCGTTAAAGAGATGGTCAAAGGGCTGTTATTAACGCCCCCCCCTCCGCCACCTCCGCTGGGGACAGCGGTGTCCCAGTGGTGACCCTGGAGCCCCACCGGCACTGGCTGGGGTGTCCCTGGGCATGGGAGACCCTCTCACAGCCGCTGGTGGGGTCTGCACCCTCCCAGGGCACCTCTCCTCCACGCAGCCCACGGCACTGGCTTCCCCCACCATATTTTGTCCATTTTTAGCCCAAACTATGGCTGTCCCACAGCCTTGCGCCAGCCTAGAGGTCCCTTGGTGGTGCAGGGCTAATTGCAATTAGCGGGGGCCCTCGCCTCTCCTGCCTCCGTCCTCTGCCGCGGTGGCCCCAAGGGACATCCCGTGCTCACTCCTGGATGGTCGGCATCGGGGACGCCGCCGCTATTTTCTTTTGCTGGTGGTTTTGGTGAAATCCCCCTTCCCTTGGTAGGAATCTCCTCCTGCAGCAGGCACCTCCTGGGGGGGGATACGCCGGTGGGTGATAACGGCTGGACGTTTAATCTACAGTTAATAGAGCCGGTTCCCGGGCGGGACGAGAAGACACCGTCCAGCATCGCCCTTCACAAGCCGCACAGTGTGACATCTCCAGTGCTGCCAGGATGCTTTAACTTCACAGCTCTGCAGCCGAGCGGGGTCAACGGAGGGATCCAGGGTGGATTTTTTTTTTTTTTTCTTCGCTTTATTTTTAAATTTTTCTTCTCAACCCAGATCCATTCCCGCTGTTTTATTCCCAGCACGCTGCACGGGGGTGAGAGCATCCATGGTGTCCATCTGTTGAAGCCAGCACTGTTAAAATCCCACAAAAACTCTTGAAACCGAGTCCACCGGCGGAGCTGCAGGTGAGGGATGTGTGGATGATGTTCTCTCTAGAGCAAGCACGGCTCTTCTCACCCTGTCGGATTAATTAATCAAGCAGCTTTGCATTTTTAAATGATCCCTACGTGGCTCAGCAATGCCTCCCTGGAGGATGCTGCTGCATTGGGCGGGAGGATGCTGGGGCAGGAGGAGGATGCTGGGGCAGGAGGATGCTGGGGCAGGAGGAAGACGCTGGGGCAGGAGGAGGATGCTGAAGCAGGAGGATGCTGGGGCAGGAGGAAGACGCTGGGGCAGGAGGAGGATGCTGGGGCAGGAGGAAGACGCTGGGGCAGGAGGAGGATGCTGGGGCAGGAGGAGGATGCTGGGGCAGGAGGAAGACGCTGGGGCAGGACGAAGACGCTGGGGCAGGACGAAGACGCTGGGGCAGGAGGAAGGCGCTGGGGCAGGAGGAAGACGCTGGGGCAGGAGGAAGACGCTGGGGCAGGAGGAGGACGCTGGGGCAGGAGGAGGATGCTGGAGCAAGAGGAAGACGCTGGGGCAGGAGGAAGACGCTGGGGCAGGAGGAAGACGCTGGGGCAGGAGGAGGACGCTGGGGCAGGAGGAGGATGCTGGAGCAAGAGGAAGACGCTGAGGCAGGAGGAGGATGCTGAGGCAGGAGGAGGCCGCTGGGGCAGGACGAAGACGCTGGGGCAGGAGGAGGCCGCTGGGGCAGGCGCATGGTCCAGGCAGGAGACATCACAGGCAGGTTCCCCTCTCGTCCCCATCGTTTGCACGTTGGGATGCAGCTGCTTCCCACGGTCGGGCTGCTCCCCAGCCAGAAAATGAAGGGGGAAAATGGAAACAAAAGCTCCCGGCCCTGAAGCAGCTCCTGGCGTGGCTCCTTGTGGCCTTTCGGGCTCCAATTTCTTGCTGCCGGTTTCCGAAGCGTGGCCCAGGGCCTGGCGTTAGCTCTGGCTGCGGCTGGTTAAGCCCAAATGACCAAGTTATTTTTTTTCAGCTAAAAACAACCTCCCGGCACGTCCCCCGGGACGCTGCTTCGGGGCAGACCCCGCCGCTGACTTTTTTGTTGTTGTTGCTGTTTATTGCGTTGAACGGGTGCCTAAATAATTTTGCGATTAAGCAGCCCGAGAAATAGCTGAGCTCGGGGGCTGGTATCGCTCCCAGGGAAACGGCGGGGATGCCACCGACCCCCCCCTCCATCGCTGCCGCCCTGCGAAGGGGGAGGCTGGTACCCGGCACCCAGACTTTTTGGGTGAGTTTGTGTTGGAAACAGAGACGGCCTTTTCTTGTAAAGCAGGAAAAAAAAACCCCACTGCAGGGCTGTGGGGGGAGCTTAGGGGCTGCTTTTTGGGAAAAAGGGGGTTCACAGCCCCACAGCTCGGGGGGGGGGGGGGTCTCACATGGGGCAGGGTGGAGGAGCAGAGGTGGAAATGGGGTCGGATCTGCTCCGGGCGTGAAGCAGGTACCGCTCCCGTTTGAAAGGCAAAATAGGAATTTAAAGTGAAAAAATAATCGTAGAACTCAAAACAAAACACGCCGAATTTTCAAAGGGGAGGGGGGGAGGAGAAAAAAAAAAAAAAGTCGTGGAAACCCTGACTTCTCTAAAACGAGCGCGGAGAGGTTTTGTTTCTTGCAGGCTTTAATCTGCCAACGCCGGCGGTTAACGCGGCGATGCGGAAGGTGATGACAGGCGGATGAGGGACAACAGCATCGCCAGCACAACCCTCCCCGGCTCCCGCAGCCCCGTCCCCTGTCCCCAGCCCCGTGGGGTGACAAAAAGGGGTGACAAGAGCCCCGGATGGGGCTTCACCCAGGGGGGACGTCGGAGGGACACGGCGGCCACGTGCCGGAGGGAATCGACAGGAATGGAGGGTGAGCGTCAAAGCAGAGACCAGCCCGCACCTTCCCCACGGCCAAACACGGCAAAGACCCTGGGAAAGGACCGGGAAAGAAATGCCAGAGCAAGAATTGCTCGTTTGCAAGAAAATGGGCAGCCGATGCTTCCCCTCCCTCGGGCTGCTGAGCCTGGAGCCATCTCCCGAGATGGGACGTGAGCTGCATCCCGCAGCGCATCCTCACCCAACCCTGTTTCTCCGTTTTATCCACGTTTTCCTACTGCATTTTCCTGCTGTGACGGGTTTTTGGAGGGTTTTGTTTCTGTGCCACCTTCCCTATGGGGAGGGCACCACCCCGGTGCCCGAGGCTGGTCTCTGCCCGCATCCCGTGCGGCTCCTCTTCTGCATCCAAAGGGCACCAAATAACGCGGCAGCACCCACCGGGACCCGGCAAAACCAGCACCGCCGCTCACCCCCCCCGTCTCTGCCCCATCTCCCACCACCCGCATCCCCCAACCGCCTGCACCCTCCCGCCACCCCCGTCCTTCACCCCACCACAAAACAGCACAAATAAACCCTGACCCACGGACAGACTTTGGGAACCGCCGCGCCCCGGCGACTCCGTTTTAATTTCGGGGCTGCCTGCAGCATCCCTGGGCACCTTTTCCATCCTCCTCGGCAAAAAACCCCAAACCAACCCCACAAACTTCGAGCTTATCACCTTATCCTGCAAATATTCGGCACCTGGTTAGAGAGCATCCTTACTCTCCCCAGCCTCCCCGCCGCCCCGGCCCCGAGCATCCCGTAGGTCAGACGATGAGGCGAGGTGGGACCGCGTGGCATCGAGAGAATATTTAATAGCCCCGTCGGGCTTACGTGCTCCGGTCAAGCAAATTTCCCGGTGGGTTGAGGCTGGGGAAGGGGACACCCCCCCTCTCCCCCGCAAAAAACACCCGCCCCACCCCACTGAAATAAAGTGCTGCGGAGGCCGGCGGGGCTTCGCCCGCCCCACGTCCCCATCCCGCAGTTTGTGCTGGGTCCCAAAGCGAGGGCTCCTCTGGAAAAGCCACCGGGAGAAGGGCTTGTAAGGCCAAGGGCAGCCACCGGGGAGCCGTCGAGAGGCAGCCAGGAGACGACATCCCACCCCAGGAGAGGACATCCCACCCCAGGCACGTCCTCGAGCCACGGGTCGGGACCCCCGTCTTGGCATCCGCTTAAAAACGCCGTCCCCAAACCCCTCCCGGCTGTGGGGTTCTGGGGTCACTGGTGGCTGCCGGGGGTCAGGAGGAGGGACTGCGACGTGACGGTCCCCGGGGGCCGCGGGGACGTCAGACCCGCTCCCCCCGCTCCGTCCCCACCACCCAGGAGCTGGGTCGGGGCTCGCTGCGGCTCGGGGGCTTGCCGGGCTCCAGCAGCCGGTCCGAGGACTCGCCAGTACTTTCCAGTTTGGCGTAACCCACCAGGCTGACGTGGTCCAGCCGGGGCCAGCTCCGGTTCTTACGGTCCTTGATGGGGGCCACCAGCAGCACCCCCGGCCGACCGAGGTCCAGGGACTTGGAGTGTCCCGGGGTGTGGAGCTGCGCGTCCAGGCCGAACTCCTCCGGCTCCGCGCCGGGGCAGCCGCCATCCATGTTGATGACAACGTGGCCACCACCATCACGGCCGTGGCCACCTCCATCATGGTCCTGGCCACGGGGCGCAATGCTGCCGCCCCGGGAGAGCCGTGGGTCTTCAAGGGGATGCTCGGCGGGGCCCCCCTCTGCCCTCTGCCCGGCCCCCCGCGCCGCCACGTCCAGCAAGCGGTTGTTGAGCTTGATGACGGGCAATGCCAAGGCGCCGACAGCCGAGGAGAGGAGGGACTCGGCCCCGGCGCGGCAGGAGAGGCTGAGGTTGGCCTCGGCGGAGGCGCCGGGGCGGAGGCTGAGGAGGGAGGCGGCGGGGGACGCTGCCGGCTGCTGCAGGAGCTCGGCCGCGGTCTGGAGCCTGTTGGGGCCGTAGCAGTCGGACCACTTGTTGCCAGGGCTGGGCTGGCAGGAGAGATCCACCTGGTAGCAGCCCTCCACGCACTCGGCGTTGGCCTTGGGGACGGGCTGGCCGTCCCCGCGCTGGCAGTGCCCGTCCTCAGGGCCGGCGCCCTCGGGGAGACCCGCCGCCATGGAGTAGAGTCCCTTCTGCATCAGCCTGCGGGTCTCCATGTCCCTGTTCTCATACAGCATGGTGTTGGCGCAGATGAAGATGAAGAGCCCGATGCCCATGATGACGGGGCCGATCAGCTTGAGCTTCTCGCTGTGGGGCACGTGGCGCCCGGCGGCCACCTCCCTCCTCATGTCCCCTGCCATGCTGGTGTTCCCCGCGCCAGCCACGGTGCTCCCAGGTCCCCGGTGGGGCCAGTAGCCCACCACGGCGATGGTCATGCCCACCAGGACCACCGAGATGCCCACCATGACGAAGGCTCCTGACGGCGAGCGCATGCGGAGCTGCCCCTTCACCGGCACCTCCGGCGGTGACTTGCGGCGCAGGCGGCGTCCCCGGCGCCGCGGCGGGATGCGGGGGGGTGGTGGCTTGGTCCCCCCCGCCTCCAGCTCCCGCACGGGGCCGTTGGTTTCGGCGCTCTCGGCAGTCATCCTCGCCGGCTCGGCCGCTCCTCCTGCGGGGGGGCAGGAGAAAAAGGTGAGGAGGCATCACTGGGCTGGGGGCGGGGGGGGCGCGTGTCCGGGATGCCGGGAGCATGGGGACCACAGGGACACTGGGAGCATGGAGATGCTGGGACCATGGGAGCACAGGGACGCCGGGAGCAAGAAGATGCTGGAAGCTCTGAGGAGCACATGGACACTGGGAACAGAGGGATGCTGGGAACACTGGGAGCAGGGGGATGCCAGGAACATGGGAAGCATGGGGATGCTGGGAGCGTGAGGATGCCAGGAGTATGAGGCATGGGAACACCAGGAGCATGGGGATGCCAGGAGGACGAGGACCACAGGGACACTGGGAGCAGGGGGATGCCAGGAACACGGGGAACACAGGGACATCAGGAGCACAGGGATGCTGGGAACACTAGGAGCACGGAGATGCCAGGAATATTGGGAACATGGGGATGCCAGGAACATGGGGAGCACAGGGACACGGGGAACATGAGGAGGCCAGGAGCATGAGAGGCATGGGAACACCAGGAGCATGAGGATGCCAGGAACACGGGGACCACAGGGACACTGGGAGCAAGAAGATGCCAGGAGCATGGAGAGCACATGGACACTGGGAGCACAGGGATGCTGGGAACACTAGGAGCAGGGGGATGCCAGGAACATGGGGAGCACAGGGACACTGGGAGCACAGGGATGCCAGGAACACGGGGACCATGGTGATGGTGGGAGCATGAGGAC
Source organism: Chroicocephalus ridibundus (assembly GCF_963924245.1). Lineage (NCBI taxonomy): Eukaryota > Metazoa > Chordata > Aves > Charadriiformes > Laridae > Chroicocephalus > Chroicocephalus ridibundus. Next base: position 5,912,998 of record NC_086302.1, read on the forward strand.
GCCAGGAGCATGAGAGGCATGGGAACACCAGGAGCATGAGGATGCCAGGAGCACGGGGAGCACCGGGACACTGGGAGCACGGGGATGCCAGGAACATGGGAAGCATGGGGATGCCAGGAGCACGGGGACCACAGGGACACCGGGAGCAAGAAGATGCCAGAAACATGGGGAGCACATGGACACTGGGAGCACAGGGACGCCGGGAGCACAGGAATGCTGGAACACTGGGAGCAGGGGGATGCCAGGAACATGGGAAGCATGGGGATGCCAGGAGCACGGGGACCACAGGGACAACAGGAGCAAGAAGATGCCAGAAACATGGGGAGCATATGGACACTGGGAGCACAGGGATGCTGGGAACACTGGGAGCAGGGGGATGCCAGGAAAACAGGGAGCACAGGGACACTGGGAGCACAGGAATGCTGGAACACTGGGAGCAGGGGGATGCCAGGAAAACAGGGAGCACAGGGACACTGGGAGCACAGGGACGCCAGGAACACGGGGACCATGGTGACGGTGGGAGCATGAGGACGCCAGGAGCATGAGAGGCATGGGAACACCGGAAGCATGAGGATGCCAGGAGCACGGGGAGCACCGGGACACTGGGAGGAGGGGGATGCCAGGAACAGGGGGGGCACAGGGACATCAGGAGCACAGGGGACACCAAGCCCACAGGCTGCACCACGTCAGGGCCCGGCAGCTTTCCTCTCCCCCCTCACCTGCCTACTCTCCTCGAGGTACTTCTCTCTCCCAGCTCGGGAGCAGCGGAAGGGCCAAGGGGCTCCCTCCGGCCGCGCTGCCGAAGCCTGAAATCTCACATCCCAACCCCCAGGACCCCGCTGCACCGTCACGGAGACATCGCCGGCATCGGGGGCCCGAATGATCCGTCACTGAGTGCTACGACACCTCCAAAAGGCTGCCACGAGCCACTCGGCTCACCAGCAGCGAGGGAAGGGGCGGTTCATTTGCCTGCTGGGGAAACTGAGGCACGGGCGGCACACGGAAACCCAACCCGAAGGTCGGAGGAAGCCGTACGGGGCCCTGCAAGCGACGCCGCTCCCCGCGTCGCTCCGCTGGCTATCCCCACGCGACCTGAAAACCTGAACCAACATCCCACTATCCTCGAGCTGCTCGTCAGACCACGGGACTCACCAACCCAGCGCCCAGGCGGGATTTGAGCTGAAAGAGCCTCTTTTCCTTATTTCCCGCGCCGGGGGGGGGAAGCCGACGCGCTCAGCGCATCCGCAGGGTCCTGCCCTCGCACACACCGAGATAAAGCTCCGCACCCCGGGATTTACGGGGCGTTCCAGTGTGTTTAATTTTCTCCAGTACCTTGATTTCTAGACGAGCAAGAAGGCGTCAAAATTGCTGCCAAAACCAGCCCGGCAGGGAAGCATCGGCATCAGGGACGCCACGGCTGGCACCGTCGCGCACGGGGTAAGTGGTGCCCCGCCGTAAGGGGAAGCTAAAACACGCTCTGCACGTGTCCCCGACTGAAAAAAAAAAAAATCTTTAAAAAAAAAAAAAAAAGAAATTTAATAACCTCATGTGGAGGGGAATCGGGTATCCGTGCAGGCCGGCCGCGGCGTGCCCGGCGGCGGTGGGCAGCGTGGCCAGGCAGGACGGGCTGTCCGAGCCCCGGTCCGTGTCCGAGCCCTGTCCCGCATCCGCTGGCGCCGCCGGTTGGGAATGTCGCCCGGGTTCTTCCCGCACCGTGCCGCCGGCGGGAGCGGGCAAGCGCCGCAGGGTGGCCCCCGGCCAAGGGATGCTGCGGAGGGGACTCGCCCCGCCGCCGCTTCTTACAGCGCGAAAGGAGAACGTTCATCGAACACGGCGGCGTCAATATTCCGCAATTAAAAGCCGGGAAGTAAAACCGACGGGGAAAAACCCCGGCAGGAGGAGGGTGACCCTCTAATTTTACTCCCCCGAGACGAATGAAGCACCGAGAGCCAACGACCAGCATCACCCACGGAAGAAAAATAAGATACTGAGTTTTTTGGTCGTCCCCCCCCGCCCCCCCCCCCGAGTCTTAATCATCTTAAGGTGTTATTAGCATGAGAGGGAAGGAATTAAAGATATGAGTTGCAGGATGACAGCGTGTTCCTGGCACAAGGCTGTCAAGCTGGGACCATTTGAATAAGGGAGATTTAGAGGCAGAAAAAATAAAAAAAAAATCAACCCCCAAACCAAAACAACCCCAACCCACAGCCCCCCGCTGCCGGGGGCGGGGGGGGGGGGGGGGGGATGAGGGGGGGTGAAACCTTCCTGGGAAAGAAGCCGATAATCCCGCATTCCAAGGCGGGGGGAAACACAAGAAACCCAATGCGACGGTCACCCTGAATGGAAAAAATGACTTTTTAAATATTTGGGTATTAAAGGGAAACAATCGGGCACTCGAACGCATCCCAACGACTGGGGGCTTTTTTTTTTTTTTTTTTTTTTGCCTCCAAATGCCTTAATTTAGGTTCTGTCCCAGCTTTCTCTAATTACCATCTTAGATTCCACTTCTCTTAAATTTATATTAAACCCTTTAAATACCTCGCCGGCTACTTAGGGATTAAAATAAGTAAAACCCCCCGAAACCGCCAGAGCGGAGCGAAGGCTTTTTGATACCGGCTTGGGGGGGGGGGAACTGTGACCTCCCCTGGTGTTCGCGGCCCCCGAAGCCACCCTGAACACCCCCCCCCCCCCAGCAGCCACCCCCTGGTTTTGTCTCAGCGCCTCGGATGCACCTTTTTAAACCCAATTCTGCCGTTATCGCCTTTAACACACACACACCCCCCGCCCCCCCCCTGAGCCCCTGCTGGAGCCAAAGCCCAGGCCCACGGGGGCCACGACCCCCCCGCCAAAGTCCCTGGCAGGGTGTTGTGCCGGCTCCCGGCGATGCTCATCCAGGTCGTGCTGGGATGTTGGTCCCACGATTCCGCACTGGATACGTCCCGGGGGGGGTGAGGCGTGGGAGCCGGGGTGCTGGAAAATGGGTTCAGCAGCACCCAGGGGGTGTCCACCCCCCCCCACCCCCCCACACACCCCCAGGCTGGGTCTGAAATAACTCCATTCCCCGCTCCCTCTTCCCTTCCCCGGGCACAGGGATGGGGATACAGGGATACAGGAGGGACAGGCAGATCCGGCAACCTCCCTCCGGGTGGGGACCCCCACTTGGTCCCCCCCCTGCCCCCCCACCACACCCCCGAGCGCTTCTCCCCTTATCTCCCCCATAGCTGCCTGCTTTCTGAAGTTGGAGCATTTAATTGCTCATCGTCGGGGCTGGTTGTTCCCAGAGTTCAAAACCATTATTTTTATTAATAGAATCCCCAAGGTTATATAAGCTCTTTATAAAAAAAAAAAAAAAAAAAAAAAAAGAAATTAAAAAAAAAAAAAAAAAAGAATAGAAAAGCCCAGCGTTGCCATCCAATTCTGCAACTCGCAGACGCCGACACTCAGGCGAATGGATTAATTCAACGCCGGAGCAGCAGCGCTAGGCGGGGATGGGGGTCCTGGGGGTGGTAGGGGGACAGCCCCGGTCCCCTGGTGGGGACAGGCGGTGGCCCGGGGCTCCCCCCCGGCCACCCCCCTGCAGCCCGGGGGCAGCCGCGGTTCAGCGGGACCCGACGCCTCCGGTTTTGAGGTTTCGCTTCCCCGGCGGGGAGGAATGACGGGATGGAAATGGAAACGCCGTTAGCGTTATGGAGCGAGATGAGGGGCTGCATCCGCCGCTGCCAGGGTCGGAGTTAAGCTCCCAATCCCCGCAATAAGCCCGGCATTAAAATAAACGCAAATATTTCTCTAATCCCCCCCCCCCGCATCCGCCCCCCCCGCCATCACGAAGGCATATTGCCGCTCCACCCTCCCACCCCAATCCTCTCCCGTCGCCTTCGCAGACAGACGCTCCGAAAATTTGACGCTAAATCCCAACGCATCCCACAACGGCGGAGCTGGCCCGGCGGAGGGGGGGAAAAGCGGAATTTGGGAAGGGTCCCTCCCGCAGGCGGGTCCCTGCATCCCGGGGTGCCCTGGGGATGCTCTGGCCCTGCCGTGACTGTGCTGCCTGCTTGAGTTTGTGGCGTGCCACGGGGCTATCAAAAAGCAGATTTGGCCTCAAAAATCTCCCTGCGGCTGAGGGATGAGGGGCTGCGCCGGTGCCTGGCGGTGCCACCCGGGTGATGTGCTGCGGGAGATGCCAGCCAGCTCGGGGACAAAAACCGCAGGCAGCACTGAGGGCAGCTGCCTCCCCCTGCCAGGTTTATGTCCCTGTTTTTTCCCGGATAACCCCTGGAAAGGGTTTGGGCGCAGGACGGACCCCACCAGGCCAAGCAGGGATTTAAAACTCTGCATCTCCCCGGGGAGAGCGTTTCTATCGCTGCTGGCCTGCCCCGCTCCGGGCTGCGATGGCCGTCCTCGGGGCATGGCCCGTCCTGCACCCAAGATCCCATCCTGCACCCAGGATCCCATCCTGCTCCCAAGATCCATCCTGCTCCCAGGATCCATCCTGCTCCCAGGATCCCGTCCTATACCCAGGATCCATCCTGCACCCAGGATCCCATCCTGCTCCCAGGATCCCTCCTGCACCCAGGATCCCATCCTGCTCCCAAGATCCATCCTGCACCCAGGATCCCGTCCTGTACCCAGGATCCAGTACTGTATCCAGGATCCATCCTGCACCCAAGATCCTGACCTGCACCCAGGATCCCCATCCTGCTCCCAGGATCCATGCTGCACCCAGGATCCCGTCCTGTACCCAAGATGCATCCTGCACCCAGGATCCAGTCCTGTATCCAGGATCCATCCTGCACCCAAGATTCCATACTGCTCCCAGGATCCATCCTGCACCCAGGATCCCATCCTGTACCCAGGATCCCACCCGGTTCCCAAGATCCATCCTGCACCCAGGATCCTGTCCTGTATCCAGGATCCCTCCCGTACTCAGGATCCATCCTGCACCCAGGATCCCATCCTATACCCAGGATCCAGTCCTGTATCCAGGATCCATCCTGCACCCAAGATCCCGACCTGCACCCAGGATCCCCATCCTGCTCCCAGGATCCCACCCTGCTCCCAGGATCCATCCTGTACCCAGGATCCCTTCCTGTATCCAGGATCCCATCCTGCTCCCAAGATCCATCCTGCACCCAGGATCCCTCCCGTACTCAGGATCCATCCTGCACCCAGGATTCCACGCCACACCCGAGATCCATCCTGCACCCAGGATCCATCCTGTACCCGGGATCCATCCTGCACCCAGATCCCATCCTTGTGAGTCTTCCGCACCTCACCCCGGCAGAGCATCACCCCGGGGAGCTGGTACCAGGAGCAGCCCAGGCTGCAACGACCGCTCCAGAAATGCCTGACAAACAGAAAGCCCCTCGTTTTCCCGTCTCTTTTCCTAAAACATTGCGACTTTAGAGCCGCTCTCCCGATTTTGGGAATAAACGGAGTTTGAAATCCATTGCCAAATGAGGCAGCAGAGCCTGGAGCGTGACTAAAGGCCGCGGTGACGGGCGAGACCGCCGATGCGCCGAGGCACCGCACAGCCCCCCCCTCCCACACAGACCTCGTCCCAGCCCCCCCGGGAGCCCCCGGCACCACACAGCGCCGTTCCCAGGGCAGGGACGGGGTTTTACAGCTGCTCTGCGGCTCACCCGAAGCATCCTCCTCCCGGGGAGCCTGGGCGAGGAGCCCGCAGCACACCCGACAGCCACATGCCGGAGAAATATTAAATCCAGCTTAGACGGCTTTTAAACTCCTGGGGTGCCAAAGCCCCGGGTGGCTGAGCCCCCCCAAACCCCCCCTCCGCAGGGAAGGGGGACCCAGGCAGCGGGACCTTATAGGTGCGAGGACGCGCCGAGCTGCCAGAGCCCTCCCTGCCTCCCCCACCCACCGGAGAAGGTTCGGAGAATGGCGATGACAGTCTGCGCCGAGAGGAGACGCTTAAAAATAACTCCCTTTTTCATCCTAACCTCCAACGCCGCCCCCGGCGCGGGGCAGGGAGGGGATGGCGGGGAGCAGCACCCGGGCGCCCGCTCCCTTCTCCCCATCCCGCCTCCCATCCCGGCGCGGGAGCAGCGTCCGTCCCGACCGGTCCCATCGTCTGGGACGCTCGGGGTGGTTTAAGGCCCCACATGAACCATCATTGTCTGGGATGCTCGGGGTGGTCCGAGGCCTCACGCGGTGCCTCCTCCTTTCCTGTTTTTCCCTGTCCCCTTGGCTACACATTAGAGGTGCTCAGAGAGAAGAAAGAAGAGAAAAAGCCCCCGAGCATCTTTCTGGGTCTCTCCCGGCAGGAAAAACACCCTGTCGCCATCCCAGTACCCACCGGCAGCTCCCAGCCCGGAGCTGCAAAGTCTCCTCCGGGCTCGGTCCCGAGGGGTAAATCTCCCGGCCGCGACCCCGGCGCAAACGCGTTCCCAATGCGGTGACAAAATCTGTCACTCCGGCTTCAGCTTTGGCTGGGGACGCCCGTTAATCAATCATCATTAATTCTGTCCCTCACAGAAGCTCCCACATGAACCCAGTAACGCTAATTGTCACCGTGTGGGAAGGATTATCCCCCTTCCCAGCAGGAACCACCAGCTCCTGGGCTGGGGGGTCTCACGCCTGCTTTTCACGGGGCTTGTGATATATTTTCACCTTTACTGGAGCGCAGGAGACCCGGTCTGTGACTATTTACCCTCTGCTCGTGGCCCAAAGGTGACGACGGCTCACGGGTCCCAAACGTCCCTCGTTTCTCTCTCCGCAGCAGTGGAGACCTCCGATTCCCCGGGGGAAGGACGGGATGGAGGAGACGTTCACACACAACCGCCTCCCCCAAGCACTCCCTGCTGCAGACGCCACCTCCACGCCTGGCAGAGGAGCATCTCGCGGGCTTCCCACCTTCAGGTCAACACGGCCCAGATGGCAGCCAGGAGCCACCAGGGCCACCGGTGTCACTTGGAGCACGATCCGGGACGGCAAGCTATAGGGAAAGGCGGCGCTGGGGTGGTCTGGGGACACAGATGGGTCTGTCCCTCTGGATGGGGACAGTCCTTGGTGGGCTCCCCCAGGAGAGAAAGTCCCGATGGACAAACGGGACGCAGCAACAGCCAGGAGTGGGGAGAGCCCCCAGTGCCACAAGTGCCCCCGGTGCCACCAGCCCCGTTCACCTTGACTTCTCCAAAGTCCTCCCTGCTCCCAAAACGGGGCCATCCGCCAAACCCCCCTCCGCCCCTCAGGCAAAGAAAAGTGCGTGGAAACATCCAACTGATTACTAATTACAAGAGCTTGCCTTACCCAGATTTGCTCTGCTAATTAGACTAATCTCTACGGCTGGGAAACGAGCCGCAGTCACCCATAGCGAGGAGATCACGCAAGGCGGGTGGATGCTTAACTCATGTCAGACCCCTGCGAAGGGGATCGTCATTCCCGGCTGCTTCTGACGGGCCATTGTTTCAGGAGACAATGGAAACGCCGCAAATTTGGTGTTTCTCCTCCAAGCTGATGCCGAAATCAGGACATCTGCATTGCTCAACTTTTTTTTTTGATATGAACCAGATGCAAATAATTAATAAATCCGAATCCAAGATAATGCAGGCAAATCTAAATTTAAACGGAGAGCGGATTTCTAATGGCAGCTTTTTGCTTGCTCGGAGGAGGAGGAGGAGGAGGAGGAGGAGTGGGGTGCTCAGGGGGATTTCCTGGGAGAATTCCTGCCTCCGGGAAGCGGTGCGGGGTGGCTGGGCACCCCGGGGAAGCGGGCTGCAGCCAAGCACCTTGCAAATCCTCATGGCCGAGAGAAAAGGAAGGAAAAAAAAAGTAATAAATAAAATAAACCCGTAGGCTGGGATTTCCAGGGAATTAGGACCAAACTCTTTCTGAATTTGGCACCTTCCCCGCTGCTCCTTTGAAAAAATCCCTGCCAGCGTGGAGGGAGGGAGGGAGGGAGGGGACTCCGGGGGGTGCCAAGTCCTCCCTGCTCCCAGGCATGGCCCAAGTTATCCAGCGGGTACAAACACACAGAACCCGTCTCCTCCCACCCAGGGACCCGCACCCCACTCCGCCTGCCCGTTCCCAGCTGTATTCCCAGCTGGGATCACTCTTGCCGCCAGCATTTTAAACCTCCCGTCTCCCCGATTTCACGAGCAGGAATCCAAACCCACCTGGAAGCGAGACGGGAGCCGTGGGTCCGGCTGCGGTTGTTCCCCCCCAGCCCCAACCTCAACTCCAAGCCGCAAAGCTGAGCCCCTTGTGCCGAAAAGGCCCTCCCGATCCCGAAGTCCAGGAGCTGCCGGGATAATTTCCACCCACTTCTCCTCTCGCCCGTGTCTAATGCCGAACCCTGCGCGGGGATCTGCTGCGTGGCCGCCCCTCGCCTCACCCCTCTGCCAGGAGACTCGGGGAACCGCAAAAACTGCTGGGATTTGGCCACTCCAGCCGGCTGTTTCCAGGTGCCCGGCTCCGGCCGTGCCAGGGGGTGTGCGTGTCCCTGCGTGGGCTCACACACGCGTGTGCGGGCACATCTGGACACCCCCCCCGTGTGTCGGTGTAGGCGTGCGAGTGTGCGGGCTGTGTGCGTGTGTCCGTGGGTGCCCCGTGTCCGTGGGTGCTCCGTGTCCGTGGGTGCCCTGTGCCCATGGGTACCCCGTGTCCGTGGGTGCCCCATGTTGGTGGGTGCCCCGTGTTTGTGGGTGCCGCATGTCCGTGGCTGCCCCGCGCTTGTGGGTACCCAGCGCCTGTGGGTTCCTGGTGCCCATGAGTGCCCAGTGCCCGTGGGTGTCCTGTGGGTGCCCCACGTCCACGGGTACCCCATGCCCACGGGTGCCCAGTGCCTGCGGGTACCCCGCAATTGTGGGTACCCCGTGCCCACGGGTGCCTGGTGCCTGTGGGTGCCCCATGTCCGTGAGTGCCCTGTCCCCATGGGTGCCCAGTGCCCGTGGGTGCCCCATGGGTACACCGTGCCCGTGGGTGCCCCGTGGGTGTCCCCTTTTTCGTGGGTACCCTGTGCCTGTGGGTACCCCATGCCCGTGGGTGCCCCCTTTTTCGTGGGTACCCTGTGCCTGTGGGTACCCCATGCCCGTGGGTGCCCCCTTTTTCGTGGGTGCCCGGTGCCTGTGGGTGCCCCGTGTCCGTGGGTGCCCTGTCCCCGTGGGTACCCCGTGCCCGTGGGTGCCCGTAGATGCCCCGTGGGTACCCCCTGTCCGTGGATGCCTGTAGGTGCCGGGTGCCCCGTGTGTGCCCGGTGTCCCTGGGTGCCCGTGGGTACCCCCTGTCCCTGGGTGCCCGTAGGTGCCGGGTGCCCCGCGGGTGCCCGTGGGTGCCCGGTGCCCGTGCTCACCGCCGTGCCTCCCGCACCGGGTCGGGGTGCCCAGGGTTGATGCGGGAGCGCACAGCCGGTGCCGTGTCCGTGTCCCTGCCGTGGGTTCCCCCCGCCTCCCCAGCTCCGGGGCTCCGCTCCCCCCTCCGTCCCCTCGTCCCCGCACTCACCGGCGGCCGCCGAGCCGCGCTGCTCCCGCCGGGGCCGCTCCCGCTCCCCCGGGGGCGGCGGGCGCTGGGCTCCGCCGCCGCGGCCGTGGCCATGGAGCGGCGGGGGCGACCGACTCCCAGCTCCCCGCTCGCCCTCGCCGCCGCCGGGACGTCTGGGGCTGCGAGGCGGGAGGGGGGCGGGGGGGGGGGGGGGGGCGGCGGGTTCCGCCCGGCCCCGGGTCCCCGCCCCGGCCGCGGCCCCGCGGGGGGGCGGAGCGCGGGGGTGGCGGGGGCGGGGGGGACGGGGGGACGGGGACAGAGACAGACGGGACCCCCCCGCCCCCCCGGGGGCGCGGCGGGGCCGGCGGCCGGTTGCCGCCCGTGGGAAAGTTGCGATGGGGGACGGATGGGGATTTTCCTGCCGCCGAGAGAGTCCCCCCCCCGGCCTCCGCCGCCCCCCCGGGTCCCCCCCACCGACCTTTCCCAGCAGGGACCCCAGCCCCCTGCGCAGGATGGGACCCCCCCGCTGCCTGAGGGGATGCTCAGAGCCCAGGGACCCTTCTCCAGAGCGCAGACCCCCCCGGCCCCGTGGCCTACGATACACCAGTGGATCCCATTTCTCCCCGCCAGGCGCTGGGACGGGGGCTGTTGTCCTTCCCCAGAGCACCAGAGAGTTCAGCAGTTGGGATAAAAGCCTTACCCCAAGTTAACTTTGGCAGCCGAGGCGATTGATGCAGCCCCCCCACCCCGCAAGACGGTGTTTAAAGCAGGATCCAGAGCCACTTTTTCCTCCGGATGGGCACAAAGTGGAGAGCATCGGCAAGGAGCCGGCTTTGAGCGCAGCGCTTTGCTTTTCTTCTCTGAACTTGCCGAAAAGATGCACGCAGACCTCTCCGCCAGCCCCCAAGGATCGTGGTACTGCATCCCTGCATCCCCATCCCCACGTCCCCATTGCTGCATCCTCACATCTCCATCCCCACGTCCTCAACCCTGCATCCCCGTCCCTGCATCCCCATCCCCACATCTCCATCCCTGCATCCCCATCCCCACATCTCCAATTCCTGCATTGCCATCCCCATATTCCCATCCCTGCATCCCCATCACCGCATCGCCACATCTCCATCCCTGCATCCCCACATCTCCACCCCCACATCCCCATCCCTGCATCCCCATCCCCGCATCCCCACATCTCCACCCCCACATCGCCATCCCCGTCTCCCCGTCCCCGCATTGCCATCCTCGCATCCCCATCCCTGCATCCCCGTCCCTGCTTCCCCATCCCCACATCCCCATCCCTGTCCCCACATCCCTGTCCCTGCATCCCCATCCCCATGGGGCAGCGAGCTGTGCCCCACGGCTGTAACCGCCGGCGTCACACCACAATGCACCGAAACAACCGACCCCAGTTCTCACCAACACATTCACGCACCGCCACACCACACCGCGCTGCAAAGTGCTGAGGAGATTCGGCCTCGTTACACCCCCGAGCCACCGACGTTTTGCAGGCAGAGAGGCTGTTTAGCAGCCTTTAATTAAAAAGGCACCGAGCTCGCATTCCCCCCCTTCCCCATAACTGTGGTAACTCGAAGAGCATCAAACCAGACCCCCGCTCTCCCCAGGGAGCCACAAAACATAACCCTGCAATTCCCCGCCTGACTCCGTCACCCCGCGGCCTGAAAGTAAATGCAGAATCCCATCGGCCGGCCCGAGGGCAGGGAGCACCGGCCTGGAAAGGATTTTAGGGGTAAAGCTCAGAAATGGGGCGCAGGATGCCGGGTTTCCTGCCTCTCTCCGTGGGGGGAGCACCATCCAGTGAGTCGACGACGACGAGAGGAAGGAAATCGCCAGTTCTGGGATACGCTGCGGAGATGCTGCACGGGGTCGTCTGCCCCCGGCCCCCTGCCAGGCTCAATTAAAGCAGCATTTGGGAAACTTTGGAGCTTCTGGAGCGCCGAGCGCTGGGGCAGGAGGAGGATTATAGCTGGGGGTTCAAGGTGCCAGCTGCACCGCTGGCCCGGCGCCAGGCCGCGCTCCTCCCGGCTACCCGGGCGAGCTAACCCACGCAGCCGCCCGGGGAGGGAGGAGGTTTGACTTGGGCTTTTCATGCTGTTCGAGCGACGCGTTCAAAGTCTTCCTTCCCTACCACTGGAGACCATCTGGGCACTCCACCATCCAGAAGAAATTAATGCTTTTGAGCAAAAATTTGACTTCCATTCAGAGGCTGTACCTGTGCCAGCCGGAGCCGGCCAAAGAGCCGGAGGCGGGGAGCGGGGAGAGCTGGGCGCCGGCAGCTTTAGGAGCGAAGGGTCAGCGCTTTTGGCAGCGTGGGCAGAGCGGGGGGGACCTGGCAGTCAGGCACTGCCCAACCCCACGCAGGAGCCTGCTCAAAAGCAGGTTTCCAAATGCAGGTCGCCCGGTGATGCCCCCAGCGGGTCGGTCTCCCCGCGGGTCTTCCATCAACGCGCTACAAGACGCTGGAGGCGGCGCAGGGGAGAGGGCGGCTGCCCGCGGCTCTCCAGGGGCTAAAGCTGGGCCGTGCAGGGGGTGAGGACGGGCTCAGGGCGGGAGACCCTCCCCGCGGGACCCAGCTCACGGAGCGGGAGGCGGATGTGGCAGGTGCCCTTGTCCACGCAGGCAGCGGGATCACCCGGGGAGGAGCAGGGAGGTGAAGAGGGGAAAAGAACCCAGCGAGGACAAAAGGGACAGCAGGGAGGGAGAGGAAGGGGCTCCGGAGCAGGGCCCGTGGCAGGACCAAAGCCTCAGAGCACTTTCCCCGACCTCCGGGAGAGGGTGGGCAGCGCGTCGGACACGTCTTGGATGGGGAGGAACAGCAAAAAAAAAAACCAACGCGAAAAAGACTCGCCGTCACTGTCACTCTTCAGAGAGAGAGAAAAAATGAAATCTCCTGCTAATTGGGCACCTCCTCTTGATTTTGGGGGAGGGAGGGGATCTGAGTCCCCCTTGTTTCAAGCTCCGGGGACCCTGGCAAAGCCTCCTCCGCTCTCTGCCGCCTGGGCTGGGGACTGAGGATGGAGGATGGAGAACTAGAGAGCGAGCGATCGCGGCCAGGATCTGAGATCAGAGAGAAGGAATGTTGTTATGGAGAGGCTGAAAGCTCGGGGTGGGGATGACTCATGCTGGAGAACATACAGCTGTTGGGAGCGGGATTTGGCACCGGCTGGGCCGAGGCTGCGGAGCCTTCCCCATTAGCAGCGAAGGGAGAGAGGAGCCTCCGCGCCGTCTCCGATCTGGCAGAGGCATCTGCCAACCTGGGCTGGAGGTGATGGGGAGGGGAACGGCGCCTGCCAAAGCGGGGTCACGGCCCCGGAGCGGTATTTTGGGGCAGCAGGCAGGGCTTAGAAGCGAGTTTTCTTGGCTTGGGACCTGCAGGGGCTTTTTCTGCTTTGGGCTGGGGGCGGCGATGCTGCCCTGGGGAAGGGGGGAGTCGGAGCAGCGGGGATGGGATGGGGCTGGATGGGTCAGCTCCGGGGCTGCAGCCGTGGAGAAGGACAAGGTGTGAAGCAGACATCCCTCTCCTTTCTCTAGTAACGGGGAAACTGAGGCACAGAGCGGGGACGGGATGTATTCCCACCAAAAAAAGAAAAAGCCTCGTGGCGGCTGGCGCTCACCGCTGCATCCCTGGTCCATGGTCCCGCGCTCCTTGTGCTGGGAAGAGGCATTTGGTGGCTGGAAGCCACTCTTCTGGCTGAGGAGTCACACCACCGTCCCTTCCTGGGCTGCTGGCAGGGCACGAGGGCTTCCATCTTCCATCCAGCTTCCATCCATCTTCCATCTGCTTCCACCCAGCTGGAGATGCCGTAGCAGCTTCCCCAAAATTCCCAAGTTTGCTGCAGAGAGAAGGGGAAAACCCCTTCCCCCCACGCAGTGAAGCCAAGGCAGGTGGGGAAGGAGGTTTGAGCAAGGCATGAGGCGCAGGAGGATGAGCCAGCACCTTCCCAAAGGCCCTTTCCGAGCGATTTTTTTGGTATCACGCCTGGAAATAACCCCAGCGCCAGGTTCCCAGCGCCGTGGGATAAAAAGCTCCATGGGCTGCTTCGGAGGTGGCTCCGTTTCAGTGGTAAGTGAAGCGACTGTAAATATCAACAGACTTGTTATTAATCGTGTTCTGTAAATGTGGAGTCATTATCTTTATGTCCCTGGAAAAGTAATTATCTCTGGCTTTTCAATAAGAACTTGGAAAAGCCTAAAGACTTGAGTTCTGGAAATGTCATCCGTCCCCATGTAGAAGAAAACCTGCGTACCTTCCCAGATTAATACAGGTTAACCAAATTTACGCAATGGCTGAGCTTTAATCAATTTCCACAGCTTTAAGTTAAATGCCTCTTCTCTTCCCAGTGATTTATCATCCCGATTCCCAAACTTTGTCCTGCGCTGCACGGATCGTACTGTACTGCGCGACGCCGTATTTTATCCTCTTCCCAGCAGTACCCGTGCTGGAGACAAGGTGGGATCTGATTTACGGGATCTCTCCTCTGCTGCCATGGAAAGCAATTCCTCCTCGCCTGACCAGGCTCCCGGGTCGTGGAGCTCCGGCTCAAGAATTATTCCTTCCGTACAAACAAACCCAAAAAGAAACGTTTTCCAGTTGAAGGGAACAGCAAGCCCGTGACCCCAGGCCAAAACGCAGCTCTGCGAAGCTTTACCCAACTGAAAGACGGCAGAAACACATCCACGCTTGACAGAAAATATTTGGGAAGATAACATTGCCTGCTGCACTTACATTCCTCATGCTCCGGCAGCCGCTGGGGGAGAAGAGGAGGAAGAAGAGGAGGAGGAGTGAGACGCCGCAGACACAGGACCCGCACTCGCCAGAAGCCACTTGGCCACCGCGTTTCCAGCTCCGACGAGGCAGCGTGAGCACGAGCTGGGGGGGAGGAAACCGTGCGTCGAAGCGGGTTTTAATCCCCCCCCTCAGTGTCTGTGAAGCAGAACGCGTGCTGGGTGCGATGAACGGAACAGGGAGCTCGAGGGAAGGTGCTGGCTCCCGTCGCGTACGTACCCACCACCTCGGCAGATGGCTGGGCTGCGGGTCGGTGCCTTCATTTTAAGCCACCAGAAGCATTAAAGCGCTGTTTGGGGTTTGTTGGGTTCTTTTGCCCTGGAGTAGCTGCGTCTGGCCATCGCTTCGTTTGCTGGGTCACGTACGGGATCGAGATCCTGATGGCAGGAGGGGACCATCTAGGAAGGGTTACCCCAAAATGCACCAAAAGACTTGTCCTCCTAGGTCTTTGCCAGATTTCAGAGCGGTTCCCGCATCAAAATATTTTGTCATTTCGGTTATATTCTAAATTACTAAGCATTAGCGCTCGCTAATGTCGAAGGGAAGAAAAATAAAAGCTGGGGTGAAGCGCTTCAGCTGGAGCTGGGATGGGATATTTCACAGAAATGCAATATTCTGAGATTGCCTTTTCATTTCAAAATGAGCCGTAACGTCTCCAGCTCCACGTGGGCTCCTGGGGCAGAAGGGAGTTTGTGTTTTCAGCCCTCTCTTGCTGTGCCGGAGCGGGCAGGGTCGGCAAAACCCCGGCGGTTCGGGAGAGGCGAGGGATCTCCGTGACGGCTCATCCTACAGGAGAAATCCCAGGGGGAATCCGAAGAAACCGTCAGGGCCAAATTTTCCCGTACACAGAGGGAAATGCGTTTTCAGCCCCTCTTTAATGGAATTGCCGGACTCCTCGCCGCAGGAGCTCACCAAAAGGGGAGAACTCAGCGCGATGGAGAAGCGCCCGCTGGGCGGCCAACGAAGGCGATCGATGGGGTGACATCTGCGGCCGCAGCAGCCCTTCGGGCACTGGCGCTCCGACGGGATGGAGCTCTCTGGGAACGCACCATCCTCCGCACGCCCAGCTCCCACCCATCCCTCGTTTATCCCTCCCTTATTAAATGACACCCTCGTTAGCACCCGGCCTTCATTAGCAGCTTGCTGGCAGGGGGAGAGCGCTGCTCCCCGCCCGCAGCTGGACAGAGGGACCCTCTCGGCAGAGGTGACACTGACGGGGTCTTGCAATGTCCCCGCTCTTTGTTGCCCCCTGGCAGGACACGGAGCCCTCCTGTGCCAAACGTCCCCTTCCCAAAACGCTTCCACGCTGGTTTCGCTGCTGCGGAAGCCGAGCACCCCCGCTCCGTCACACGAGGAAAGCCGCAGGGCTCAGGCGTTTGGGCAGCCACGAGAGGAGAACGTCCCCTCTCCGGCCTCGGTCCGCAAGCCGAGGACACACCTTAGGTCAGCTCATTAAATGGACTTTATTGGCAATTAAGACAGGACGAGGGGCAATGGTTTAAACTAGAGCAGGGCAGGGTTAGATCAGCCATTGGGAAGAAGTTCTTTCCACTGAGGCTGGTGAGACACTGGCCCAGGTTGCCCAGAGAGGGGGTGGAGGCCCCATCCCTGGAGACATTCAAGGCCAGGCTGGATGAGGCTCTGAGCAACCTGCTCTAGTTACAGATGTCCCTGCTGACTGCAGGGGGTTGGACTGGGTGGCCTTTAGAGGTCCCTTCCGACCCGACACCGTCTATGGTTCTGTGATAACTGAGCCCTGCGTTCCCCAAATACGGCGGATACCCCCAAAGCAGAGATGTGCCCTCACCCGTATTTGCTCACTCAAACGGTGTCTCTCGCCGTGTCTGAGCAGCAGCTCCCCAGCCAGCCCCAGAGAAGGCTCCGGTTCTGCTACCAAGCCCCTAAAAGATTAGTGATTTAAAAAAAAAAAAAAAAAAAAAAAAAAAGAGAGACTATAAAAATGCAATGGCCACAGCGCGTTCTTGTACATTAAAGTTAGGTACCGCCGGTCAGGTAGGAGCAGGAGGAGCCTGAGCAGCGTCTCAGCACTAACACATTTATCTGCTCCTCGACCCAGCAGCATCCCTGGAAGGTTATCGCATTTATCTGCGTCCCTGCTCCAAACAACATCCCAGAGGCCTCGGGAGTGGGGAGGACTTGGGCAAGATCCCTCGGCAAAGGAGGCGAGCCCAAGCTCAGACATAAAGCTTTTTTGATTTGGGGTATTCGGCTTCATCCCTGGATACAAGCTCATCCTCTGCCGTCCTTTCCTCGGCAGGTCCGGATCCCCCCTTCCCACGTGGCTCCGCAGGCACGGAGCCGCCGCAAAGCACAAGGAGCATCTCTCGCTTTCCAGGGCTTGGGAGGATACGGAAGGCTCCCACGCCCCCGGCCGCGATGCTGCCGGCCGGGCAGCCCCCCCAAGGGGCTCGGCGGGGGGTTTCAGCCCTATGGCACCAGAACCCCAGCAACGGCCCCCCCGCATCCTTCCCGTCCCCATCCCCAGTGACACCGGTCCGGCAGCGGGGCTGGAGCCGCAGCCCGGTCACGTTTGAAGGCGACGGTGGGAAAATTAAACAGGCGTGGGGTGGAGGTGGGGGGCCAGAGCAGGGCGTGGGGTTTGAAGCGAAGAGGGAACTGAAGGGCAGGAGCACCCCGACGTTTAACAGCATCTTTCAGGGGGCTCATTTCCCTCCGACCCGCTCAGACGTGGATTTATCTCAGACACTTGATTTTCTCTCCCCTGGGAAAGTCCTGGCCCCATCCGCCCGGCGGCTCAGCGAGATGAGGTGTTGTGGTGGCCTCATCAATGGCCACGGGGTTTACACAGGGCTGGGACTCACCCAAAGGGCACGTTTCCACCCAAAGGGCACGTTTCCACCCAAAGCAAGCCAGAGCGGAGCGTGTTTGCCACCTGGTGCAGGCGGCGAGCGTCTGGGAGGAGGGCAGAGCAGCTCTCCACAGCTTCATCTTTGCAGTCGTCTTCTCTTGAGTCGAGAAGATCAAGAGGAAGAAGAAACAGAGAGGGGACGTTTGCCAGCATCCATCTCCTTGGATGCTGAGGATGGAAACCCAGATGAAAACCTGGCACCCCATTTTTTTTCCAGGAAATTCTTTGGGCTCCGGCATCTCGCTGTGCCTGCCCTTGCCAGCAAAGGCCGGGCAGGGACGGGAGTGGGCTCCATAGAGCGGGAGCACCGAGAGCTATTAACGCTAATGGGTGGGAAGTGGCCATGAATAAATCAGCAGCATCTTTCCAGCCATCAAAGCCTGAAACCCTCCCGTAGGAGCGCGGAGCGGAGGCGATGTCAAGCAGACGCGTGTTTGGTTCATCACAGGGGTATTCGATGCCGGTACCTGCAAACCCAGGAGACTTGGCCCCACGGACCCCCACCCTGCTGCCACGGGGTGGGGGGGGTGGATTTTGGACCTCACCCCCCAGCCCCACGGAGAAACCCCCTCCCCCAAGGCAACCCTGAATATCGGCGGAGCCTTTCGTTTCTGAATGCCTCGGGGCTGGCTCTGCGCAGGGGTTTCGCGCTTGCCCTGACCTTCCCACGCCGCAGACGGGAGAGGAGACGCGGGGGGGCATCACCGGTTCCACCCTCCCTTTAACCAGACACATCCTTCTACCTCCAACCATCCAGCCTGGCCTCGGTAATCCCAAATCCTAGGTATTAGGCATTTAATCTTGCATTTTATCATGTCTCCTCTTACCAGGGGGGCTGAAATTAAAAGGGAAGCAGGGAAGAGCTGAGCTTCGGCGGGTTTAATTGGTTCTGGCTGGTGGATAAGAAGGAAGGAAGGAGGAAAAGGCAGCGGTTTCTTTTGCTGGCTTTCCTTGGCGTTTCCCGAGCGGCTATAATTATTCCGGGAGAGGGGAAGAGACGCAGCCTCAGGGGAGGGAGGGGAAAAAAATGCCCCCTCCCCGGAGAGAGGAGGACTCTGTGTTCGCATCTCAGCCAGCCCCGGGCATGAGGGAGCCGAGCGGCTCCGTGGAGCCGAGCCAGCGGCCTGGGCTGGAGGCCCACGGACATTATTTTCCATGATGCAAACTGGGAGGGGAGGTGAGGGGAGAGAGGCCGAGGCGGGACGTGGACAAGTCAGGGGTTTGGTGCCTTCGATGTCTCCTCCTGCCACGCAGGAAAGCTGGAGGCTCCAATCCAGGCTGGTGCCGCGGAGGGTCCCGCTTGGGACAGATGCTGAGCACTGGAAGTGGCAGTGGGATGAACTGGGGACAGAGCCAGAGGGATGCGGAGCAATGAGCTGGGGGTCGGGGATCCCCATTTCCGAGCGCTGGAAGCTCGGCAAAACCCAGACATTTTGCCTGTGGCTCCCGGGCGGTACCCAGCACAGGTCCCCGCTCCCCTCTGCGGATGCCCTGCAGGTCCTGGGATATAAAAATCCCAGTTTCCATTCCCTCCCCGCTCCTGCACATCCTCCGGACACCTCACTTTATGCTCCAGAACAGACGTCCCGATGCAGGAGACTTCACCGTTAACGCCACCTTGCCAGTCACGCCTGGATCCTACTGATGCTCCTCAGAAATGGAGCTGCCCTGGCTAATAAATGCATTTGTTTAATTATCATTGGCAGAGTGGAGAGCCTTTAATTGCACTTCCCTGCCCCCCCGCCCCCCCCCGACATAACGAGGGACTGTACTTTGACCTCAGTTGAAGCATCAATTAGCAACAGGTAGAAAACATTCAATATGCTATTTTCCAGATAAAAATAAGTAGATCCACAGCTGATGGGATACAAGAAAAAGCCCGAACGGTGAAGCTGTAATCCCGCTTTTCCACATTTACCAGGAAAAAGCCGGATGCGGGAATTCCAGCATCCCACAGCACTGACCACTGGCTGCCGGGGCAGGGCACTGGGAACCGCCGTCTGGGATGCTGCAAACTCCCAGCACCGCCAGGCTGTGGGAGCTGCTGCACGTCATTAGGAAGAAGATGAATTTTGGAAGAACTACGCGCACTTAAAGAATAATGCAACCTGCCAGGCACTTAACGCAGCCCAGACAAATGGAACCGACCGCTGGAGCTCACCCAGGTAAAACCGCCAGAGCCAGAGGGCCCTGGGGACGGGCGAGGAGCTGGGGGATGACGTAGGACACCTTCGGACCGAAATCTGCCAGGTCTTTCCCTGGGCGGGCGTGGAGGGGGGGTTACGGCTTTGGAAAAGGGGAAGGAGGAGGAGGGGGGACCTCTCGCCTTGGGCTGATGCTCCGCAGCACCCGGGAGCCCCCCGCGCTCGCGGGATCAGGCTGGGCCATCGCATCCTCGCTGCCGGAGCACTCATCGTTCCCGCTCCGTCACGGGCACTGCCGGCCACACGCGGGTGATAAATGACCCAGAAACAGGCAGTTTCAGGCCACCAAAGTGGCAAATCACCCTCCGGCAGCGAGCCCGCTAGCCCAGACCGTTTTCCCTGCTAAAGACTGCAATTAAGATTAAAGTCAGAATTTTTGCAGCAAATGCATTTTCACCTCAAAATAAGAAAGAAGAAAAAAAAGAAAAGAATATGATGGATGAACCCTGCTCTCTCTCATCTTTACAGCAAGCTCTCTCCGCTCTACCTCTGCTCCAGTGCCAGTCGCAGCCTCCTCCATGTCCCTGTACATCAGGAGCCGGTGCCTCTCCAGACGCTCCTTGCGGGGCAGTTTATAAATTTCCAGCCGAAGGCTCAGCCCTGACACAGATCACTCGGAAATGAACGGAATAAACCCTCCCCGCCCTGTGTCGCTGGGGCCACAGCATCGTCCTTTCCAGCCTCAGCCGAACCTCCCAGCTCTGCAGTCTGTCCGTGGGGCCCAGAGCATCCCCCCTGCCCCATCGAACAGCCGCGACGTGTCACCCCCTCGGGTGTGATTGCCGCCCTCCGCTGGACAAAACTCCCGTCCCCTTCTCCGGGATCCCCCCGGTCCCCAGCGGGGAGACGGCTTCAATCCCACTGGGACGCAAGGTGAGCACCGAGCGCGTCCCTGCTGCGGCGCAGGAGGGGGTTTGCAGGGAGAAGGCAGAAGATGCTCAAAGCTCCTGGCAGCCGAGTTGTGCCAGCAGACGCCCGTTCATCTCACGTTCTCGTATCCGGAGAAATAGCGGAGGTCTGGAATACGGCAGGATCCCCAGCCTCCTGCAAGGCCAAGGGCTGGCTGCAAACGCGCAACCTAAATACGACAGGAGAAGACATTTCGGTGTCCCCTGCCCCACGCCGCGCACCGGGAGAGGGGGCAAGAAAAAGAGACGTCGGGATGGTTTCACGTCACACCGGCTACACACACATCGCATGAGCATCCCCGAAATGGTCAGTGTCCCAGGCGGCCGAGCACAGCGGGGAAAGATGCCCACAAATCCCATTTTGCAGCTTAAACCCGTCGTGAGAATCAGGCTCTGCCCGCTCCCAGCCGGCCGAGCATCCTCATCCGTATGGCAACCATCGACTGGAGCAGTTTGCACCGTGCACACACACACACACACACACGCACACAAAAGCTCGCTCCCCTGCCAACCTCCTGCCCTTCCTTGTGCGTAATCAAGCCCACATGCTAACGAGCAGGCGTGCAGAGCCGACCTGCCTCCCCCCCGCGGACAGCCCTTGCCGGGGTTTACCGCACGACTCGCCTTGCCGAAAGGAGCCCGGTGCGAACCCTCCTGGCAAAAGGACGGCTCAGCCTTTCCCTGCTCCGTCGTGGGGAGAAACACCCAAAAGCTGCTTCTCCGGACGCTGGGAACCGCCGCTGTGAGCTCCGGCTCGCCCGGGACAGGTTTGGACGCGGCGGTGGTGCAGGCGGTGGAGTCATTTTACCAGCAAAGCCAGTAACGCTGTTTGCAATTAAAACGGCCCAGCCCTTCCCATTGCGAGCCCTCGCCTCTCGCCGCCGGACCTCAGCGAGCTTCAAAGCCCTCGGCTGGAGTTTCTTGGCACCGGGCGAGTTTTCCCCCGCTCCTCTCCAAGAGCTTGGCTGGAAAGGACGCGGCTGCCCGGGGGGGACGGCGGGGAGCAGAGGTGAGGAGCCTGGACGCACAAAGAGAAGTTCAGGAGGGGAAATAACACCCCGTTACCACGCTTTGCTGAGGAATTTCACCCAGGAAACACCAAGCTTCGTACAACCCATCCCAGTCCATAAGTGCCTATATATATATATACATATCTGTATCTCCATAACCCCGGCGGGTCGCTGCAGCCCAGCGGCCCAACGCGAGTCCCGAGACGGTCACAGCCCAACGGCCGTCAGCGCAAAGACAACGACAACCGTGACAAATGCCGGCTGTAATCCCTCCGGAGAGGATTAAGCCATGCTGAGTTCAGAAATGAAGACGTTTTATGGCCACCCAAGGACTGAGCAAGGGAGGAGACACACCAGCAAAGGGACCCGGGATGGAGTGAGCGGGAACAAGCAGAAACCGGGGGTATTTTGAGGAGCAAAAGGGATAACTTTCGTTTAGGCAACCTGACACTGTTTCCCCCAGCAAGTTTTCAATTATGGGCTGGCTAACGGAAAATCCTGTAATAATTATGTCAGTGTTGTAATGTTATGGAAAATACCGTAACGAAATCAGGGCTGCGCCGGGCTCCCCCAGCAGCGTGGGTACGTGCACAGGCTGCCCCGTGCGCCCGCTCCCCCCCCGGCCTCTCCTGCTCCCCGCAAAGGTTTCAGGGCTCAGGAACCTTCCTGGTGCCCAAAACGCCACCGTGGTGCAGGTGAACACCGTGGGTTTCTCCCACTGTAGAGCATGGGCTTACAGTGGGAGAGCACGGGAGAGGCGTCAATGAAGGTCTCCAGGCGTGGTGGCTCATGAATCCCCTCTGCTCCGCTCTGGGGAGACCCCACCTGGAGTCCTGCATCCAGCCCTGGAACCCTCAGCACAAGAAGGACATGGACCCGTTGGAGCGGGGCCAGAGGAGGCCCCGGAGATGCTGGGAGGGCTGGAGCCCCTCTGCTGTGAGGACAGGCTGAGAGAGCTGGGGGGGTTCAGCCTGGAGAAGAGAAGGCTCCGGGGAGACCTTCCAGCCCCTTCCAGTCCCTGAAGGGGCTCCAGGAAAGCTGGGGAGGGGCTGTTTGCAAGGGCATGGAGCGACAGGACGAGGGGCAATGGTTTAAACTAGAGCAGGGCAGGGTTAGATCAGCCATTGGGAAGAAGTTCTTTCCACTGAGGGTGGTGAGACACTGGCCCAGGTTGCCCAGAGAGGGGGTGGAGGCCCCATCCCTGGAGACATTCAAGGCCAGGCTGGATGAGGCTCTGAGCAACCTGCTCTAGTTACAGATGTCCCTGCTGACTGCAGGGGGTTGGACTGGGTGGCCTTTAGAGGTCCCTTCCAACCCAACACATTCTGTGATTCTATGAAGGAGGCTCTCCACACCTCTGATCCTCTTCAGCTTCATCATCTCCATCAGTGATGTTTTTCCTGGAGATATTTATGGCTCTGTCCGTGTTGCTTTCCATGTCCCACTGAATATTGCATGTGCTATCGTTCCCCAAGGACCGATAGTCTGAAGAAAGCTGATTCTTTGCAGGCTTTTCTGGAGCTGCTAAATGGCACCTCTTCTCTTCCCCAGCAGGATTGTATCTGCGCATTTACCACTGATTATATTTGCAGGCACATTTGGGTGTGATTATTAGCTGAAACCTGTCAGGGAGTCAAGCTCAGTGGTTAGAGCATCTCTGGGGGCTGCAGAAAACAGGAAAGTTGGAAAACAGAAGCAGCATTTTTCCGTTTCCCGGGGGCACGTGCTAGAGGCTCAGCGGAGCTGCTGGTGGCAGAGCCACCCACAAGCCATGGATTCCCATCCCTTTTGCCATGGGATACTTGTGTGGAAATCCCGCCATGGGCACAGATAGCAGGAAGCAAGGATTAGGAGTGAAAAAAACAGGTGAAAAAAGGCAAGAAACAGGGAGGAGAGGAGACGTGCAGGTCCAAGGGGAAGGTGGGGGATCTGCGCCATGAGGCAGGGACCCTTCAAAGCTGTGTTCCCTACCAAGGTGCTTATAGATATTATTATCGTTAATTTATGTAGATCCACAGTTGGACTAGAAGAATTTAGGAAGTAATTAAACAGCAACCGAGGAACAGCCCGGCCTTGGCTCTTGCCCAGCGAGAAGCAATTCCTGGGAAGAAACGATCCCAAACCTAGAGGGAACCCCAGCTGTCGGAGTGCTGCTTTCCTCCATCTGCCGCTTCATCTTCCTCGAAACGGTATCGAATTTGGGCTGATTTTCTGGAGAAGTAGTAAACAAACAGACTCACAAACCCTGGAGTTCTCCCCCGGTGCAAGCTCCTTTGGCACCTCAACGCTACAAAACGGGTTCCCTCCCAGTGATCCAGGGGAAAGGGATCATCCGATGAGCAGAGGTTTTTGACACCACGTTGAGCAGAAGACTTGGATCCGGTCTCCAAGCGACTGTGTCTAGATGAAAACCGGGGGAAAAAGGAGCCATTTGGGAGAATAATTTGCTAACCCTGCTAACGGCCGCTGGAGCAATTACACATGTGGCTCTAATAGGCAGGAAAATAATTAACACTCTGCCAGGGGGCTCAAGTGGTGATTTTATGAGTCCTGCTGAACCCGAGCTCCCATAGGAGAGGGTTTGGTTTTTTTTTTTCATTCTTTTGGGACTATATCATGATCTCACGTGCAACTATTGATTTTTCCCATCGACGGATTTACGCCGAGCTGCCTGAGCAGCAGCGATTCCCTCGGCCCTCCTGCCCCCCGAGGAAAGAACCCCAAGACACCTCTCCTCTGGGACCGCCCGCGCCACGCACCCCCGTCACCGACCCCTCCGACGGTGGCATTCCCCAGCCGACGCTTTCCTGAAGTTAACCAGCATTTGCTGAACGTGGCAAGGAGCTTTTCTAGGTTCATCACACTCAGAGCCTGCGCAGGCAGGCGTAAGGGAAGAGGAGAAAAATCCTGCCGGGTTATAACAACACGTGCAATAACTACTACTGAAAGCACCCCGTGCACCTCGCCCGCGGGGATTCACCAGCTGACCTCAGCCATCCTCTGCGCTCTCCCACGAGTTAAGGGGGAAAGTCAGCGTTTCCACACATCCGATCCCAAAACAGCGGTGAAAGGGGATTAATTCATTGCCACAGATGCTGGCTTCCTCTCCCTTGGCCAGCGCCGGAGCCGAGATGCCTCGGAGGAGACGCTCAGCTGACGTCGGTTGAAATGAATCATGCTTTTGACATTGGCCCGCATATCTCCGCACCACACCGGATCACATAAATCCTGTCCTATCTTATTTCCCCCCTCTCCTTGGCGTGCCCGGGGAGAAAGGATGAAAGCAGACAGCGCTCGCGTGCGGTAGAGCCCGGCTCAGGCTGGAGCTCTCGGTCCTCTTGTCCTCGCTTGCCCCCAAGCCAAGCAGTTGATGGTCCGTGTTGTTGCTACCGGCAGACGGGTCTACACCCATCCGGATGACCCTCTCCCTTGAAACCGGGCAAGAGCAACACATGATGGTCCCTCGTGGTCCGAAGATGTTTGAGTTCTGCCCAAAAGAAGAGTGTGAAGAACGTAACGGAAGGCAAAAGCATCCGTTATTTGCAGAGTATCTCTGCCATAGCAGGTCTTACCCTGCGGGATCAACAGAAGACTTTGTTTTCTTTATCCCTTCCAGTAATTAATCAATTTTACTGCTAAACAAAGCCGCCTCTTTGAAGGGGACGTCTCCTATTTTAAATCTTGTTTCAGAGGAAGCGGTAGATGATCTTAACCAGACGTGTCTTCTTAAAGGGATGCAGTTGCTACTGCTCTGGCTGAAGACACTGGAAGATCAAACGGTGCTCTGAGAATTCACTTTACTACGTCGTATTCCCCCGTGAAGATGCCGTTACCCCATTTTCACCATCCAGAAGAGCTGAAACACATATTCCCAGCTCTGCCCGTTGATGAAGCTCATGCAGAAACTCCACATCCACCCCACCCGGGTGACAGAAAGCTCCTAGGAGGAGGTGGGATGTAGCACCTACCAGAAGCTCCATCACCTCACCATAAAGGCTGCGCGATACCGCAATTGCTTGGGTGTCAAGCACAACACCTCAGGTGAGAGCCAAGGCTCACGGTTGACGTCTGCCACGCCAAGAGTCTCCAGTTGGGGTGAATACTGTTATTTTGGGGGTATTAACGTATTCCGCTGCTCCTGGTTTTCACCACAAGCTCTTTACGGCTATAAGTGGACAGGGTTTATTTTCTTACCCCCTGTGCTCGCGTCCAGCCCTTTTCTTTGCCGTTATAAGGGCAAAATCCTGTATTTTAATCCCACCTGAAAGAAAGCTCCTTGGCTCCACGATCAGAAGCTCCAGATTCAAGTTTCTAAAGGTTTTCCATTTGTAGGAGACGGAGAGTTATTTGCAACGTCCAGCTGGAAATAATGGTGGCAACACGCAATCATGCTACCTGCTGCATCACTCTGCGCCTTTAACGTACTTCGACTGTAAACAGATGTAAACGAGCACTGGCTTTCGGGCAAGAGAAAAGCTTCGTCGGCTCTGTCGTGGGGATAACTGTAATATGAAAAAAATAAAAAAATAGAGTCTGCTTCCTGCCCCGCTTACATCAAGTCCTCACGCACATTTTATAAGAGAAACTGCTTGGGTATAAAAAAAGAAAATGACTCACCCTGAAACTGATAACATTGAACACAACTATGTTTTGTTTCGAAGCCAAAAACACTTTATTTATTTGAAATGTAAATGATTCCTTTATTTACTGCCTGGTTCACAAGGAGTTTAGGGCAGTTTCCTTCCAAACGGGTCGCTCAGCACAGGGTTTCGCAACATCCTGGGGAAGCGGAGAAAGCGGCGGGGGAGACGCGGAAACCCTCTCGGCTGATTTATGGAGAGGAGGGTAGGAAAGGGGCCTCCCCGTTCCTTGGGAAAGCGCTCCTGGAGCCTCCTTCGCTGGAGACCTGCTGGGAGGATGCTGCAAGGAGATGAGCAACGCAGCCCGTGCTGCAACCGCCGGCATCACTCTCCCACTCGCACCGACTACATCTCCGATGCTCACTTATCCTTCCAGCCCAGCCTAAGATATCTAACTTATCCTTCTTATCTGCTCGCTTATCCTTCCAGCCCAGATCTCCAACTGGTGAGCATGACAGGAGCACAAAGTTCCCAAGAGCATCCTGCATTGACTAAGGAGTCTTTCTCCATTGAGACCTGGAAAGAGACCTGGGAGTCCTGGGGGACAACAGGGTGACCATGAGCCAGCAATGGGCCCTTGAGGCCAAGAAGGACAATGGCGTCCTGGGGTCCATCAAGAAGAGTGTGGCCAGCAGGTGGAGGGAGGTCATCCTCCCCCTCTGCTCTGCCCTGGGGAGGCCACACCTGGAGTGCTGGGTCCAGTTCTGGGCTCCCCGGGTCAAGAAGGACAGGGAACTGCTGGAGAGGGGACAGCAAAGGGCTGCCAAGATGCTGAGGGGACTGGAACATCTCTCTGATGAAGAAAGGCTGAGGGATTTGGGTCTCTTCAGACTGGAAAAAAGACGGCTGAGGGGGGATCTCATCAACGCTTCTAAATACTGAAAGGGGGGGTGTCAGGAGGATGGGGCCAGGCTCTTCTCAGTGGTGCCCAGCGACACGACAAGGGGTAACGGGCACAAACTTGAGCATGGGAAGTTCCACCTCAACATGAGGAGGAACTTCTTTGCTGTGAGGGTGACAGAGCCTTGGCACAGGCTGCCCAGAGAGGTGGTGGAGTCTCCGTCTCTGGAGACATTCCAAAGCCGCCTGGAGGCGTTCCTGTGCCACCTGCTGTGGGTGACCCTGCTCTGGCAGGGGGTTGGACGGGATGATCTCCAGAGGGCCCTTCTAAGCCCCACCATCCTGTGAGCGCCATGGGATGCCCACTTGGTTTGGGTCACCCCATCCTGGTTCCTGCTGTGGTGGTGGTGGGTAGGGACACGGTGCCCCTGCCCGTAGCCTGGTCTCGCTCAGGCTGGATGAACTCGGTGTTGCTCGCTCCTATTTATTCTGTGTTTTCTGGATGCGGGAAGGGTCTGCGGCCCGGCTCGGTGGGAGCAGGGGAGACTGCGTTGCTGCTGGAGCTGCGTTGGTGCTGCATCTTCATGTCATTTTGTTATGGGATTTGGAGCAGCCAGTGGGAAAGCTGTGGGTCTGCCTTCCCCTTGCGATGCCCAAGGGACCCTCTGTCCTTTGCTGGGACCCACCGCCGCTGGGAGCGTCAGGGTGGACCTTTGGGAGAGCAGACGTTGCTGGGAAGGTGGGAAAAGAAGGGATGGGGGTAAAGAGAAAGGGAAAGCCCATGTTCGTGCAGCATTCACGGATGGGAAGAGAATTGATTGTGGGAGAGCAGCAGAATTAACTGATTGCATGAAGAATTGATTGATGGGGAAGGAGCTTCCCAGGGCAGAGGAGCTTCCCAGGCAGGGAAATCCCACAGGCAGGACCAGAGAGAGGAAAAAGAGCCCAGGGAGAAAAAAACGGAGAAGGTGCTACTGAGCTCTGAAGACTAATTCGGTTAATTCTTTCCATGCGTGGTGTGCTG
Organism: Chroicocephalus ridibundus; assembly: GCF_963924245.1. NCBI lineage: Eukaryota > Metazoa > Chordata > Aves > Charadriiformes > Laridae > Chroicocephalus > Chroicocephalus ridibundus. Next base: position 5,940,750 of record NC_086302.1, read on the forward strand.
GCACAATGCAAAGAGTAGGAAAAAAAAATAATAAAAAAAAAAAATAAAAATCAACTTTTCAACTGTTGTGTTTCTTCTGAAATGAAGATATTTGAAAAGTTTTTCACTGAAACCAAAGGGCAAGATCTTCCCCCGCCATCGACCAGCAGCAGAGACGTGCTTGGGAAAAGGGAAATTTATATTCGAGCCTCTTCTCTGGCCTTTTTCAATTCCATCCGTAAGAGAGACAAATTCAAGACGGTGCGAAAACCATCTAGAGAGACTCATTGAATAGTTGTGTGGTCCCACTTGGTAACGCAGAGACATACCACAGCTTCCCTGCGCTTCGTTTCTGCCAGGGATAACAAACCCCAGAGCCGCCTGCTCCGGGTACCCGAGCGGAAAAGGTTTATTCGAATTTTGGGACGGTGCACGAAGCCAGTGCGTTTTGGCATCCCTGACCCGCAGAGCTGCCGGCTCCCGGCACAGCCACGACCCCAACCACGGAAACCACCTGAGTCTGCAACAACCATTTTTGGGGTTGTTTTGTTTTGTTTGTTTTTTTTTTTTTTAACACTTGGGTAGTTCGAGACAATTCAAACACGGTGCTGAAAGGGAGCCCGGACAACGCGCTGCTGGTGGAAAAGCTTCTTAAATCAGCATTGCTGCAAAAAGCCACTTTCTGGCCCAAAAGGACCCACCACCGACATCAAGTTGACCCTGGTGAAAGCATTAACCTTGGTTTTGAGGACAAACCTTACTGCAAACGCAACACCCACGCCATCGAGGGGAGATGGGAGGTGGCGGGGAAGGGGTTCACCGGGGGGATGCCGGAGCCCCCGCGCCGGCTCCTCCCGGGGCCGTGGCACAGACACCCCGCTCGCACAAGCCTTCAGCGCATTTCTGGGAGAAACGGCTGGAAACATTCCAGCAGCAAATGTATCCGTCTCCAAAAGGGGAGGGGAAAAAAAAAAAAAAAAAAATCTTGCTTACATTAAGTGTCTGGATGGTGAATAATGTAGAGAGGAGAAAGTGTCATGGGGCAATTAATAAGCTGAGGCTGTACGTGGTGGCAAGGATGGAAGAAAATATTAGGGGAAGCGACACGCAAAGCCGATAAATAGCGGAGCAAGCGCATTAATTGGGGAAAGGACTGGCACTTCTTCTGATGGCCGGGCAGACCAAACCCAGCCTCATCCTTGAGCCCCTCCAACCACCCTCCCCTGTCTCCCGATGCTGGAAGTTGGCTTCAGACGCGCAGGATGGAGCGGGCAGGTCCCCCCTCCGTCCCCGCGTCCTCCCTCCCCGCTGGGGCCGGGGTGTCGGTGGGGTGAGCGATGTTTGTCTTTACAGATCCCACTGCTGGGAAAAGCTGCGGGGCTTGAGAGTTTTACGTGGCCGGTGTGTAGGAAACCGAGCAGGGACCGAGCAGGAGGTGCAGGATGCGGCCATCCCTGTGGGCTGGTGGGAGGAGGTGAGAGCTGGCGCGGGGGCTCAGCACACCCCTCCTTTTACACCCACCGGTAACAGCAGGTTAACTGAGCCCTGGTAAAACGCTGATTAACACCTCAACCTTGCTGCAAAAGCACAATGAAGAAAATCAGTGTTTGAAAGCACTTAAAAGGCAAATGGACTTGGCTGCTTTTTCATTTTCTTTTTCATTTCAGCAGAGCGACCTTTGCAGCAGCCCCGGGGCTGCTCCCTCCCAGGCCTGAACCCTGGGGGGACGCCGGCGCCTCCTCCTCCAGAGCAACCCCACCGCGGCCCCCCGGGCACCTTACACCCGGAGGGAACAGAGAGTCAACCTTTCAACGGAACAATGTAACTCCCGTGCAAGTTTTTCCTCTCAAAATTAATGTTATTTGAGACCAACCAGCTCACACCACCCCAACCACCAAACCCTGAGCCACTGCCGCCGTCGCCCCGAACGCGGCCCCTCTGTGCCACCCCATCTCACTCCACGGCGGTGGGAGCAGAGCTCAGCCGAGTCAGTACCAGCACCGAACTCCAGAACCACGCAGACAAACCCAACGCCTCCCGGCACCCCCAGCTCTGAAGGCTCCAGCATCCCCAGCTGCAAAGGCAGAGGATGGGGACACTGCTACTCTGCTGAATCCTCCACGGGAGGACACGAAGGAGGAGAGGACATGAAGGAGGAGTGGACAGCCGGTCCCTTGCTTTACAGTGCAGGAGACGTGCCACACAGGGTGGAGGTGGGTCGGACGTTCCTTCCCCCCGGCGCTGGCTCTGCCCCCATCAGCCACACTCGCCCCTTCGGCAAATTTTCACACCAGCGTTAAGAACGAAGGAGCTGCTCAAAGCGAGAGCTCAAAGCCCTGTGCGAGGGATAAAAATCACCCAATCCCTCACGAGCACCGCAGGTCACATCACCCCGATGGGAAAACAACGTATTTTCAGCAAAGATAAGGCAGTAAGTGAAGGTTCGCGCACGTACCTCAATGTAGAGCTGGGGATTGTCTTCCACGGGGCAGAGCCGCTGGAGAGGAGGAGGAGGAAGAAGAGGTTGAGGAAGTCTCTTCTGGAGGTGCAGGGTAAGGGGTTTGCCCATCTGCTTCCACGGCGTGTGTGCAGCCCCAGCCCTCCAGTCCCAGCTGCCAGAGCTCAGGGTAATTACAAGGGTTTGACGAGCATTTGGGACAGGCAGAGTTTCAGGAGTTTGGCTCCTGCGGCTGGAGCTGGAAGGCTGCAACCAGGGGAGATGTCTGGCCAAGGGATGATGCGAAGGAGCGATGCAGGTGGTACATCCCTTCCACCATACTTTGTCTTCACCTTCAGAGAGAGCCCTCCAAGCCCTCGGGTGGGTGCGCAAACCCACGCGCAAGGGCCTCAGGACAAGGGGGGAAAAAACAAAGGTCCCAGCGAGCACGGTCAGGGCCGAGCACAGAACAACTCAAGCATTTAAGCAGGCAAAAAAATAAACTCCAGGTTTTTCCCTGCCCAAGGAGAAACATGACTTGGGACAAAAAATTCCATGTCTGCCCGAGCAGAATAATCTGCAAATGTAATCAGCCATTTGGGTGATTAATGCCCCCTGCTCTGTGAAGACCTCTCCATCAAAATCCTGGCTAAAAAAAAATAAAAATAAAATATCCCTTCCGCAGAGAAATTCAGCTATCACAAGTGCAACGCCGCAGACAGGCACACAGCCCAGCAGAACCCCCGAGGGAAAAAGCAAAATTTGATGTTACCGAGCGTGCAACGAGCATCCCGGCTCACCCGACTGGGAATCCGATCACGGCAACAAAAGCAAACAAGCCGGGGTTTAAATAGAAGGGGAAAAAAACCTTGGAAGGGAAAAAAATGACGAGAGCAAATGTTTACCCCAATGATGGGATAGTTTAGAAATTATGGCTGGGCGCCAGCTCTCCAATATTTTTAGTTTCGAAGGTTCTGCTAATCTCAGCCGCCCAAGGGGATCCGCGCCCCCATCCTTGGGCTCGGTGACACACTGCGGCATCAGCCTCGGGGTCCACCAGCCCCTGGGGAGGGGGAGGAGGAGGGGGGGGAGAGCTTCCCCCACCCGATTTTGGGGGAAAACCAACTGAGGGCACCTTGCAGAGTGCTTTGCAATTTATCAGCTGATTACAATTAGAGCAGAAACAAATGCCCAGGTGAGTTAATTACAATCGTTATGGGGCACACAGGGAAGAAGCCCAATAGGGCATTAAGGTAAATTAGACACAAAGACCCCCAAAATGCGGAGTTTTAACATCGATTCATACTGAAAACAAGTTCTTGCTAGTTTTAGTTAAACACTCAAATTCGGAAGCGGCTTTAGGAAGACAGCAGAGTCCTGGGACGGTCCGCAATGGGAAACCACCAGGGATTAAAATCCTGTCAGCAGGAGAGGACAGCAGGGGGGGACGAGGCACAGCCTCGGTGGCCAACGCCGTCCTGAGGACAAACCAAGGAGAGCTCAAATATACGGCTTTGCTCCGCCTGTCGAAAGAGATAAAAGATGAAAATGCTGCCTGCATTCTGATCACCGGGTTTAGGGGGAGGGGAACAAGGGGAGAAAGCCGGGGACCCCCGCGACGAGCAGCCCACCCCCCCCACCGCTGACAGCCCTCCGGGGCGAGCCCTGCCAGCACGTGCCGGGCTCGGACCCGAACAGGGGAAGAACGAGTCAGGTTGGAACTTTATATTAATTTTATTCACATTTCCAGAAGAAAGCATCAGTGGAGTGCAACGTCATGGCTAGTGTCAAAAAAGCTCAAGTATTTGTTTGGTTTAAAAGAGGCAAACATTTGGGAGGCTGAAGCGAGCCCAGGGGCGCACGCTCCCTTCCCCGGCACGTGTTTCCAGTTCAAGTCAAGAGGAATTTCAAAAATAAGCTAGCTCATCACATGACGGAGAGGATGTCAAAAACTTTAAAGCTTTCTGTGGTATAAATCCCTAAGCAGGGCATGAAAGTAGCAGGCAGGAAATCTTCTACAGCTGAACTAGCTTATCCCTTGGGCTGAATGTTGGGGTTTTTTGTTTTTTTTTTTTTTTTTTTCCCCTTTGGTTGTAGAGTTTTGCTATCAGCGTTGGGGAGACGTTTCCCTCCAACTCTAATGCGATTCATTACCCAGAGCAGAAATTTGCTGCTCCCGCATTACAAGGATGATCGTTGGTGATGGCACGGAAAAATCTGAACAGGAGTCTCTACCGAGGGAAAAAAAAAAAGAGAAAAATTTGATTGCTTTGGATTTCAAAAGCAGGGGTAACAGGCACAAAAACATATCCGGGAATAAGATCCGTTTTAATTGAGAACTGAAACTTCCCAATTGCACTGCCGGCCCACGGGAAGTTGTCACAGCTCCGGCTTGCTTCTAAGGAATATATTTATATTTCTAAGCGACTACTGGGTTCAGTGGGGCCAACCGCTGGTTTCTGCTGACATTTAGCAGACAACGCCAGCCTCCAAAATCCAGGTGGCATTAAACAGTTTCATCTTCCTTCACCACAGAGCTACAACTTTTGGCTTTCTGCTTCAAAGTGCATGTTTCAAATTAGACAACAAGGCATTAGAGAATCAAAGGCATCCGCAGCCCCCTCGCCTCGACGAGGGCCTCGAGCGGGCCGGGGAAGAGGCAGAGCTGGGTCCGCGCAGGCAGAATGCGGCAGCAGAAACGACTCCCCGAGGCCCACGGGAAAGCGGGGCTCCCCGAGGCGAGCGGAACGGCATCAGTGGCCAATGAATTCCTAAGTGACAGGGGTAAAAGATGAGCCGGTTTAGGGTTTTTTCTGTCTTGTAAATATTAGGGAATTTCAAACGCGGCCAGTGAAGAACACTGGCAATCTTTTTGCCCTGGCGTTATTGTGAAGTTGCTTGATTTTATTAGAATATAGCTATATTTGGAAAAGGAGTCAGTAATATATGTGTGCGCATTCTTGCTGGCTCTGCAAAGACAATTATCGGACTACAGAAAAAGGCACAAGAAGCACATTCCTCCTCCTTCTATCCCTAAAAGGGTTCCTCCTTCCTCCTTGCAGAAAGCACTACTCTTGCTGTCACTGAACAAACTCCAAGTACACATTTTCGTCTTTGATCCAGCTGGCTTGGAAGCTCCTAGGATTAAAGATTTCTCTTCTGTTTGAATAATTTCAATGCCTAGAATCTCATTGCTTGTTTCACCGATTCTCTTCATCCTCTATCTATATATAGCGAAAGAGATAAAACAATATTATATTTTGTTTTATTGCTGGAGGCAATCTGCTGTCCCCCAACTCAGCCTCCCAAAGGAAGGAGGTAAAACAGAAAATCTGGCAGGAATCTGGAAACAAGAACAAGGCCAAATTGCCCTCACCCCGACCTGGCTGGGTGTCACGGAGGGGGAAACTGGAGCAAAGAAGAGCTCAGGGTTATTTAGCAAGTCGGTGGAGAGGCAGGAACAAACCAGTTCAGCTACAGATCCTCTGCTCCAGTTGTCAGGAAACAATTTTGCTTTGCCTAGGAGGCGAGTTGTGTCAGCGTCCAGGACATGCCACTTACAATTCAAGTCTTTAGACTGACGCGGGACGTGCAGAGTGGGATAAAAGAATGTGACTCTTTGGTGAATATCCTCGTTATCATACTAAAAATGTATTTTAATAAATTAAATTCATATCTTGTCTAGTTCTTAACACTGCATTAAATTACTCTCCTGCAGTTGCCTGGCTGATATTTAATGTTTCAGCTATTAAATATCCCACCACCCCTATGTCTTCTCTGTTGAAGGCTTAAACTCCTTAACATCTTATACAAAAATAGAAAGTATGGAGACAAATTGCTCTTTGTATTAATCCAGGACTGAACGGCTTCAGCAGTGCAGATTCTGCTCTATTTACAACTTTAAGGAACTTATTACTTTAGGCAAGTCACAAGGACCTTCTCAGCAGCTGGAAGGCTGGACAAAGGACAAGGAGTGGTTAGGGGAGGAAGACCAAGCATGTTCCTTGTGACACCGCATGGTCACGGACAGCGCGTTCACTCTCAGTTCCTGACGGCTCTTGGAGAAGCTGCAGGGCTGGGACTAAGGCAACAACACTGGTGATAAAGGTGACGAGTACAGGAGGGAGTCTGAGGTGCCTACGGATGGCTCACATCTCATCATGCCATGCCCTAAGAAATTCATGCAACCCTGGGCAGAGGCTGATGGCACCGCCTGCCTTCGGCAACACTGTGTGCGCACACCTAGAGTGCTCGGAGGGGTTCATGCACACAGGCAGCTTTGAATGAAGGGGTGAAAATGCTTCCCTAGCTAAGATGGTTCTAGCTAAACTCTGGAACAGCCAAATATCTGTCAGGGAGAGTGGCCAGAGGAAGAGTCAGGAGCTAGCACACTGTCAGGCACAACCACTTCTCCCAGGGCTTCCATGGTAAGAGGATGGCTCTGGGAGTAATGATGTGGAAATCCCCCCGTCCAGGACACTGCAGTCTTCGGTGCACGTTCATAAAACTATGCTCTCTCCGACTGTCAGCAGAGCAGGCAATACCCGTGCTCCCCTCCCGCCAGGAGAGCACAGGCTGCGTGCACAGGAACACAGCCACAAGCTATGCTTCCTCCCTGACACTCTCCCTTTTGAGAAGTAATTCTTACCGCGTTTCGCTGTCTGTTTAAACCCCGATTCCCCTCCAGTCAAACTTCCCTCTGTGCTCTGCCACTAGAGAGGCAGAGGAGCCGGGACCCTGCTGCTGCCGCACACCAACTCTTTGGTAGAACAGACCAAAGTCCACCCGGAGGCTGAAAAGGCTAAAGCACTAAGCGTTCAGGAGTTTCAGTTGTTCAAAAATAAAAGCAAATTGTTTCTAGGAAATCTGTTTGCATCTGTACGTATACGCTGGCCACTGCTGGGTTTCCAAATCATACTCCAAGCATTTGGCTGCCAATGGAGAGGACAAGAATGAACCCATCAAATTCCCAAGTGCTCCTCATTGTGCCATTTTGCCATAAGACGTTCCAGGTCCAGACAGCAGTTGCACAAAAGCACTGACGGGAGAATTACAGCTAGAATATTTATCTTTGCCTCCTGGGGGAGACATCTTTATGAGAGATCTTTGCCTACCCAAAGCCTATCTACACAGGGCTTGCTTCCCGCTGTGTGGTGACATGAATGAGAACATTTTGCTCGTTACCAGAAACGATGCAGGTCATCACTGATGGAAACCCTGTGCCCATGCTACCTTTCTGCTGTGGTGTACGCAGCGCAGTAGCCAAGGGTATCAGAACAACTAGGATCAGTAGGAGAAACCGGAGTTTAAAAATCAGTCCCAAAAAGGTCAGCTCTTGAGTCACAGCATTGAAGGATACAGGTGAGTTGCTCTGAAGTGCATCTTTTCCCTATTTTCTTACTCTCTTTTCTCAGTTTTTATACATACAGAATATATTAAACATGCTGGTGATAACTCAGTCTCAGGCACTATCATCGGACACAGCAGTCATTTTACTCATGGCTTTCTTCGTGCTACTGCAGCTCCACCAATGTTACCCTGGATTCCCCTTATAACCGGAGGTTTCTTCTAGATCTCAAAAAGAGATTGATATATCAAAACCAAATTCAGTAACAAAATATAATAATATCCTCTTCTTGGAAGTGAAGCTGCCCCATATTCCAGACTGTGGCAGGATTTTTATGTCCTCAAAATATTTTTAATGATTCTACTTAAAATACATCCGAGTCCTAATCTGCCTGTTGGACGCGTCGTAACGCTCTCAGTTGAAGATCTATTCCTGTCGATTCCTCGTGGGCTCTGCCAAAGGGCTCTTCTCAGTTGTCTTCTGCAGACTTGAACATGAGAATGGCGTTGTAGATCTTCAGGGCAGGACCCAGCTTGATACTGAGTATTTTAACTATGTCGCTCTGGTTCAGGAGCAGGAAGGCCTCACCATCTATCTGCTAGAGGTTGGAAACACAACAGAAGATAAAGATTACCACCAAGAGATGGGCAGAAATCTCACTTCTGGTCGTTCAATTAAACAACGTACTTTGAACCGAGGAAGGAAAGTATGAACACAGCTCCGAAGACTGAAACCTTTTAATTCTCCCTAGTTCTGGCACCCACACCCCCGTGAGGTCCCCACCCATGCTGCCCTTTCCAAGGGTCTCAGGCCTCGTCCAGCAGCCCTTCTTCTAGAAACAGAGAAGCCCTAGTGTGGGCAAGGCTTATGGAGAGACCATGAGGAGGATGCTGGTTCATTAGACTTTATATTCACTATAATTGCTCTAAAAAGCCAACAACTGTCAAAAATCATATGGCCTAGTCACAACCTGTGGCCAGAAATTAGATAAGGAAATCCAAAATGCGAGTTTTCAGGAGGCAGCTATCCAAGAATTAATATATTACACTGATCTACGACGATTAGAAATAGAAATTCACCATTTCCTAGTGCATTCATTACATACTGTCACTGCAAAGACCCTTCAACCCCTGTTAAGCTGTTCAGGGTAAAATTTAAAGCCAAACCCCCTTTTTCTTTCCTGCTTTTTTCTTGTCAGCTCTGCTAAAAACCGTACAGGTGAGCAAAATTCCTGAGATGGGAACATCTGGCTACTCTCACAACTAGGACACACTATGCCCACAGACAACAAGTCTCTGTTTAAAGGAGAAACAAGAGGGTATTGCGAAATCATTTTCTATGACATTAGCGGTGCTTGTTTAGCACATAGTGAAAGAGATTCAATTCATGTGCCATATAAAACAAGGCATAGTAAAGACATATAATCTGCCTGGATTTATACACACACTCTCCTAATCCATCAGCAAGGAGATATTCGATTAGATTCAAAGCAAGCAGAAAACACGCTACCTTGTTAAAGTATAGGATGCTCTAGGTAGCAGCGAGTAAAATCGCAACATATTATTTTAAGGAAAGGTTAAAAATTTACTTGGGTTTACAAGAACATCCACAGAGACAACACAGATATAATTAATACAAACCCCAAATGCTGCAGGGAAGAAGCCAAAGATTAATGGATACAGACAAACAATATGTGTCTCCCTAAATTATTCCATTAAAGTCCATTTACAGGGACTGACAGCATCTCATCCTCTTACTTGATGCTCACCAGTGCAGCAGACAACACCGGACACTCAACTCGTCCAGAATAACAACTCTTCTATTTATGTAGTCTTCCTGACTATAACTTTTTTGGATGTCAAGGACTGGTGGAAAAGGATACATGGAATAAACTTGGACAAACATGTAATTAAAGTAAAGAGCTGGGAGCCAGGAGATTTGGTTTCCCCTTCTCTAACCACACAAGAGACCATGAGCAAGTTACTCAACCTCCTGGAAATGTCAGCAGTGCTCCCAGTCCACAGATGGACACACAGCGTCCCGGAATCTTATCTGCAAGCTGCCTAGAGTCTACACTACTGCAACGAACATGTTAAAAATAGCTTCAAACAAATGGACTGCTGCTTAAATTAAATAATATAGAGTCAAGAGTAGCAGAAAACCGCTGGAAAACAGCCCTACGTTTCAAAATGCTTTTGAGTCCAATATTATTGCTCCGCTTCATTTTCACTGCGCTGCCGCAACGATGCTTATTTTAAACAGACCTTCCCTGAACTGGACCTAGAAACAAGCCACAGTATCAGTGCCTGTGCTTTATTATTCATTTCTTTGTTCCATCTTATTTGGACGGTTTTTAAAATTCTGTGCACAATTTGTTCTCTTCATTCCTAATGTAAGCAGCAACTTACCCCTTTCACCCCCCCACCAAGAGACGTCTGCAAGGGGTTTATTTATCCTAAACGGAGAGCACTCAAAGGCCTGATTACAGCTAATGGACAACACGGCGTGGAATTCGGCAGTCCCATCACTCACACCTGAATTCTGGCCAAAGCCAAACTGCTAAAAGGGTTTTAATTTCAAACTGACAATTTGGTTTGAGCATAAACCTGAAAAACAAGCCAAGCCCCTCTCACGTGGCACAGGGAATCATACTTGGAGGCTGCAGAAAGTAAGGTATTAAAATAGAACATGGCTATCCGCTCTCTGAACCAGAAAGCAGTCGCTGTGTTCAGGACCCGTGTAAATTATGGCTAGAAGAAATAAAATACATTGTGAATGATTGGATTCATCAGAAGATTTGCTAGTTACATCTTACCTACCAAACACTCAGCTGCGAATACATCTTCACCAGAAATCAGGACGCACCTTTTACGCTCACCTACACTGAAAGACTGGTTCATTCAAATAAATTTCATTATTCCCACTATATTCATTTAAAAAGTATTCCACTATATTGTTATGTTGTGAATAGTGCTTTTTGCAAGCCTCCATTTCTTTTGCTTTACATTTTGTGTGTGTGTGCATGTTTTTTAAAGCAAGGGAAAACAAAATACAGATACATAAATCCCATAAAATGCACTACAGCCTGATTCATCCTGAAAGGAAGCCAGCTCTGGGGAGCAGTCATCTATTAAAAACCTGCCCTTTACAGTCGCTACAATGTGCAATGCTTTTCCTTGGTACAGAGGGTGTGCTCAGCGCTGCACAGAACAGAGAAGGTACAGCCTCTTCCCTCGAGCTCTTACCATCAGAGTGGTAGAGCTGTGCTGACAGAAGGGGAGGGAGGTCTGCGCAAATTTATCAGGGGCTCGTAAAGAATCTCCAAGTCATACCTGCAGCGTAACTGGGAGCCAAAGCACTCAACAGAGCCTAAGCGTCTCTGATCCGTGCAAAGAAGTGTGCTAAGAAAGAGGACAGCCACATCCTGCGCTAGCTGCGGTTTCTCAGAAGCCACGGCAAAGGCACCACAAACAGGGAACAGAGTCCAGCCCAGCACGTGGCAGCGAAGAGAGGACACACTGCGTGCAGGAGATGCTCCGATTTCCCAGCCGCTGCTTGTTCAAGGAGATGTTCCCTTCCTGCTCTCACCTCAGCCCATGGGGGAAGCCAGCGATTCCTGGGAAACTCCAGGACTGCCAGCCTCACCACGAGAAGCAGGCATATGTGCTCGTTAGAGGGAGCAGATGAGACCTTCATTGCGCCATTCCAACAGGACATCTTTATACCGATGCCAAACCCACTGCACGATAGTCCAAGACAGGATGTTAAGCATAAGCTCAGTGACTGGAACTGCAGGGGAAATTTAAAGCAGGGGAAATTAGCAGCAATTAGCCATGCCGGAATTCAGCTCGATGCTGAAGCTGCCTCCTAAATGCCACAGGCTCTTTAACGACAAGCCTGAGCATGTCTGTGCTCTCTGCACTCTAACTCCAGAGTAACGGGGTACAAAACCACCTCGCTGCCATCAGACCCGCCAGCGGCACAGCCCAGGGTTTGGGCAGACTTGACTTACCTCTTCCCTGAACACTGATGCTTGTTCTTTGCATCCAGGTAAACGCTGGATAAAGCTTACCACCTGGAATTACATTTGGGAAAAGAGAAATACCCACAATTAAAATGGGGCATTATCAAGCAAAAAGGTCGTATTTCTGTATGTGAGTTCTATATGCAAGAATGTTTAAAACTTTTAATACTTACAACTCTCCCATCAACGAAGGGTATATATGAAAAACATTACTGGGTTGTCGCTGCAATACCCCTGCATAGCTTATCCTGGTTACCTGTGATACTTTCCGTATTGCCTTTTGACCATTTATCTTTCTGTAAAAGTCCAGTTCCTCCATCACTCATTTTCATAAAATACCAACAATATTTTTACAGATAAAAAGCCGTATACGGCTATTCTATTTTAAACCCATCCACAACTCCACTTTCTCTATGGTATTGCTGGGAATTAAAATAAAAAAGGAATTTAGACAGTTTTCCATGATGACATGCCTTTAAGAGACAACATAAACCAACTGAATGAGTACTGCTGGTTTACCAACAGACAGAAGGCAGAAGAGCTGGGAAGGAGAGGAGTTTGGGTTTTATCTAGTCCGAGGTGGGTGCACAGGATCCGTGGAACCAACAGGATTAAACGAGTAAAAGTTAATTTTACGTTTCACATTAGGGAAAACCTTTCTAAGCAGGAAATCTGTTACCATTTGGCATAATCTCCCCGGAGACATGCAAGCAGCCCTTGGATTACATTATATAACACTAAGTAGTGCGAGGAGCAGTCCGGAATGCAGTGGAGGGTGACTTAATATGTATTGTCTTCTCCAGCTGTAGCTTCACTGGTTCATAGAAGATTTGTATATTGAGGCATAATCAGATTAAACATCTCATGCTAATTGGATGCTCCCTTGCAGGAACAGCTCTGTTTCATAAGGCATATTCATTTGAGTTATTCCAGATGTGACATGTCTTCCATGAACACAAACAAACAGGAGGGGCCACTGTCGAATACAAGCTTCCCTTTAACTCAGGATTGTCAGATTCTCTCCTAAAACATGTTGCTGCATCTCCAGCGGATCCCACCACTTGACTAATATTCATTCCCTTCCCCCAGTTCCGACCACGCAGGAAGGGAGCTGTCAGTGTGCCCTCGGGTTTTGCTCTACCCTGGCAGAGGCTGATTTTTGGTGAGTGGCTCTGACTCCCCTGGTTTCTGTTAGGTAACCTGAAAGCAGAGCATCCTCCCATGTTTCGCCCTTATCTTCTGCAAGCAGTGACAGCTCCATTTTAAAGGGAACCCCTAAAATCCACATCCCCATCAGGCAGTGACTCCAAATTTTTTTCTATAGAAGTGCAAACTCCTGTTATAAACAAATAACAAAATACTACTTTCCTTTTGAATTCTCCCCCCCCCCTCCCCTTATAAATAAAACACAAATGAAAATCCTTCTGCAGGGTCCGGTACCTTCCAGAATTTAAGAGACAGTTGGACCCCTGGGGGCAAGACAATAAGTCTATGGTATTGAGAGGCTGGAAAAAATCTCTGGGGAATGATCTGAGCTTCCCCTGCTCCCGTGTCCTTCCCTGCACTATTGCTGCTGGCTACTGTCACAGACACGGAGTGACGGGCCTTTGATCTGTCCCAGAAGTCATTTGTACGGACACTGCACGCACCCTGCTCCACAAGAGCGGCCTTTTAAACAAACGGGAATCCTGGGGTTTACCAGGCATGGAGAAAAGAGAGGGATGGAGGATGCAAGAGGAGAATACAGGAGAAGGTGCCCAGGATGCGAGCCAGACCCAGGGTTCCACCGAGTCAGTGACCTGCCTGGCCATCGCTGCTGGGGGAAGAGAGTCCCCAGCCAGAGACGTGGCAGTTGAGGGACAAGGGAGGCTCGGGACCACAAGGCCAAAACACAGTAACACCATGGGAAACCAACACAGCCCCACAAGGGTGGCAGTGAAGCCCTGAGCCAAGGGAAAGCGAGAAGCCGGAGGGTGGGAGAGGCATGGCACAGGTAAGGAGCACAGTGGGATCAGGCAGTCCAGGGCTTTTCCTTTGAGGAGGGGAACACCTGCCTGCCCTTCCTGCTGGTAACAACCTCGGTGCTCACAGAGATACCTGGTGGAAGCATCTCACACTACGACTGCATATTGGTAAAGGGAAGGGAGTTGAAAAAAGAACTTTATGTAATTCTGAGAACACCTTTGAAACGCCACACAACCCATATGGAAGGTACTGACGCAACCCCAGATGTGTGTGGTACATTGAAATCAGCACAGTATTGGTACCTTGTTGGTAAAGGCGGAAGGTGAGCCTCCTACGGCACCCCTTTAATATCAAGCTATAGCAGAACTGACAACGCCTCGTGAGACCATGCAGAGAGGAGCTGGGTTTAACTGGGATTTCGTAACGCACAAACAATTAGCACAAGGACAGTCCCCCCACAAGGTATTAGCATCTGATGCAGGATTAACTAACAAACAATACAACTCTAGCGCATATTAACGTTCTTCTCTGATTCAATATCCTTTGCTAGCTGTGCTCTGAAAACAGGACAGGAAGCTTTCAATAAATAACAAAGCTGCATTAAAGTAACTACTCTTGTTGACTGTTCAGTGTTACCAAGAGTTTCTTAGCTTGAGGGCCCCTACATACTGCTGCTGCTCTGCCATTTCAGCTGTTCTCAACCAAGAGAATCAAAGCAACATTTTTTTCCTTAATGTGGGTTTTATAAAATAAAAACAGTTCTTCAGTCTGCAACCAAAGGAGAATTTTACACCCCCATTGCTCTTGTTTCAGATCAGCAGAATGGCCTCCTTTGTGCAGCAGAGTTCAAAGCACAACCCAAAGGCAAATGTTTGCCCTGTAGGAGGATGTTAGGAGCCCAAGTGCCGACGGATCAAATCTACTTTGGACTCACTAAAACACAGAAAGTCCTGCTGCTTTCATCTTCCAGACCTGCGGCTACATTTCACTGCTCATGCTGATCCTGCAAGTGCTCATACAGAGGCCAAATTGATTCCTATGGGAATTTGTGATGAACATAATTTGCAAAACCAGATCCACTTTACTGAAATTCAAGACAAAACCTGTAATGACTTTAGCCAGTCCATTGTGGTGCTGCAACTGATCTTTTTAATGTGCCATTCACACTCCCACTGGCAGTCCAAACCTCCTCAGTTGTTTCAGGCTGCAGCACAGAGCACAGTTCCGTGTGTTCTGGGTTTTGAATCGCTATATCCAGAGTGCCCTGCATTCAGGCGCTGTAGCCCCTGCTTACATTCATCCGTTATCAAACTAATATCCCAGTTAAATTTACCCAGCAGTTGCTTTAAAGGTCAACTGCAAAGGACAAATTTTATTTGGCTTGTATCCTGACTCTGTTCTTCCATGAACCAGCCTCCATGTTTTATCCAAAAGAAAGAGATTCTGATTTTCATGTCAGAGGATTAACTGCTCCTGCCTTTATTGATTTCCTAAAAGACCTTTTGGAAAAATCATTGGAAGCTTTCTCCAAAGAAGGATACGAACAGCAAATCTTTCAAAGAGATTATTTCCTCCTTGCTATGAATTTAATTCAAACACGTTTTCATTACAAAAAAAAACCTCACAACAACAAAAAAAAAGGACCAAGTTTTAAAACAGCCACACTAATTGCTCCACCCCCTCCACAACTGCTGTGGTTCCCATCTCCTGTGACACTGCAATCCCACCAGTCTCCCAGCAGTCCTCCAGCCCGAAGAGCAAAGTCAAGATGGGATTTATCTGATGTAAGAGGCACTTAGGGAAAATGCACTTTCTAAAAGTGTCTGAAGATCCTCTATGCATCATGAAGAATGGCACCTTTTTCCTGCTTTGCAGATTACCTACATCCTTGCAAGCACAACATTACAGCACATTTCTCTTGAATTAAATGGCCTGCGATTAAGCGCCAGGATCCAAATTGTCACCACTTCCCGAGTGGAGATACAAATATTATTTATGCCCAAGGCACTGAGGCAAAAACCAACTACTCAGCACACAAAAGATACCGGCTTTTTCACACACCGCCTAATTTATAGGAGACATCTCAAGAGCTAGGACTGCAGAGACATATCCCCAGCTCCCTCCGTCAGAAATCAGGTCAGGCTGTGGGCAGTTTTGTTCCAGGGGAATTGGGCAGGGAGACGCAGGAGGAGTGGGCATGCACAGTGCAGTTTGGAATTATCTGCAATGTAAAAGTGAATCAGCAGCGAAGGCACAGGAAAGGAGGAGGGAGATCAGAGAGAAGCGGAATCTGCTGTCAGAATCATGTTTTAGGCCTGAGGACTAAAAGATCAAGGGGTAAATAAACAAACGAAGAAAGGGAGAGAATCCTATTCAGGGAAATAAGCCGGGGACACCTGAGGGTTAATAGAGATCCTTCCTCTCTCGTATAAAGGGACTTGGGTATAACTTCCAGCTGAGTCAGCTATGGCATATGCAAAGCAAACAGAAGAGCACTGCCTAGGAAAGGAAAGAAAATCAAGATGTCTTCCAATTAGCACTCCAGAAGAGAGCACTCTGTCACTCCCGCACCCCAAGAGAGCAGAACAGGGAACAGGGAACTCACCTCTTCCACAGTCCATTTGGCCACATGTTTGGCTGTGAGGCCTGAGACTTCTGGCAAGAGCCTGCAGTGCTGCTCCCAGCAGAGATGGAGGCGGTGGGTCGGGCTGGAGGCCAGGGAAGGCATGAAGATGGACTGGTGGAGGGCCTGCTGGAGATCCAAATCAGGGTCTGGAAAAGGAAACAAGTCAATTCAGAGCCAGGCTTCAAGTAGGAGAAAGTACAACAAAGGAGGAGGAAGGGTGACACTCTGGAGAGGAAAGCAAGACAGGGCAAGCAGGCAGCCAGGCACGGCTACCACATGGCACGCAGAGCTCTCAGGGCGTTCTTCCCACTCTCCCAAGAAGGAGAAAGAAAAAAAAAAAAGATAAGATAAGACTGCCAGGCTGAAGGCTTTATCATTAGCTTCTTCCCTGGAAAATGACGTCATGCTGCTAACAGAGAAGATGTTTGCAGCCTGTTATTGACAAGGTGGAGGAGTTCTGGTAACAGCATCTTCGGCTGGAAACTAATGGCATTGTTCCAGCTGACAGCTGTAGCCAGCCTGCGAGGAGTGTTATGTGTGCCAGCTGATGGCCCGGGCTCACCACCTCCCCAGGAGACTCCCAGGCCAGGAGTGCTGCACGTTACCTCCAGACATCAACTCCTTCCTCATGTGTCAAGTGACAGAAGCTTTAAAAAAGAAGGCCAAAAAAAAAGGAAGAAATCACCCCTCCCTAATGAGATCACTCGAGTAGTGCAGAGTCATGGTCCTACAGGGACGTGCCTGGTTATACAACAGGAAGCAAAGCAGAGGATGGAAACAAGATGGGAAACATTCCTCTGGTTTACAGGGGTGTGCTGTCCCCTTGCCCCCCCAGCCCTGCCAGGCTGTGTGCAGGGTGCGCAGGCTGCCCGCCGCCATCCCGTGGCAACCGTACAAAATCCCCGTTTTATTCCTGCCTTCAGAAAGGTTCGGCGTGCCCAGCACCCGTAGGGCTGCCGCTCGCCCTGCTGGGTTTGCTCAGTGTTAGCACAGACGGTCGGTGGTAGGATGGTGTGTAAAGATCCGTGGGGTGTGCCTGTCACTACGTGTAAAGCACGAAGGAAAACAGTATTATAAAGAAAAAGCAAATTTCTGTGATCTGCCTGCTCCTCACCAGCTGAAGTGAAAGCAGCGCTGGAGGTAGAGCCTAATCTAGCAAAAGGTCACTCCCCTGTCCCCATCCCTGTCACCTTACCTCCTAAAGCATGTAGGACAGCATCAAATAGAGGTGTCTCTTCTTGATACTGAGACCAAAGAGGGAGGATTTTAAAAAATCAAGCCTGAGTTAACAAGTACACGGTTCAGGAGGTGATGCTCCTGGTGACAACAGGGCACAGGGCTGTCACCTCCTCCTCCCCTGCCTCCCCACCGCCCTGCCGCAGGAGGTCCTACTCCTGCCCAAGGTTTACATACTGCCACGTCCCTGCTGGGTGGGCACTGCCGCTATCACGGGCTGTCTCCTTTTCTTCACTAAGCCCAAATCCTCGTGGGTAAGCGTCCAAACCCCGACCTAAACAAATTACTTTCCCTTTGAGAAAGAAGCAGTGTTCTAATAGTTTAAATGTAGACGGGATGAAAGCTCTGGGTAATCGTGAAACTACAGGTCAGTGAATTATGGCAGAATTTCCCTCCACTGATTTCCATCACTCTGTGGAAGGTGAATGCGAAGGGAGAGCAGACAGCTTTCCCTGCCAGCTGCCACTGCAGCTCACAGCTGGCAGACTTCTCCAGCTCTGCCTGCAGAAGTCAGCAATAGGTAAAAATGAGTATTTAAAAAAAAAAAAAAAAGCTAGGCACCTGTCCCAGTTTGTGCCTGCTTAGCTATTTTTGATTGGAGACTTATTACCATGTTAAATCCTCCTAAAAGCCTGGTCAGCTCGGTTCCCTGAAATGGCTTTTTATAGTAAATCTGAAAGTTAAGCATATGGTTTGCTAAAGTGATACCAGAAAGCTCCTCTTAAAAGTTAACCTGTCACATACCAGAAAAAAAAATAAGGCATTGTTTTTCCATTTAATTTTTTTGTTTTCTTTGTCATCCTTAGGAGAATCTTAAAAAAGTCACCACCCAAAATGTTTCTAACTACGTTTCTGAATACCCAGTGGGGCCTAAGGGAAGAAGCTGATGGAAATTAAACTGTCTGCCAGGTTTTGACTAGGTCTCCCTTGTCACCTCTGCTGGCTCTGTCAGCAGAATGGTCATCGACTGCTTGGGGAACAAAAACCCTGTGCCACTTGAGAAGAGCAGGCAGCGGTACAAGAGATGGTGCAAGCTTGTTTCCTCAGTTAATAAATATGAGGCTTCACTCTACAAAGCATTAAACCTTTCACTCCTAAGTAATTTTACCCTTCCTCCTCATTTTAAAGGAAGAAAGACTACCATTACCATCCCCTCCAGCGTGTGTTTTCTCTTGACTGTGGAATCAAAGACAAAAAAGCTGTGGAGTTTTAAATGCTCTTTATGATTGTGGTATATTGCACATCTATGCACGCACACAGAAAAAGAAATTAAATTTAACCGACCTTTCCCATTGCTTTCCTGCTTCACCAGCTGGAACTTTATGTAGGCATGTGAGCACCCAAGCCTGAAAGTATCAATTACAAAACACTTCAAAAGGTACAGAAATTGATATAATTTCTTCGCTGTATAGAGATTTATAGGAACCCAAAACTTTTCCCTCTTAAAATAAGCAATAGCACTGCTCCGTCCCCGACCTCTCTCTAAGCTAAGGACTGTGCTATTGAGTTCATGGCTAGAACTCATATTTGAGTTTACTGCAGGAAAGAGAGGCCCCAAAATAACGTGAGGAAGGGAGGAGATTTACCATGTCATTCTAAAACGCCATGCTGCAAATCTCCAATCAAACTGGGCTCTTCTAAGTTATGATTTACATCTGTATTTCTGATACAGCAGCAGCATCAAGAAACACAACTGTTAATGCATGAAAATACATCACAAAAATCTTATTTACTTTTTTGGTTTGGCTTTGATGTTTGCAGAGGAATCCTTTTCTACCCAGTCTCTCTCTTGATTGTTTTCAGACTGTTCCGACAGACTGTGAACACTGCTTTGACACGACTTTTCACTGTCTTGTGCAGATTTTCTGGAAAGACAGATAAATGATAGTAGCTAAACTGTCATCCTCCGTTCCCTTCTCCCGCAGGAGAGCAAAGTTGGCTGCTCCTGGCAAGTGAGAGCAACAACTACCACCTAGTGGCAGAAGCTCTCCTCTCCCCCACCATCATTACTGGCACAGCACAAAGTGCTTTTTTACTCTTTGGTGCGGATTGAGAGAGATTATGTGAAATAAATCAGCCCCTGTGGACTGAGGCTCTGATCCCAGCAGCTACATGAAACCCACTGAAGCATGTGTTATGGTGAAATCAAGAGATTTAGGATTTTTGAATCTTGATACCTCCAGATAACATTTAAGAGTCTCTGTGACCGAGTTTGATGCATAAACTGAGTTACACAGTTGCCCACGGAAGAACAAGCTGTAGGGTGTTAGCAGATCTGCATACTGAATTCAGACCTCCCACTATCAGGAAATGAAATCCTTAGAAGAATAGAAACGTATTACAATTTTAGAATGCCATTCATTCCGGGAGAATTCCAAAGCTCCTGAGAGAGCATTATGGTAACAGTACCATTGAAATGCAATCAATTCTGGTGTTGAGATTAGCAAATGGAGACCACTGCCCATTTCTGGGATGGGAGGAGGCAAACTTTGGCCATGTGTGCCGGGGAGGGGAGAGAAGTATCCCTTTTGCTGGCCAAATACATCTTGAAAATGCTGTAAATCTAAGCAAAACAATCAAACTTCAGAATCTATATAAGCTTTCATATACAACAAAGACCAAAAGGATTGCTGGAGTTTGCTCTAGTGAGACTGGATTCATACAGACTAAAAGGTGACAATAATAAAAGTTCTCATACCCAGGTCTGTCCCATGACACATTTTAACTGCCTCCTGCACTCTAATACACAGTTTGCTTCAATGATACTCAATTCCAAGATTTTCATGTAAGAAAATAAAATATCTGAAGGAGCTCAACTTGTTTGCCAAGCGATACGCATACAGTCATTACGCCTAGCAGTGTAATGCAGCCGACTCCGGGGTGGATTGCAGTTACAGTTTAATAGTACAAAATAACCTTGCCTGACAGTTTTAGGACAGGAAGCGAAGGAAAAGAATATATTTTAAATTGAAACAGCAAGGAAAAATTTATGGAGACAGAATGCAATTTCCTTTGTTGGAATGTGACCAGAGCAGCAGGATTAAGGAATCAAGAAACCTATTAAGGCATATGAGGGTATAAAAGTGCATTGCTCTGTGTTAAGAGTGTCTGGGGCACGGGTCAATATTACAGACAGCTGAACTCAATGCTCTGCTGCTTCTCTGCCACTTCCTGTGTTATTCAGCCTTGTAAAATGGTTTTGCTCCCCAGTACCTGCCTAAGAAAAAGGTTCAGCTCACCTGGATTGCGGAGAGTCCTCCTGAGAAGAGTCTCCTGCTCCCAGCAGAAATGGGGCAGGAGTCTCCAGCCTCTTGGCTTTCTGCATGCTATTGCCAGGGGAAGGTCTCTCCCCGCTCAGGCGGTCCTGTAACAAGTTTTCTCTGTTGAGGTTCACATCAGAATACGGGCAGCCAACTAACCTGTGTTAAAAAGGGACAAAAAAAAAGGAGAGAGGGATAATGATGCATGTTTTTAAGTCATACAGTCTTACCAGCCTCAGGCAGACCATCAGCAAACCCAGAAAAAGTGAGGCCAGAAACACTCATGGAGATGTTATTACCCAGTTTTAGGTGTGGGAAAGCAGGGGACTACATGGCTGAATTAGAAACCAAAGTCATGTTTTTAAGGAGTTGCCTTAGAGAGCAGGAGTTCTTCCTCTGTAACCTGCTTGTCTGAACAGTATTTCATGAACAAGCAACTTTCACTCTGAAAAATTCAAAGCCCTTTACCACATTATATACTACTACATCGTCAGGCCTCCCATCTGAGATCATTTTCTTGCTCTTTAAAACAGTTTCATCGAGAAAAGCCTTCCTTTTCCAAGAGCATGTAAGAAATCAAAAGCCAGACCACAAAACATAAGCTAGCTCTCCTCACTCTTATACTTTAATAATCTACCCACACTTTCTCCCTCTTTAACTGTCTCCTTGCATGCTGGTTTTGGGTATTTTATTCTACAAAAAAAATCCCTTCAGTAAAGCCGGAATGTAGAAATTGGAGTGAATTAATCTATGTTGGATTGCTTTGCAGTTGTAACGATTATACTGGTATAAACAGAATTTATGATGAAACAGCACATTTAGACACAAGAGGGAGCTGCAATTGCAGTTTTAACTAGCTCCCGAATAAACACCCTGAGATAATTTCAGTGCAGTGCAGGTGCTTGTTGCTGCATTATGATTACGGACAGCAGTCAGACTCCGGCAGGCAGAACCCTTCTAAGAAGATCTCATCTACATACGTATAATGCGTTCCATATCGTGGTCCCCTGACATGACCAATACCGTGGCAGCCTGGAGTAGGACACGCTTGTCCCACTGTTCCCACTCGATCAACAGCACCTGGTAACAAGAAAAAAACAAAAAAAAAGTTAAACAGATTTGTAAAATGCTCCCTGCATCTGAAGAGCAGACTGCTCTTAGGAAAATCATTGAACATAACAATATGACGTCATCTACTTTACCGAGAGGGACTTGCAAAGCATGTCCAGTTTTCGCACACCAGCCTACTGGATGAACATCAGGGCTGTCTGCATCGACCCAGAAATCATAATTACAGTCCCAACCATCAAAATGTATCTAAAAGAAGCACACAGTCTCAGTGAGAGATACAGTTAAGGACAACGACTCAGCTTTTATTTTAACTTCCCCCTTTGTTTCACCTTGCTCAGCTCCGGTCAATTCATTCAATCTTTCAGTCAAGCACAATTGTCCTTTGTGCTCAGCGTAACTGTTTGTTTTCCTGTCCCCTGCATCTGTGTTTTACAGAACAACCAGACCCCGGTGACACAGCCAAACCACAGGGTCTGCAAGAAAGCACAGACTACGGGGTGCTCCAGCACACTCCATTCTCTAAGACTAGATCTATGCAAACACAACTGCTTATTTAATTGTTTGGTCTTCTGAGGATCCCAAAACACCATAAAAGCCAACGAGTTCGGTGAGTTTTGCAGTGAATAAGCTAGAATCTTCTGCTGGGCAAAGGGACTAGTAATAGTTAGCTCAGATCCAGGTGAGGTTACCAGAGACTAAGGATCACTGCAGCTTAAAGGCTACTGGGTTGTTTACGTGGCAAAGTTTCAAACAGATGTATGAACTGCGTATTATGTGGCAGAAATTGACTTTTGCTTGCAAGCACAGAGATGAAACTGAGAATCAAATGGCTGACGGAGAGCAAACTCTACTCCTGCACATGTAATCATCCTTCGGGAAGGGGACCTGTGGCTGAGGAGCCTCCATCACTGCAGCCTCCACTTTAGCTCCTCATACGTAATTTCTCAGAAGCCAACACACAACAGATTTTTCTGGCAATATATTTACGTGAAAAGAATTAGTTAAAATCCATTTATGTAACAAATTCATACTGAAGAATGAAGCCGCTTCCCAGACATACCAGGGTTTAACTTGCTTTGGGTTTTCCTTTAAGCATGCTAGGAAAAGAAAATTGTCAGGTGGCTTCCCACCAGTAGAACATTAATGCTGCCTTCACTTGCACAGATCGCACAGAAACCGCTACGAGATGGAAAATCATGCTGTCAAATGTTATTTCAAAATAGTTACATTAAAACAGTAACGAACAATACTAGGCAATTCCATCAGATTTCAAGAGGACAAAACAACAGAAATCATTTCCAGTTGGGCAGGCCTGAAGCTAGATCATCGGCAAGGCGTTTCTTTGCTGCTCCTTGTACCGAATGGGTGTTTTTTCTGTACTGCCAATCACTATATTCCTCAGCACAAGGGCTCTGCACTTTGAAGCAAGGTCATACCTTAATGCGATGGTCGTCTTTGTCAACTATTGTTGCCACTCTTATCAAGATGGGATTTCTTCTGTCTACAGCCTCTAACTTCATATTAACTTGGAATCCGTGAGCAGGGCGCTGTAAGAGAGGATTGTAAGCAGAATGCTAAGAAGTCTGGGCGTTCAGAGCTAGTCACCTGCTCTGAATAAAATGCGCTGAAGGTTTCATCTACCATTCAAATGCCTTTGCAGCTTTGGCCCCTGATCTCACATGGCAAACTGCTTCAGCGGTTAAAATCACAGTTTCCTAGAGAATTAAGCTGTCTGTTTGTCAGCAGCCCAACGCTACTTCAGGAGGAGTCTGAGCTCTCTCAGTGCAGAGGAGCATTTCACAGCCAGGGCAAGAGGCACTTCCCTAACAGAAAAAAGACCACGCGCTCCACCGACAGACAGACTCCACAGCGTGACAGCAAAACTCCCAAACACAGCAGAGAGACCATCTCACTTCTGACAAGGAGAGTGGCCAGTTCACCACTCTCTTACACCTCAGACACACCACCACAGACATCTCTCTTCACTACACTAAAGTGACATCCTTCTTGGCATCAGGATATTACAGAGTTACCTTCATTAGGCAGGTTACCACCTACTTCTTATGACAACAACTGCATTTGCTTGTTAACGATGACTGCGGAGAACTGTGGTGCTGGCACCTGAGAGCAGCTCCAGCCACCGGAGTCTCCCACCTGCAGTTGCCAACTTACCCTTTCTCTCAAACTGCAGCAGTCAAACTACTTTGTAAAAACTCCAGAATGTCCTTTGACCTGATGTGTGTCCCTTGCAGCACCCACAGAAGTAAACCTCTAAGTAACAGACAGCGTTTACCATTTTTTCCATTTATCTTTAAATGACTGACTGCAAATTCCTCCTCTGACCTGCTCAGCAGGGGGTTACAGAGCACCGTGTACTCATTCCAAACACATCCTTCATCACTTCTGCACACAAAGGTCAGGATTTTAGCAAAAGATGATAAATCATGTCTTTGAACAAGATCAGGTTAATGAAAAGATGATTAAAATCACTCTCCTCTCACCATCTTCCTTACCCTTCTTCCTGCCAGCAGCGGGGGGCAGGGAAGGAGGCCCACTTCTGAGCTAAGGGGATTACAGACTCCAAACCTGAAGTTTCTCTTTGGTCTTTTCACCTGGACACAGACATTTATCCACAGGCTTTCAGCCCCACGCCGCACTGGAAGCCAGACAACCCAAACTGCTTTTAGTTTTAAGAGCGTCTTATTGAACCAGCCAACCTTGTCTGGCTTCCTTGAGGAAGCAGCCTGAGTACAAAATCCTGCCCCGAAGATGCGCCAGGCTATTTGTTTAAGTCCTGCTGAAGGGTTGCTGCCTTTTTGGCACTGGGTTCTGAATGTTTTTGAATTGACAGCCCGAGACAAGGGGCTGAAATAGCAATGCTGATGACGAAGCTGTCTCCTGCGTCTTAGGGTGGAGGAGAAGGCAGAAGTCCAGACACAAGATCTGCTATTTGTGCTGCTGATCAGTGCCTTCAGACTACATAAGATAGCTCTTGAAAACTGTTAAAAACTAATTCAGTGAGAAATGCCTGTTCTGGCTCTCAACCCATATTTTTATGTACTGATTTCCTGTAATTGCTAGCTGGGATAATAATAATAATAAAAAAAAAATCAATAACTGTGCCATGCATTTGCACTTCAGACCAACCAAGCCAGAAAAATAACGAGGTTTGATCTTGAAAGAGTTCTATTAACTGTTGATATATCAAATGCCTTTTTTTTTTTCCTGTCTCATTTTCGAAACAGTCTTCGATGCTAATTTATATTCTGGAGTTGCACAAGAGCCAGAATTGGCCCTTCTGCTATTCTCTCAAAGCCAGATACCTGAAGGAGCAAAAAACTGGCTGCAGAGATGTATGTAAAACAGGAAAAGAAGCAGGCAAGGCGGTTGCATTCCCCCTTGGGGAGACAATTCCCTTTGGAAGACTCCAAAAAAAGGGAGCACTCCCTGTCCTGAGCAAAGCCCTGCTGTCTTCGGGTGATATTTCTCAACACATTTTATACTGTGAAAATCTGAGGAAGAATGCTGCAACGACAGATTACTAAGGACTTGAGACTGGGAGTTATAAGTAGGTCGTACTTCACTGTTTCTTTTTCTATCATGAAGAGTTTTATTATCCTTCTAAAATATTTGTCTCTACAAAACTACTTCTATTGTTCCGCTGTTGTGTAGAAGACCAATTGCTGCATTCTTTTGCTCTCACATTCTGAAGGTTCCTGTTTGCTAGCGTGGCTGGGATTTTATGAGCACAGCTCAGAAAAAGGCTGAGCCTACACTAGGGACAACAAATATGTCCTACTGACAAGCTTCACTTGTTATCCTGTACACAGGCTCCAAGGTGTTTCACCTGCTGTGCTGCATGATCGAAGATGCTGCCTGCCCAACTCCGGAAAAACTTAATCCAAGGGATGTTTTGGAGTTCAACTGTGCTACAGATAACTCCAGCTGTGGCCTTACAGATCTCTAAAGAGGCAAAACCAGCCTCTTCCTATTGCCTGACATCCACCTTGCAACCTGCGACAACTTCAAATGGACACCTGCTGAAATCTAGCAATTATCAAACTTGTCTGGCTGGATTTTTACCTCCCTTATCTGAGGCCTCCCTGATTGCTTTTCCTCCTCAGTCCCGAACAGCTTACCAACAAAATATACCGAAGGGCAGCAGGTATTAACCTGCGACACTAACTTCATCGAAAGGAATCAAGACAAGTGTCACTATGGCACAGAAAAGTTTTTAAACATATTGCAAAGTTTAGCAAGGTGAGCCAGCAGTGCAGAAGAAGCTGCTAGGAAAAAAAATAAATCATCTTTAAAGTACGGGTTGG
Organism: Chroicocephalus ridibundus; assembly: GCF_963924245.1. NCBI lineage: Eukaryota > Metazoa > Chordata > Aves > Charadriiformes > Laridae > Chroicocephalus > Chroicocephalus ridibundus. The sequence continues at coordinate 5,967,020 of NC_086302.1, forward strand.
TTTTTTTTATGAAGTTATTTTAAAGGTTTTTGTTTTGCTTCTGCTCGCAGTGAGCTTCCAGATCAATGCACTGAACTCCTATGTAAGAAACAAAAGTTCATGCTCCCAAGGCCGAGAGAACCATCTTCAGATTTAGTCTCCAGGATGATCTTACTCCATCTAAGAGTCTGGCAGAGAGATTCTCTATCACCTATTAGTACACTTATTCCTGTGGAGGGTACAGAACATGTAAGTCCTTGATAGGAACTTCTCCCTCTACCTTAATTCCAGCCTCACCAACCAGGGGAAGAAGGATTTGCACAACTGCAAGGTGAAAATAATTTAGAGAAGTTTTTAAAACTTCACGCAGAGGGGTCATCTGATGGAGGAACCGCACACTTCTCATTCCCCCTCAAACACACCCACCCACCCACCACCGCTTACCCTTCCCCACCAAACGTCACCAGTTGCAGGCAGTGACAGACACTTCTGACCCCCATGAAGGGAGAGTCTGGAAAGTCTGTTCAACCGGCATCAGTCCTGCTCAGATGTCAACTGGGACATCCCCTCTGCCCACACAGTCAGACCTCGAGGAGAAGACCAGGTCTCTCTCCTCCCCATGCCCTCTCTGAGGCAAGGGACTGCCCTTCACACGTTCCTCTGAAAGCTACAATTTTCTGTGCGGACTGCAGGCCCTTCCCTTAAATCTGCTAATGCAGCAAGTGAAGATGGTTAGTAAAAAATCCCTTTCAAAGAAGCTTTTCATGGCATTTTTATTTTAAAAAATAATCTTGCAGTCTGCTGTGTGTTTTGCTTTAGCAGCAGTGAGAGATGATCTTAAATTCAAAGTAAATTTAAACCCAGTTTCATCCTCTTGTCACAGACATGGTGAACTACCATCAAATAAAGCAGCGAGCAAAAAAGGGTAGATAACAGCGGTTTCCCCTGCCCTCCTGATTTAGGACAATCAAAGAGATTCACCAACCAGTTTGAATGCTCTTGCTGGGGCTGCCTGGGAATTAGTTTCTTCCAAGTACTTCTCCCATGAGAAGGCTTTGGAATCCTTGTATCCTGAAAAAAACAAGAGAATTAACATTTAAGTAAGAAAACCCCACATTTATTGTTACAAGCAACAGAAAAGCAGCTATGTAACACATGGCTATTGCGTTAATTTAGCGCTTACAATGGGTGGCGCTTGAAAACGGTTTGTTTATTCATACACAACACTTACAGCACACACAGCGACACCGCAAGTTTCCCTAGCTTCTACACAGGGCTTTAACCCTGACCTGAAAAACCTGAAGAGTTCATTTCTGTACAGCTTAATCAACGCATATTCTCTAGAGAAAGCCGCCAATTAAGAGCTAGTCAGAGGATTCTGTGATGTGCAATGGCAGCACTAAATTAATTTCCTATTTTGTTAACTATTCTACGTGTGAGTGCCTGCAAGATTGGAGAAACTTCTCGTCTCCTGCTACCTACTCACCCACAGCTGAGTAAAACTAGCAGTCTGGAGATAAATTCTCCATCGCCGTTACCATAATCTCAGACAGCTACATTGGTGTGCTACTCTTAACAACAACAGGATATCTCTCCCTGGCAGCTACATTTAAGAAACTGCTCTACTTTTTTCCCCTTCCTATTTCAGTAATTTTTAGCCTCGGTATTGTTTCCTTTTGGCAGGAGGGTGCAATGACTAAACGCATAGGACAGCCTGCAAATTGCTGCACGTAAATCTCTCAGCAGAGAAATCAGAACTGACTGCAGATCCTGCTGGGAGCACAGGTAACCGTGATACGAGTAGGGGAGCTGCACGCCACAGCCTTGGTTGCATGTTCCAGGAGCAGGAACAGATGTGGTGTTGCTGAAGAGTAAGTGTGTACAACCCCTGTTGCATCTGCAGCAAAGGCACAGAGGCTAATTCCTCCAACGCAGAGGGATCTTGGGAGAGCCACCCACTCTACTAAACTCGATATGGAGCATTTGCAAAAATTCTTGCTCCAGATCTAGCAAACAGCAAACATAATTTTTTAATTTTTGCTGTTTTTAAGGTGAATGAGCACTTCCAAGGCCTGAAAACAACATTGATTTTCCTGTAGGTTCTGTCTTTTTTCATTCGCCAACATTCTCTTCATTTACTGAATTCTAGCGCAGCAGAAAGAGATCTGGCTTCAGTTACTCCTTCATTTACAGAAATCCCATCTCACCATCTATGAAATCATGATCCTGATTCCTCTTTCTTCCAGCTCACCTTAGAGGAAATGCTGCAAATACTTCAAAGTCCTTTCCCTTCTGAAATCAAATTCAATTACAAATTACCAAACCCCGCTCCATTTTTTGAAAGACCTATGAAACAAAATGAAATGCAGTGGCAAAAAGTACGAACAATAATATTGTCCGGTCAGTAGAGAAAAGAGTACTGAATGGAACCTGTAACTTGCAAATACGTAATTATGTGGAAGATAAAGCTTGCAGGTTTTTTGACTGAGGCAGGAAATAAGTCTCATTTTCAACATACCAGGTGGTGTTGTCAGTGGGGTTCCAGTTTCTTGGCAGTAGCCAACAGGACGAATATATGGGCTGCTAGCTTCACACCTGAGTTAAAGAGGGAAAGTTGGCACCAGTCAATCTTAAAGCAAAAAGAAAAGCAGAATTTCAAATGCTGTCTGATACGCCTTTGCTGGGTTAGCAGATGCTTTCAGTGGGTGTGATCATGGTGTAAAAGACAAGCATTACCTCGTTAGAATTTATAACACCAAGTTTTCAAGGCGCTCAAGCTGCCCCAAAAGATAGGGAAATACAAAGAAGAATGTCTGGTGCTCTAAAAAAACAACAAACACCCACCCCGCCGCCTGGACCATACCAACCACAGTTCAGCCTGGACATGGATCATCCAAGCTAAAATTCAAAGGAAGGAAAGAAACAAAAACCAAACCCTCGTCCCTAACTGAAACACCGTTATTGTGGAAGAAGGGGAAATTATTTTTAAGGTCTTTGCCAAGAACTGCATGTTATCCATTCATTCTAGCTGAAACCTAGTGGTAGTTTGCCTGGTTCCCAATTTTATTGCGTGTTTAGATCTTCTGACTCCCTGAAGGAGGCTATGGGCCAATTTGAGACAGCCCCTTTTGTCACATCTGCTGTGAGGAAGGGACCAGAGCAGTCTTTCAGATCTAGGAAAAAAACCTGTGTGTTTTCAGCCAAGCTCTACTTTGAAGCTTTGTTTGTTTGTGTTTCCCATTAAAATTTTCAAATTCCAAACAAAACACAGCATGAAAACAAAGCTTCATGGGCTAAAATGGTAAAGAAATGAGATCTAAAGTCCTGCAAATGGAAACAGCAGTGCTACAAAGCTCTGAATATTTATGGCAAAGAAAGAAAAGACCAACTTCCTACCAAACAGGTGCCTATTCCGAAAAAAACAAACAAAAGGAAACGGGGGAGAGAACACAGAATTCTGATCGAACCAGTGCTATTTTGGTAGGCATGTGCCTTGTGTTGCTTTCACAGACAAATTCAAAGAAAGTTCCTCCATTCCTGTAGGCTGGAAAGCACAGACCATAAAGGGAAAACATTTCCTTGACTAATATTCCACCTGGCTCCAGCATGAGGGCAGAGGATCAAGATTCTCAGATGCAGAACAACTGTAGTGCAGGTCAGGACTTAAAAGCCTCAACGTTGGCAATTGTTTTTATTTTCAAAGGGCCTTAGCCAAACTCCGCTGAAGCAAATGAAAAGATTTTTACTGCCTGCTTCCAAATGTAAGTTTGCAGAGAGACGTGCCAACACCCACTGCTAGTCCTGGAGGGAAGGATGTTACTAATTCCAGGCGGTGTCACTAGTGGAGCTTACTCTTCCTTCAGCTCTGCCAGAGGAATGGATAACATGAACATTCCCTGACCTGACCCAAGTCAGCCAGCTGCATTACCTCCAACGCTTCTTACCCTGAAAGCTTCGCAGGCAGTTCAAGCTAAGCCCACTGGTTTTGCACTGAGCCAACTGACAAGCACTCGAACAGCAGGGGAAGCTACTGGGCAACTGGCGCTTTGTAAAAACCCAAATAATTACTCCGATGCTTGAAAAACTGATTTAAGATCCCAACTTTAGTGACTACATTTAAAATATTAGATACTACCCTTAGTGGAAGAGCGAAATAAACCACAGTCTACTTGCAGATATATATTAGAAATAGAAGCTCTTTACCAGTAGTCGTAACTTTCATCCCAGTTATCGAAATGAATTAGCAGGCGGTTATCCACCATGTCCGTGATGGTTGCGACACACATCAGAGATGGATTCTTCTTGTCCACTGCCTCTAGCTTCATTCCCAGACGAAAACCAGAGGGGGTGACAGGCTGAGGAACAGGTCAGCAGGAAAGGGAAATCAGCCACATTCTAGGTCAGGCCATTTAAATTACCCTTATAAACTCATTTGTTGCAGGTTGTAACCCCAAATCTCACAGACCAAAACACACACTAGATATATATTGTTACTAGGAAGAGGTCTACAGATGAGATTTCCATGTGTTGTGGCACTGATTGTTACTATCTCCAAAAAGAGAGCTAATGTAGCTGGAATAAGAATCTGCAGGTACACAACAACACTGCAGACTCAAAGGCTGAGACACACACCTTGCAGTGACCAGTACTGGCTGAGGATAAGCGTGAGCATCGCGGGTCCTGTCTTATTAGTGGGAAAGTTCGAGAGCCTTCAAGGAAAATAGGTGACTCGGTCAGAAGCAGAGTAGAGCTGCACAATTAGGCCCTGATCCTACTGAAATCAGTGCTCTGTCCATCTGCAGCGTCAAATCCACCAGACCATGGACTTTGTGTCATCTGAGTGACACAAAATGGGAGTGAGCGTTACATAAGAACTGAGGCTAACAACCAAAAAGAAAGCAACACTGGGTGAAGGATGAAAAATGCTCAAGATCCATAGCCTCATAATGAATCCCATGGCGCACATGAGTATGCTGCTGGAAACCAGAAATTATTTTGGAAATGATTAAATTAGAGGAAAGTGACACAAATATCTTGACTGCAGGGACACAGCAAAACAGACTGTTGTAATATATTTAATAAATGGTAGAGTAAATCTTTTCCTCCAGTATTAAGGAGGAAGGGAAATACAAATTCTCTCTCTCAAAAGTCAGTGACTGGGGGAAGGAAGAAAAATTGTGCTAGCTTCCCATCTTAAAAATAAATCGCAGCAGGAAATAGCTTGCATCTGATTGTACCATGGTTGCACCTCTGACATGAGCATATTAAAAACACATAAATATTCTGGTCAAAACTCACTTAGCATCAGACCTATTCGAAACATCTTGTATTCAATATCACCACTTACAGTGCTGAGAGTCTTAAAAAGGTTTTTTGGAGCTGCTTGAGCTTTGCAATTCTTCAAATAGGAAGTCCAATTAAATTCTCCCTCCTTGAAACCTAAAAAGAGAGATAAAAAGATTGTTTTACACAGCCCCGTTACATTCAGATTGGTTTTACAGAAATGGAAATTACCTGGGAAGAATATGAACTTTGCATGATAACTGCCCTTCTACAGTCTTCAGGGGTTATGCATTTCAGCTAAAACATCTCTCTCTCTTTTACTATAATGTCCAATCATTAATTTGAAATTTCAAATGTTTCTAGGAAACTGAACACAGGAAAGAAGTAAGTTCTGAACCCCAAAGAGACTCCTTGCTTTACACGCTCATCCAATAGTTTTTAATTTGACCAACAACGTCAATCTTTGGGAACAGCAAATGAAGCTGTTCTGTTCTTTTGTGATTCACTATCTTAGTTACACCTCTTCCCTTTAAACCACTCAGATGGCCTTCCACAATGAAACCATACTAAAAATTAAACACACAGAGCCAGGACAACTAGTTCTTAGTAGAATTTATGGTTTCTTGTACACCTTTTTTTTCCCCATACCTTTCGGAGGGAGCAGCTTATGACTTGTTTTTTCACACCAGCCAACAGGATGGATGTCTGAGGAATCAGCGTTAACCCAGAAGTCATAGCACTCTGGATAACCATCAAAGTGTAACCGCATTCTGTACCCTTGTACCTATAACGAGGGGAGCTCTGATTATCATAAAGGGTCATAACAAAGTTAAAGAAAAACACTAATCAAACACTCCTTCCATATTTGGATTTAGATAAAAGTAAATTCAAGATCTCACTTATTTCTCAAAAGTCTAGTTTTATTTTTCCTCATTTATGTCTGCCGTTTTCCACACTCTTCTTTCCTCACTTCAAACAGCTGAAAACAAAATTGGCCAGTGTAGCTTCACTGGCCTCCTATTCCGTACTCATGCACTTATTATCGTGCGGCAATATCTGGAGTACAAATGCAGTCCAAAAACTTATGTCTATACCAGATCAACACAGATTTCACATAATTGCAGATGCATAAAAGCACTTTGACTTGCTTATATTTACTAATATAGTGCCTAATTGCATTGTTCTTTTTCATATTTGTTCATTGCATGCAATTAAAAGGTTTACTATTCTGAGTCACAATTGCAAAAATCCGACAGTAGGATTTTGAGTATAGATCCTTAACCACAATGCCATTCCTTCAGTGTCACCTTGAACTTCACCTAACCATTAATTAATCAAAGTACTTTTATTCTTATGTTTCTACTTTTTATTGAAAAAAAAATCCTAAAATACAGGGGTCTTTTGGAATCAAAGAAAGGAAGAGCAACTACCTCAGCCACTGTGAGGACACAAAATCGAGAGGGGTGTTCAGGATCCAGCCCTTCCAATTTCATTCCAACTTTAAATCCATTTCGGCCTTGTGGGAATGACTGATACTGTGAGGAGGGGGAAGAAGGAAATATTTGTTTTTACTTCCTAGAGATAAAATCTGTTGCAGAGCAGTCATCAGATATACTTGAGTTTTCAACTCCGAGAAGAAAATTCTATCACTAAATGATTGCTGCTTTAATAGACAGGCGCAGGTACAGAGATCAATAATGGAATCATCGCCATGTTACAGATTTACTTGTTAATCTAATTAATCTCTCAAAAACACTGAACCATGTGCCTGCTGCAATTAGCTATGAACAAATCTTTCAGCAGATGCAGAAATGAGCTCTATTCAAACACAAAAGAATCCCCTTCATAGCCCAGTGCAGGAAGCCTGGCAGAAAGAAAGAGCCAGAAAAGCTAAAATCACTTTGCCTGTGTCAGCACGAGGTCAGCAGTCCAGACTTTCCCAAAAGGTAACTTCTCATCTTCAAAGGGTAAAAGGGACAAGGCATGTTTGATCTGGAGTCCACTTACACAGTCATTCCAGAAAACATTTGTGTCTTTCATTTATTTGCAGTCTTAATCCAAATTAAACATTCGAAGTATAGTTAAGGCTTAAAAGAAATCTGAACTGGAACTGCAAATGGCTTTTTGCAGCCGCTGCAGTTATCTGACTTTCCTTCTATCTCACTCTGTGAGGTGCCAACCGCCCTTGGCTTTGAAGAGCTCACTGGGAGCGGAACTTTTAATGTGGGCTGGCACACCAGAGTGCAGAAGCAGCTTCACCAAGGCTAAACTCATTCTCTTCCACCTTCAACGCATCAGACTACGAACGAACACAACTTCCACCCTCCCTCCTAACAGTCACTTCTCATTGAGACACCCCACAACATTCACAGAGCTAAGTGACTTGCAGTTTCCTGCAGAGGAAGGATGGAAGGGGTGCTGTATGACCACGGACGAAGCACAGGACATATGAAAGACATTAAGCTGTCCCTCTCCAACATTACTGGGAGATTGCCTAATAGCCCATTTATCCAGAGCTACCCAAAGCAGATCGAAACAGTCATTGTTTAGTTCGGAGTGAGACTCAACCAGCATTTTTCACACCCTGGTTTGGAATGAGACTCACAGGGCAGATGCTTGTTTCCACAGTGCTTCAGGGCTGGAAACAGACATGTGGGGGTTTTACTGCCTGCTTGCAGCGAAACAACTCATAAATGTAACTGCTGGCTTGAGGGTAGTCTCCAATCCTACCTCCACTGAGTTAGTAATTCTGTGGTGTTGCCTGAGAAAAACATAGCAAGAGAGCTGAAAAAGCTGCCAACCTCTCTGAACAGTTTTAGGGGAGCAGCTGGCATCCGTTCCTCTTCTAAGTAGGAAACCCAGTTCCATCCCTTCTTCTTTCCAGGAACAACTAAGCAATCAAAAACAAAGAGAAAAATGAATGTTTCTCTGAGATGCTTCCTGCTCTGCCCTCTCTTCTCTTTCTCCTCCCACATACACGCCAACGCTGTTTTGCTGTTGTACCCCAAAGGAGGCAGTGTTACCCAACTTTTGAGGCAAGGTATGAATTCCAGCAGTAGGAAAACTGTGCTTATTTCTCATTAAAAAAAAAAAAGAATTTATTATATCATAGGTCAAATGAATTGTGGCACCCGGATTGCTGGCAAGCTGCCCGTGGAAAGTTGCCACTGTAAAGTTTGGACAAGATATAATAACTTAAAAATGTGTAAAAGAATTCCTGCTCCTGATATTTCACAGAGGAATAAGGGGTTAGATATAAACTAAAAGACAGCACAAAGAGGCATATAATTGCAGCTGAAATAAACCTAAAACAAAACAAATGAAAAATCAAGTGAATTTTTGTTTGGTTCACAAGATTTTTTTATATATATATACACACACATACATTTATAACCCACTAATACCACAATGCATCTACTAGAAAAGCAGCTATCGGTACACAGGTGATGAAAACAACAACTTGGGCAGGTGCTTGGATTCATTCTAGCAGAACCACCGTCATACACACAGAAAATTATGTTTAAAATACAGATTAAAAGTCTCCCCCCAGTTTACATATGCTAACTCCTTTAAGGTATCTAATAAATTTAACCCATAGTCTATATCAATCCCAGCGTGTTTACAGCTTATTTTCTAGTTAGCATTTGTAGTCTGTGGCTGTGAAGCTCCCCAAAGTCAACGGAAAAAAGATTCTTACTGGCTTCGGTGAGCTTTGGGTCAGGCTGTCTCCTTCTAGATCCTCTACACTGTGCCCATCATGCAGGCAAATCTAGTATATTCTTGCTAATACATTTGAGAAGACTGACTGTGGTAAGAGGGTTATGTACCTAATAAGCTATTCTGAATGTGAAATGAGCTCTACTGTCCTTTCCTCTTCTGTTTACTATTATTCACTTTATAATAGCTAGTAAAAAAATCTATGAACATTAAAGAAAAGAGACTATGAGCTTAGCTCACCTTGTTTTATTGGTTTAGTGTTTCTGCGGCTTTTCATATTATTTGATTTATTCTTCTCCTAGACACAGATACGTTAAAAAAAAGTTTAGCAATATTGTTTTTTCCTCCCTCCTTGATCATCTTACAATGCAGGTACAATAAGGATGTAACATGTAACTAACAGGACTATTAGCTAGCATTATTTTCTTTTGAATAACCCTGCAAGAACATTAGTAAGGTATCTTACATATGTAACTTAGATCCTGCAGTATCCCAAAGTGCTTTACAAATTATTTAATATAGGCTGCTAAAGTTCATTTAAATACGGCTACTGACGAGCAGCACAGGCTCAAAATCTCCATTACAATACACAGGATTTGCTTTCTGCAGTGCAGGATTTACAGCTCACGTAAGCAGCCTTACTGTAATGCTCCGTTTTCCTTTTCCTTTCAGAGGTTCTTATGTCCATCTATGCCAGGGAATGGATACAGAAAAAAAAATCATTTATGAAGCCCCGAAGGAAGCAGAAGCTTCAAGTAACTGCTGCCATAGATGAACACCCCAGAAAATGTGGTCTCCCTGTGTCACACTCCGAGCCAGACTGCCATTCGCATTTCTTCTATGTGGTTTTCAAACTCATGTTTAATTCACCCAGGGTTGTCATTTCTCAAAGCAAACCAAAAGGGCGAAATCTGAAATGCAAAGCTGCCTGACAAACATGCCCCAGCAGAGACAGGGGGGCAGTTTCAAACGAGGAGGAGGAGAAGGGGGAAGAGACAGAATGCAAGTACTTCTGAAAACATACGTACTTTAAAACATCTTCACACATGACAGAGAAAAGCTGAGCAACAAGAGGAGTTAAACTGTTTGTGACATCAGAAGTTTCAGCTTGCATTACCAACAAACACGTGCCCCAGCGTCTCTGCATTACAAAAGCACGTGTGATACGTGAATATAAATAAAATGGTTCAGGCCTGAGACGCTACGCACACGGGAGCAGAGTGCAGGCTTGCACAAAGAAGGGCCCCTGAAAGGAGTAAGATGCTCAATGCTGAGTTACGAAAAGATCAGGTCAGGACTGAGGTACTTCTATTCACCCACCATTAGTACAGGTTTCTAGTAGTGTAGTGAGTGTACATGCAAGCACCTAGTAAAAAGCAATCAAACTCTGTGGTTTGGCACTAATCTTCAATATCACAGAATAGTACTTGACTGTAGTTAGATAAAGTATTTTTAGAGACATGTGTTTTTATTACTGCAAAATACACTTGGTGCACAGGGCTACAGCTGCACCTGTAAAGTTACAGTCGGGAGTCGTGACTTCGACTTCACACGAGCTATTCACCCTTGTGACTCAGACTTCAGAACAGATATTCTCATTACTGATACAAATCAGGATCAGACCCAGACCATTCTCATGGGTACACAACAACCTCCCTCAGCCCAGTTTGCATTGCACAGTGAAATGAGAGACACAGAATTGTCCCTGCTCTTCACAGTTCTCTTTAAAGAAAAGACATGCAGCTTCATTTACCTCATCCTCATCTGCATTTTCCTCATCATCCTCAGACTCCAGAAGCAGTCTTCTCTTCCTCCTGAGACGTTTGACAGGTCTGTCAGCCTCATTCACCTGACAGCCACTGCTGGTATTAAGATTTCTACTATTTCCCCTGTTTCTGCAATCATCTGGAATGTTTCTGGTATCACTAAACATCCAAAATTGAAAACAAAATCAAATTAAAAGTGCAACAATACTCCTGCAGTATTCACAGTGTCTCTGTACCTCTTCAGAAGAATGAGGATGCCTGGGCTGAGAACCTAAAGAAGTGAATCATGTTCGCAGGATTTGCCAGATATGTGTCTTTTAAAAGCACTCCAAAGTACCGGCACAGCTCTCACCACCAGAGCAGCTCAAGAGGATTTTTAATTTTGCCTTTTTACAACTCTACAGGAAGCTAAGACATCATCCTTATCTGTGGGATGGGGGATTGAGGCATCAAGCACACAACCAGCATTTCCTCTGGCTGGGAAGAGCAATGAGGACAGAGCTCTGGAGTGGAGCTTTCCTCGGTCGGGTGTAGGAGCCTCAAGGGTGACACGAAGGTCACCAGCAGAGCTCGATGGTGGCCCTGCCTCAGCCATGCCACGGTAACACTCGCTCTGAGGATTTCATTCGACTCACAGCAACACTTTTCTCTAACACAGTGTTCTCTTTAAACGTGTTCAAACACAGAACAGGAAAAATCTGGGATTTCTTTACCTGTCCCTGTGCTGCTGGGAGCCTGTTTGAGTATAAAACTTTCCATTCTCAGAGCAATCCATTTGTTCACAGGCTTGGAAAACGGAGCAGGGCACGTCGTCTCTGAGCACTGTAGAAGCAAAGGAAAAGACAACTATTACCTTCAAATGCTGAAACTTTGTATTTTTAAACACCTTCACAAAGTTTCATTAAGTGACCCTCAGTATCCCATTGTGAGGGAAGTAATTATTAGCTGTGCACTGGCACACAGAAAGAGTGTACCACCTCATACAGAAAAAAAACCCTTTTATCTATAATATTTTAATTTTGGAGAAACCCTGCCCCCTGTAAAAGTGCTAAAGGAGGATAGAATCTCTAGGCTATAACCAGGACAGAGTTACAAAATCTTTTCCTATTTCTTTATTCCTAGTAACCCTCTAACTTGAAAGACAAATGTCAAACAAGTCCATCTCGTTTGGATACTTTTAATACAGTTGGTTAAGTTTAAAATCTTCAGCCTTTATATATACTTTGTACATATGAAAATCTTTCATAGGCAGCCTCTAAAAATAGCATATTATTGATGGGAGAGCAGAAACAATTACTTCTATATCTAGCAAGGGATATATATCAATCTTTCATCTGAATGAAAGCATGAAAATGTAAGGAATAACTCCAATATATAACTTATGTTTACTTTCTCCTATGATTTGAGATCTTCCTAGTGCAAATTAATTTATGTTTAATATTTTAACAAAACCCAATTGTGGTGGTCCTCATTACCAGGGACCTAAACTAGCCCGACGCATACTTTGCTCAAGTAACCTGACGTGCAAATTGTGCAAGGAGGCTCCTACGTACACGTCATTCCTGTTCTGCTTTTAGTGGCACCGTTTTGTGCGCACTGGTTTGATCAAGCTATTTTTGAATGCACCATTAAACACTTTAAAAGGGAAAAAGAAAAACCACACCACATCACACAATCCAGAACGCTGAGGTATGAGTCACTTCGCTTTTTTGTTTAAAGCCTTTCTCATAGTCTCCTTACCAGTACTTGTACTCATTCTCCTAAGACGACTGACATTTTTCATTTATATTTGACTGCTCCCTATAGCCCAATCTGGATGTCAGATGGTCCTGGCTGGAATTGGGCAGATAGACTGCCTACGCACAGAGTGTACGCATGCCTGCTCGTATCACAATTTAAAGCCTCTCCCTGTGCCATCGGGGACCAACGATTCCAGGCAGAGAAAAGACAAAACAGGGAAAACTTGCAAGAACCAAGAGCGCTCGAAGAGCTCTGCTCAATTAGAAGTCGCACTGATCTATGGAACACACTAAAAGGGCGTGAAAAATTCTTAGTGCTGAGGTGTCCACATAAGAGCCAGTTCTTTGCCTGATGGGTTGACATCTCTTCAGCGTGTGCAGACAAGGAGAATGACCCACCATCAGCAGGAGCATAAGCGAAAGCCTGTAACTGTAAGTGCATCTGCAGAGCTTACAATGAAATTCGAGATGAGAAGCGCCAGGAGGGAAGACAGGCAGAAAGTCTTCCTACCTGAAAACAGAAATAGTTCCATCAAAATCCTAGGGAAAGCCAACTGGGAGACGCTTGTCCAGGCAGGCAACAAGAGGAGAGATCGTTCCCTCCTCAAAGAAGTTGTTCCCTCCGTAGGGGTGTATGACTTCAGTGATGCAGCACTGCCTTGACTAGAGATCCAGCATCACTAACAGACCTTATACAAAGAGTTAAAGTCCTTTCAATTACTGCACCAGGATGCACCGGTGATGTCGAAGACAACAAGGCACTGAACAAGCTCCAGCTGCTGTCCTGTGGTGCCTCTGTGTCCCAAGCTAATTCTCAAGTCTCCTGTCACCAACTTAGAAGATCTGTTTCGGCAAAAGGCGTCAGACAAAACTATCAAGGGCTCCCTATGCCACAACCACACGCTGTCATGTTTAACCAAGAGCATCTTTAAAATTTGACCTAACGCTGGATGGCAAACAGTACTCTTGGGATGAGAGCTCTTAATCATCACTCACTGCCCAGCACTGGTCTCCATTAGTACTCTCTGGAAGACACTAAGGCACATCTCCGAGGGAGCTCTACTGTGAGCTCTAGTGTGAAACAGTGAGTAATTTAACCAAAGGAAACTAGCGATTTACAAAGTAAGTGAGGCTGGCCAGCTTAACTGAGTGGTCTGGAATGGAGGAGCTCAGTGGTTAACACATAAATATTCTGTTTTGAGCTACTGGTTTCTGGATAAACAGAGTAAGAACAGGCCTGCAAAGAACTGAGATACTTCTTGTCCATTACATTGATGTGCATGTCCAGTAACATGCACATTGTCCTGCTAAAACCCAAGTTTTCCCTAATTTCAGTTACAGTAGCCTCGGAAACCTCAAAACTTTTATGGCTAATAGTGTAAGTCTTGGCATGACCCAGGTTAGAGGAGATTCTCAAGGATGTTCTTGCAAGGAAAACTAACACTACTGGGGATTCATCTTGATCCAGGCATTCCAGGTTAGCACAGCACTGTGCCATCCATCCATGCTCCACACTACTACCACAGACAGGAATAACACCGGAAACTCCCGTCGCCTCTGAGCGCGGTCAGCAAAGGCACAGCTATACTAGTATATCACACAGTGCCAGGTCCTGCAGCTCAGCCACATCCATCTTTAGCACAGCGCCGGGGCACTTCTGGCCTAGGGCACCTAGCACCATCCCAAGCAATTCCCAAGCATGGTTCAGGAGTTAGCATGGAGCTGAGACGCTGCCCAGTGGGAGCGATCACTCCATTTTGAAGGCTGAGTGTATTTAATACGGTATATATATGACCAGGCCGTTCTGGTCTCAAAGCCCCAAAACAGGCAGTTTAGTTTAATACAGACAGACTTAACTGCTGTCGTGACAAGTAAACCATTGGTGTTAAGGAGAAACACCGATGTCATTGCTGAGCCACCACCCTGGAAAGAAGGGGCTCCAACTTCCCAGAATCACCGGTTAAAAAGATCCCAGGATGTCAGTTAAAACTCAGCGTGAGAGGGATATTTGACTACATTGACAAATCTAGCCCAGATTGTTGATATAACCACACTTACTTTCCACAAAGGCAAGCACAATGCATGCGCCAGGTACTGTTACGACTACGCAGTAATTACATTCACTCTAAATACTCCTAAAATATTCGAAATAATACAGTGACTCACTCCACACACTGCGCCAGGGAGCACGACGCTACTGAAACACATATTTCAGTTAGACCTGTTTCTAGAAGCTTTTTCAGAAACCGTACATATTCTCTTCCACAGCAAAAAGCTCACCTTCCAAACCAGTGCTAGAGGCAGCGGAAGTGCTGATAGCAGCAGGAACAAAGCTGGCTGGGCTGGCATTTACTGCTGAGGCTGAAAGAGTTTTTACGGCTTCTGCTTCTACTTCAGTAATGATTTCTAGCAGTCCAAACTCATTTAAACGGAACTGCGGGTAACAGAAGAAAGCAAGTGAATAAGCAGTAGTAAAAGGGCTAGGAAGGGGAAGAGGAAGGAATACAGGATTCCCCGAGGAGCACTAGGTATGGGACAAAAATAAATGCTGTGCATACATTAAAAAGCATTAAAAATAAGTAACAACAAAAGTGAGAAACACCCAACTCTTCCTCAAAACACCACCAACGGGCCCCCCAAAAAACCCCAATGATGTGTTTTGTTGTCAATGAAGGAAAGCAACATTAATTCTACCTGCTTTGGATGTGCTCCCCTTATAAAAGCCAGACTTCTGATGAACACATCAGAATAAATACCCTCAGAAAAGCATTTTAACCCAAAACTTGCTTTGACGGTTCAAATTCGTCCAACAAAGCACAACTACATTTATTGCAGTTATGACATACAGCACCTTCCCTAAAATTTCAGTGCAGGCAGGAATCACCTAGCTGTTGACAGAAAGGTCACGTTCCAGTGGAGAACTTGTCCAATACGTCCCCCAGCTGGTGCTGGCTGGGCTTTAAAGATCTCAGAGCACAGCGACAGCCGGGACCGCACAAACACAGTGAGCATCTGGAGCTGCAAGAGGCCAAGCAGTTCTCAACCCTTCTTCAATGACACTTGACAGTCTGGTGGGAAATGAACTTCCCAGAGGAGCAGAGGAATGCGGGGATAGAGGGAATATTGTTGAAGAACGGCAGATACTGAGAAATAACTACCCTTTCTTCATTTGATAAGCTCCTCCTTGACAGCACCACTTATTAGTCAAAGCCACAGTAGGGGCCCTGATCCAAAGGCAGAGGGGAGAGCATCAAGTCTAAACCAACCATTTCCAAAAGTCCTAGAAATGCACCTAACAGAAGCCACAGGCAGCACAGCTGACAGGTACCAGTAGGGCCAGGAGTCACAGTGTCCGAGCTCCCAGCCCCAAATCCCCCAAGTTTCGACCCTTAAGAAGTCCTCCATCAGCTGCTGGGCTAGGGGATCCTCCCACGGAGGTTCTGCCAGCGCACCCATCCTCTGCTCCAACACAGCACCTGACAGACTGCAGGCCAAGAGTAAATTCAGATGCAGAACAAGAGAACCCCTCTAGACACACAGCGAAGCGCTCACATCATGGGGTAGCTATGGAAAAGGACTGATATGTGGCAAACTTCAGAGACTCTTATCCCTGAAGCTTAAAAAATTTCTTAGGCTAGGAAGGAATGCTTCACTGGTCTGGAAAAAATTATTAAAGTGTGCCAAATTGTGTCAATGGTCATCTTTTATTAGTCCCGATCTGCCAGGGCAACTGAGCACCAAAAAAAAATTAAAATAATAATTTAAAATCACTTTTCTGATGAGCAAATAGCTCTAAAGATTACTCAATTCTTAATCTTCTTTATTGTCTGCAATACGGACCTACTGAACTCCAAAATGAAAGAGACAAGTCAAAGGTGGGTTTCATTTGCAGGCTCTGCTCCGAAGCTTTTATTCATAGCACTTCATTAGTTTGAGATCTTTTCTCAACCATCCGCTCTTCGCTGAAACCTGCTAAACCCAGTTTAAAAGCATTTGCTTCACCTCTGAAGCAGCGCTCCTCATCGCATTGAGAAGCACCGTTGTTCTTCTACTCCTGCACGCTTCCTGGGCTCAGGATCCTGCCTCCAACTCCCTATCAAAGCCTTATCCCAAATGTTCTTCCCCCTCTTCCCTCTTTTTTTATCTGAAGCCTGTATTTCTTAAAGCTTCAAAGATGCTGGACTTGCTTCTAAAAAGCTCACTTCTTCCTTTGCGGCCCTGACGAGACAGAGCATCACTTTTATTTCAGCACAAAGAGAAACAATCCATTTCAAAGAAATGATAATTCTAAGCGGACTAAGTTTCCTGCAGGAGACCATCCGGTTTAGAGAAGAAACCCATCACTTTCCTTAAATGCCAGAAGAGCAGCAGCACAACGGTGCAGATCCCAGGGGTTCCTCGCTATGGCTGCTAAGGACAGCTCAGCATCACGAGCAGAAGGTCAGTGGACGGAGCATCTCCAGAGCTCTACATGCCATTAAGCAGCAGAGCGAGTGCGGAGCAGAGCGAGTGCGGAGCAGAGCGAGTGCGGAGCAGAGCTCGCAGCTGGAGGTGGGGAAGGGTGCCAATGTCATTCCATATTAGCAGACAAGTCTCTGGGGTAGAGACACTCCTGCATACAAATGAACAGCTCTGATTCAGCCCAAACCAGTGGAGACAACAGGCTGTTATTTCCTTCTCTAAGTTTGATGGCGTACCTGCAGCCACGTGAACTGGTGAAGCCCAGCCCAGGCCCCAGAAAACATAAGTTTGCATCAGAAAAACAACGAGCATCTTTATTAATAGCCTCTGATCTGGTGCTGAGGACTGGCTGATCCATCGAAACAACATCCAGTTTCATCCCAAGACTCTTCAAGGCAATATCCCTCATTCCTAAGTTCTGGAAACACATAACTGTGCTACTATCAGGACTGCACCTTCCTTTACACAAAGGGGTTCAATATAGCATGTTTGCTAATAAGAAATCCACACAACCAGAAACAACCTTCCTGAGAATTTTTTAAGGAAATTAAGGAAAAATGTATTTCATTGTGCATGCAAGAACTGGAATATAGCAGGAAGAGAAGGGGAAAAAAAGATTAAACAGCAAAAGTTAAAAAAAAAAAAAAGCGTTTGGCATTTCTGCAGGGGAAAAAAAAAAGTGTCTGGCATCTTAAGAACGAAGTGGCTTCCTGTGGAGCCAGTTATCATGTTCCAGCTAAGCCTTTCTACCACACTCACTAACCATGGTACTCAGTGCTCTTATACTTCATCATCTAATATGAAATAATACAATATTATTTGGTGTCTTTCAGCGTAATAAATAACATGGTACTTTGTTGGTTCTCTACTATTATGAGGAATCAATAAAAGTGAAGCTGTTTCTGCAAAGGAACTTTACTGCTGGTTAAGAGAAAACCTGTGGCAATACATTGCTAAGCTCTTTTAAGAGGCAGAAGTACAATGGCTTTAACTAAATATAGGGCAAAAGTTAGGCCACAGCAAAATAATCATCCAAAGCACCTCCTAGAAAGTCAGTGGACCTGATTCCATGTTAGTTTTACAGGAGTGTAAACCACTGATCTCAAAACCCTCCAAGGAGGCAAGTTCATCCACGTTCTCGCAACATTTGCTGGCAGAAGCATTTTCCTCGTAGCCTAAGTGAGGTCTGGCAGCCCACGTAGGAGACATTTCTGCACAAAGGGAGGAGGAGGAGGGGAGGAAACGGAAGACTGTCAAGACTTGCTGAAGGTGGGGGTCCTGATTCTGAATGCCTGATGCAACACCAACTATCTGATTTTTCAAAGCTCTCAAGTCCCTTCAGCTCCAATCTATTTCACTTGAAATTGATTTTTTTCCCCTCAGAGATTCAGAACTTGCAGGCCTGAGGGCAATTTTATGTATTCATTTTCAACCATCAGAAGTGCAATCGAACTGAAATAACAGTTGAAGGTAATTTGGGAAACAGTCAACAGACACTCACCCTCCTCCCTTCTCTAACAGAACACCGTGTTTGTGACCATCAGATCTTGGTTCTGATTTATAGGAGAGCTGTATTTGTCACTATCATGAATATGTAAGATATAAGCTGTCAAAAGCTGCAAAAAAAGAACCACTGATGTGAAAAGAACCTAAAGACTCAACCCCACAAATTGAGAAAATTCGTCTTTCGGAGAAAATGTCTTTCTCACACTGGGCTGAAATTAACGGAATTTCTTGCCTGAGTATGTTGTATGGACATGATTGAGAATTAGGAAGACCAGGCCCGTAACTTCTATTAGCAGAAAACAATTATTTAAAATACTTCCTGCCTTTAGAAATCAATTGAGCAAGAAATTAGAAGGGGAGAGGGAGTATCACCAGGCTTTCAGAAGCATTACTAAAATTTCACGACTTCCTTGGTAATGCCAACCCCGTTGTTTACAACAAAGTGGGTTTTTTTCTGCACAACCTTTATTTGCAAACTGCAGAATATATTGCAAATATTTTGCACTGCCAAACGCATGGTGGCCACTCATACATTGTGTTCCCTGGTTTCTTACTTGTATTGTTGCTACCAGGCAAGGTACCAATGCCATCTTTCCAGTCTAAGGCATTCAATATATCATGGTCTGCTGTTGGGATGCTGATGATTCTCTCCGAGACATTCTGTTCCATCTTTCTGCTTAGTCTTTGGGCTCTTTATTTAATTTTAAGAAAGAAAACTAGGGTGTGAAAACAAAACAAAAAAAAAGAGGCACAGAATAAACAGGCCTGTTGCTTACATTTCACAAAAGGTTTTCAGAGCAATACTAGTTTCAAAAGATGGGGAAAAAAATGTCAAACTCGCATTTTGCCCATGACACTTAAGTAAATATGAATAGAAAGTTAAGAGCTTTAAGCATATGTGCTGTTTGAGGACAAAAAGATAAACCAGTAAGTTTTAACCGTTACTTGAGTTGTACAACGTTTTTGCCAATTACAGCTCACTGGCAAGATCCTGGGGTCTCTGCATGCAGTAGGAGCTTTGGGCTGGATATTAGGAATACCCCTGCTCTGGCAGGGGAGTTGGACTAGATGATCTCCAGAGGTCCCTTCCAACCCTATGATTCTATGAATACCAGGATTTAAAATTACAGAATCACCAATACGCAGGTGTACGCACAAACTCGTACATTATATACAAGTGACAAGTCTGTACAACTTGGGGAGGGGGAGCAGCAGCATCTGATGGCTGTTGCCAGGTCCCTCTACACTGCTATAAAGCCAAGGCTCTATGCTAGAAATGCTACAAAGCTCTTAAAATGCCTAAGCTTCACAAATTGCTTTTGCGTCCCAGCAAATAACTTAATGGGCTCCATTAGAAGACTCGACTAAAAGCCATACTGCTATATGGGCTCCCCATATCCAATTACTCATCTATTTTTGTGGTAGACACTAAAGAAACACTGGCCATAAATTAACTGTATGTTCCTGCCCTTTAAATATAACCTGAATATTTTCAATCTATGGACATAACTGTTTGCTTGAAGTTAAAAAAAAAAAAAAAAAAAAAGATTCACGACCTTCCCTTGAACTGGCAGCTGTACCAATTTTTCCAGCGTGAGCAAAACCACTGATGTTAAGTTCGAAAAAGCACAGCCCAACTGACAGGTCTAACTGCATTCCTGTGGGAATGGGTCAAAACTGCCCACGGTGGGGGTCTTCCCTCGGACATCTGAATGCTCCAGTGCAGTTCAACAAGGTCACCCTGAGCTTTTAACTCAGAGTAAGAGCAGTCAGCATCCAAGGACCA